>NW_028296636.1:0-313575 GCF_055471065.1 Atractosteus spatula | reverse complement strand
ACTAGGAATTGTCTAAGGCAAGGTGCAATTGGTGGACAGACAATTTTCAATAAAACGGAACGTGTCTTGGCGGCAGCAACAGCACAACTGTCTTGAATGTACTTGAGCTGCCTGCCTTCCAAAGCGGGGTATGAAATAGCCAAAGAAAAGAAGTGGTTACCAGTCCTCCAGAGCCCAGGGATGTTGTCCGTGATGCTGCTGCCCTTCTCACGGTCTTGCTGGCAGGGTGCTGAAGGGCAGTGATGATGTGCGGCTGATGCGTCCTCCAACGCCCGAGTCCCAGAGTCCCAACACCTTGGAGGACATGGAGAAGGAGGAAGGAGCCCCCACCCGAATGGAGCCCGACACCACCCAGCCCACGGCCAGCCGGGAAGTCATCGAGAGCCTGGTTGTGAGGATGAGGTAGGCCAGGGGCTGAGTAACAGGCTGCGGAGAGGGTATCCGACCGATCCTGGGGCTTCCGGACCTCTGTGGCATCCTCCCCTTTTCTAACCACTTTATCATCAGGGTCACAGGGCAGCTGGGGCCTATTTTGGCAGGCAGCAGGCAAAAGGTAGGGTACAGTCTGGACCCAGTCCATCGCAGGACACACACAGACACACACTCACACCAGGGCCAGTTGACCTACCAGTATGTCTCTGGACTGCGGGAGGAAAACCATGCAAACACTGGGAGAACATACAAACTCCACGCAGACAGCACTGTAGGAATTAAACCGGGGCAGCAATGCTAATGATAACCACGGAACAAGTAAAGGTTTATTCCATTCTTTACTTGATCCATTGCAGCCTAAGCATGCTGTTGTAGCACCCTACTTGAAAGAATGATAACCATGCTGCCCCTTCAGCGGTTTTTTATTACTTTTATCCCCATCCGATTTGGAAGTGCCAGTAGTAATTTCTGCACTGTGCAGGACCCATGAGGAAGGACACGCTTGTTCCTCTGACGCGCTCGTCCCTCGAGCGGGCCACCTTGTGGCACGAGGCACAGGGCCTTAAGGGAGAGGGCTAGTGCACATTGCCTCCCTGACTAACATCACCGCCGGCTTGCAGCTTCCCATCGCTGGAGGCGCTGATCCGCGGAGAGATTCTTCTCCGCCTCACCACGACGCCTGAATCGTCTGCACTCGGAGCATCTCTCTGTACCGGTTCAGCTGTGCAGGAGTGTCTGGCTCCCGTATATATAGAGATGTACAGGGCGATTGCAAAGTTAGTTCGCCTCTTCAAACACAGTTACCCTGCAGACTGTTCTGTGAAGCCTTGGTATTTCATACACCTACAAATGAGACCACTGGGGACTCGTGTTCTCAGGTAATCCACATTTTTTCAATGGACAAGTGAAAAGTGCTCTGATTATTCCAAGTTCGGAGAACCAAGTGTTTATGTACTTTTCCTTCAGTCTTCTCCATAGCATATTAATATCTTTCCTGTACTTTAAAGATTCTTATGGTTGCAGACACAATTCTGTAACATATTTCCCTTTGCCTTAATCCTTCCAGGATGTTGCTACGGTACTTTTTCCCTCCGGATTTCCAGATCCCTAAGGATGATGTCAACACCATGACTGCAGAGGAGCTGGTGGCTTTCCCAATGGTAGGGAGCACTCTGGGATTGAGCAGAGAGCCTGCTGACACGAGGCTGCCGTTAGATAACCATTCATCAACAGGGCATGGGGGGACGTCCAGGGTTCACCAGGGAACACTGGAAGACAGCATTGTTGGTTATATAATTGACTAGCGGTTATTACACCTTCTTACATATTCTAAATATGAAAACTCTAGAAAGTTGAATTTAACACATAAATATTTGTGTTTGTGAGGAAATTGTAAGCATAAGTTAGATATTATATCTTAATACGCGACGGTCTCGGGTGGGGCAGCTGGGCTGACGCCTGCGCCGTGCCCTGCCTCCACAGAAGGAGTATTTCCAGCAGTACGAGCTGGGGCTGCAGACGCTGTGCAATTCCTACCAGAGCCACGCAGACGCGCGGGCCCGGGCCGTGGTGGAGAAGAGCAACAGCGCCGAAGCCAGGCTCCGCGAGACGGAGGAGAAGCTGCAGAAACTGCGCAGCAACATCGTGGCTCTGCTGCAGAAAGTGCAGGAGGTGAGAGCAGCGCTGCAGCCAGGGCTGGGCTCCCACGCGCTGTTCACTCGCTGCCTGGACACGGGACAGCTCGTAAGAATTATCAGGCCACTGCTGGGAAAGTGGCACCCACTGTATCCAAGGTTTAGACCTATTCAGTTGGCGTGAAGCACCTTGGATATATCTTTCAGGCTGTCCAGCTGAATTACCTTGCTGGGGCAAATGCTACTGCTTTTAAAGTAAATAATAGTTTTATTTTCTTTGTTCATCGAATGTTGTTAGCAAGCACACGTTTCTGAAATCCCTAAAGGGTATTTTCTCCCTTTACGAGACGCACCAGACTGTACTCTTGACTGTCAGATCCGATACTTTTGTTTGGAAGTGACTCTTTTCACTTCACATTACGAATTCAAATGTAGATTTTCAGCAGTTCCGCTATAATTTTTGGCTGCATTGTGCCGAATAGCAGGCACCACAGCTTTGGCTTAATTTAATCCTCTACCTTGCGGGACATCGATATCAACACGGATGATGAGCTGGACGCCTACATTGAAGATCTGCTTACTAAGGGAGATTAAGAGACGCCTACTTCTTACGTCAGCCAAAGGGACTGATCACAGACAGCATAGCTGGCTTGGGCCCGTTCACCCTGTTCCACTTCCTGGAGTCGTCTGTTCTTTTCTTACATTGTTCTGCATTCCTAGAGACCAAGGCGTTTGTGGGCAGTGGCACTGGAGGGTCCAGGAGAAGGGGGCATCGCAGTGGTGGGTCAGTGGCTGGTTGCAGCAGCACTTTGGAAGCAAAGGAGCAGAAAGACTGCTTTTTTTTTTGCAGAAGCTCTCTCCTGCAGGGAACAGGGCTGGCACCACCCTCCCTGTGTGGGCAGTGCTCACCAACCCACCCCGAGCCTGAAAGCGAATCTGCTTTCGCTAATCTGTGGCTAAGCGGGGATGGAGGAATAACGCTAAATGGCATTAATTGTACCAAGGTAACAAAAACTACACTGCATTCAACTTTTAAGGACAGCCAATTGAAAGGGCAGAGGAGGCTGGAGGATGCTGTTTGGTTGTGGACCAAAGTAGCCTACGGAGATTGAGCTGAGCTGGGAGAACCGTCTTCTGCTTCCAAAGAAACTAAGATACCTTGCCTGGATGGCTGTGGTGTTCTCCTGGACCCAGGGAAAATGTGACTTTTACAGCTGAGCTCCAGTCTGTTAACATATTTCTGTTGGACGACTGTTTATGAAAAGCGCATCACCTTCCCCACGGTTTTTAAATTCCTAATTTTTAGTTATCACAGTTCAAAATTTCTACATTTTACCTAAAATAACGTAAGCTTTCTTTGGACTGTTTGTTGTTGTCTGTGACAACTTCACGTCAGGTCTTGCTCAGACTAAAGCTAAACCAGTAATGACCATTGTCAGAAAGTCACTATCGCACTCCCATTGTTGCATCTGCTGTTAAAAAAACAGATTTTCAAAGTAAGGTAAGACTGCTTTGTATATACCACAGGGTTTTTAAATAGCCATACAAAAACAGAGCAGGTAATAACTGCGAACTAATCATTCTGGATTTTTTCCAACTGTAGCTGATTTCAAGGATGTTAGCCATCATAGTCTACTGTGATGATGTGCATAAGATAACAGGGTTTCTTTGAGGCTGTCGTCTTGTGAAATACCATCTGTACTCTGATTTTTATTCTTGATGCAGTCACCTGTTCTCCAAATTAAATCCAAACTTTTAACTAAATGCAGGGTGCAATTTCCCGCTGGTTTTTTGACTGCTGTTTTCCGTTTGTCAGAAGCTTTTACTCCTCACTGCGGAAAGCAGCCTTCGATCTAGATGGGGAAATGTCTGTGAACAGGTGGATTGAAGTCTGGGTTTAATACAGGAAACTTCTACACAGTTTTGTGCTATAAATCCACTTGCAGATGAAAGGATCATTGTTAGTTTCCCAGCTTTAAATTATAGTTTTTCTAGCTACGTTTGAGCCCAGCAGGATCAGATTTTGCTCTTTTGGGGTCTGTTAAAGGCACAAGAAATAGTGCCACAATTGTTCCCTTAACAAGATTAGAGCATGTATATGAATAGGTCAGGAAATAATACTATCTGTAAAGTGTAAACTGTATAACTAGTGTTAACAGTCCATCTTTGTTGTTGCCTGTTCTCAGTTTTGATTACAGCCTGTTAACCGTTGTAATCCAGCCTGATTGACCCATATACGTTTCTTGGGTTCTGTGATTTGCAGCCTGAACAGTCTGCCTGCTGGGATCTGTTAACTGTCCATGTTCATGTTGAGAGGACAGTTCAACACCTTCAAAAGAAATACAGTTTATCAACCAAAAGTGTGGGCTACCTCCACAGGGATGCCCTCAAGCCAAAGTGTTTACTGGATTATCAGTATAATGTTTTTATTTCAGTCCAATCTGATTAATACACCAAATTCCAACTCATGGTTGTGTTCAACACATTGAAGGAGGATCATTTCAATTTCAGATTACCCAGAAACAGGCTAATGTGCGTACAGTTCAGTATACAATTTTTTCTGATCCTCTGCCTTCTCTGAAACAACAGGTTTTGGTTTTTTTAGAATTATTTTAACAATGTTAAAGAAGAAATAAGTGGTTTATTAAAAATGGTGGATTGATTTTTTTGAGATACTGTGATGGACAGATTATTGGAAACACTGAGCTGTAAAAGTTAAAACCCTAAACCTAAAAACTCTAAGGAGGGAGAATCAGTTTCATGTGTGATTTCTTAGTGTTTCAGTATAACAGCTCACCTGGCTTCACTTTTAAAAATTAAATATGTTCATTGTTTTATGATTTTCCTTAAAAAGACAACTCTGTACATTCTGAGAAGACATTTTATTGGATAAAAATAGGCTTTAGTTTTTATGAGAAAGGAAAGGTGACTGCCAGAGCACCAGAGGTATTTTAGACAGCTTCAGGGTTGGCAGGAACCTGTTTCTGTTTTACAAGTGATTATGCATCTTACAAATCTTAATTACAGCTCTGAAAACAAAAGCAGAGGGCATGTGTCCTGCGCAAGGTAGTCTTTACATTTTCAGTAATTCTGTTTCTGGATATGAAATGCACATGGAAAACTACTGTAGAAGGAACAGAAAGGAGCTTCTATCCATGTGCAAACATGTTCCAGACATGGAATGTACTGAAGTTGAGAACATAACTCAATTTAGAATGATTATTAAAGGGATGACAACAAAAAAACATTTAACAACATAAAATAAATATGGTGAAACAGTTCAAATGTGCATGAAAAAAAGTTCAGAGGCACAGGTATTTCTATTATTTGATGCAAGCATTTTAAAGTATAGGGTGACAATTCCAAAAGACACGGCACGAGAGAATAAGAATTTATTGTTAATACACATTCATATCGGTTCTTCATGTGCTTTATTCAAAACTTCATGTCACCAGTAAACATCACAAGCACTACGCAGACTGCTTGTACACAACACAAGGACTTGTGCTAGTGGCTTTGTTTACTGAACACAATCATTGTGAACCCACTTCACCCACCCCCCACTCCCCCAGAAAGTTCCACGAGTATCTTCCGTATACCTCCTCATTTTTTAGCCCTGCTGAAACTGCACACAGCAGCCTGCGGCAGCTGGAGATTAATTCAGAAAGCACTAGTATGCTTACACTGTAACTTGTTCCAAAATACAAGTAGTTGGTTAATAGTTATTTGTTCTTGTACCACTATGGTTACAAGGGTTGTGATGCACTGCTTTCCTTTCTAGATTTCATAGTTGCTAGAGTCCCAGCTGCCTGAAGTTATGTTTTCAGGCAGTGCTGCCAAGCACTCTATCGTCATGAATTTGGGTTGAGATAGTGGCTGTTTTCACGAGAACATTACATTTATTCCAGAGGCTCTTGAGGCCCTGGAGTCTGGGACCCATAGGTGGGGTAGGCGATTGTCCTCTGATCGCTTACCAAATTGTTATAAAATAATCATTTTCCCACCCACGGTCGGGCCTGTTAAGTTACATAACTTGAGTACATACGTGGGATAAAGTTAAGGAACACCAATAACACAGAGCTTACACTCAGAGACAGACTTTAACAGGACATCACAGTCTAATACCAATACCAGCTTCATAAGAAAAGGCACCGAGGTGGAAGGTCCCGACTTCATTATTTATACGCAAAGGCGCTTGAGGAAAGACAAAAAAAATCAGAAATGTCAAACTTTCTCTACTCCACTACAAACAAAATAATTTAGACATGTTCTTCTATTGAGCACCCTGATTCATTTTAAAAAGTACAAGAAAGAGGCTGCTGAAATGAGACTAGCAGAATTGATGACCTGTTCCTTAAATTACAGACCTGTCTCTTAGTTTTACTTGAGTGCTGTAATACTTGCATTCCACCACAAGAGGGAAGCATTGGTTATTTTTGGTTACAATCAAATAACAGTTCTTGAATACTGCACTTCAAACTCAGGTTAAAGCTCTGCGTTGTATAAATATGGCACTTCACTACACGTATCAGACTGCTGTTGAAAGAGGGTTTTTTTCTACACCCACTCCCCTTGTCTCTATAACTCCAAAAGATCTAGAATCGTCGCACCAGTACAATTACCTGGGTTTACAAAGCAAACCCTTTTTTTCCCCAGAGCATGTTTTACTTCCCCTCTGCCCTGGGAATGAAGCAATTCTGATTATTTAAAGGCCGGTTTAGGTTAAGCAGCCAAAAGACTCCTGTGCTTCACAGTCGACAAACAAAAACAATAAATATGTGGCTAAGATCACGTAGGATTCAACTGACGATAATTCAGAGAAAAAGGAAAAAAGGTGCAAAGATGTAGGTACCTGAGTAGTAACCACTCTTAAGTATTGTTTAAGACTTCCAGCGCTTAAATATTCATAACTAAGTAGGAAACAAAATACTCATCTTTATTGGTGTGTCACAGAGAAAGCAAGCAGGCAGGTACAACTGTAGAATGAACTACTGGTACCTCACAGCTGACACTTTCCTAACTAAAACATGTTCAACGTGCAGTAAATGCAGCCTCTGAGAAAACAAATTTGTCAATGAGACCTCTCTGAGTTTACTGAACAGTGCTACCCTAGTGTAGCAGGACCCCTCAGGCCTGCTTCAGAGTGCCTGCCCGATCCAAGAAGCATCCCCCTGCGCTGGCCCTTCATGAGGAAAACCTATTGAGTTACCCTGCACCCTGGTATAGCTGTGTTCTTGGCAATGGACTGAAGATAAAACACTGGTGTTTGCAAAAGTCCCAGCTGAAGGGCTGGTCGCCAAAACCTAACACTTCGAGACAGAAGCCAGAAATCAAACCGTGTTACTTGGTTTCCTGTTTTCCACAGAACTGTTACAATAAGGTCTCAAACACCAAAGCCTTGAACTTCAGCCCAGTAATTTGTAAACCCATTTTACCAAAAGTAATACCTGGGGTTGAAGTTTCAGAAGCGAACATCCAGACGCCCAGGCAGGCCACGCCCCTGAAGCTAGCTCTGACTCGGGGGCTCTGTGCATGTGAAGTTCAGGGGGACCTTGGCCTGGATTTCCTCCACCTGCGTCTGCACTGCCTGCACCCACCGCGCCAGGTCTGCCTGCAGGGCCTGCGCCCCCTCCGCCAGCTGCTCCTGCCGGCTCGCCACCTCCGCCAGGAGCTGCCGGTTCTTCCTGGCCCTCCGAAGCCCCTCGCAATCCGTCTCCGCGTCCCGCGGGGCCGCGCGCTTGCCCTGCATGTACCCCTCGAACTCCTCAGCGCTCAGGTTCAGGGCCGGGCCGTCCAGCTTCTCGATGAAGGCCACAGCGCAGCACTGCCGGGAGAGCAGAGACCTGGCTTCAGTTTTAAACAGTTTCTGGGTGAACAGACAGGACGCGACATAGACATATGATACACAAGATGATAAAAGGAACGTCAAATGGTTAATTTTTACAGGACTTGCTTACAGTACACATGTGGTTCATTAATTTTTAGTTTCTTCTTGCATATACAGTCTCGTGAAAAGCATTCACCCCTTCCTGCATTTTCTTCCTATGGAATATTGACAGTGCTTCATGTGGGTCCTAATGATGTATACAGACAGTCTGAGTGAACAAATAACACCAACATTTGGTACTTGTTTCATTAATTTCAGGAACAGTCATCCAACTTCTAGTGTCCCTGTGTGTAAAAGTCCCCCCTAGTTCAATCAATTCAACTAAAAGGCATAACTAAGGCGGTCTGTGTGAATACTTGATTAAGTAACCGGGGCTTATTTGCATCAGCCCTGCTCGGTGTAAAAGAAACTCAGCTGTTCATCATCGTCATCGTCACCAGTGAAGCCCCACCCATACAGACCCTCAGAGCCACGCCACGCCCCGTTCAAAAGAGATTCCTGAAGGTCGTCGCGGGAGTGCGCCAGTCTGGGGACGCTCTGGGGAAGCTCTGGGCCGCAGAGGCCCGCGGTCCCGCAGCTGGACTCACCAGGTTGGTGAAATAGTAGCCGGACGCCCCGGCCATGAGGCTGTGCGGCAGGCCGAAGCGGGTGATGTACTGCGTGTTGGAGTGCAGCCGGGGCGGGCTGGCCTTCAGCACCACCAGGATCATGCCGGACAGAAGTCGTCGGCGCTCGCCGGCTCCGAGCTTCTGGAGGCCAGCACCCGGAAGACACTCTGGTTGCACTTGGAGACGCAGGCCAGCTTGTCCTGCGGCGCTCGCCGGGCGTCCATCTCGATTATCGCTGCCGAGAGCAGGGGGCGAAATGCCTTCATCGTACGGCCACTGGGGTTCGGGAAGTTTCAGAATCTCTCTTCATCCACTAATGTTCTAATCGCTGCTTCCAATTCCGAGTCACAGGAGGAGCTGGAGTCTATTCCAGCAAGGAACAGGCACAGGGCAAGATACAGCCTGGACCGGACACGCACATACTCACAACTGGGCCAGCATTCCCAGAAGCCCGTTAACCTGCCAGTATGTCTTTGGACTGTGGAAGGAAACTGGAGCACCCAGAGGAAACCTAAGAGAGCATGGGCAGGCACTCCACACAGACAGCACCCCAGGCCTGTAATTGAACCCAGGGCCCCAGCATTGTGACGCAGCAATGCTGACCATTGGTAGAGTATAAGAGTGGCTAACTAGCTACAGCCCCATGTAGGACAGTGACAGCTACTCAAAGTGTTGACAAGACAGGTGATCCTGGTGTTCAGGACTATTACACATTCAAGGCATAGATACATTTGAAGGCGTTCCAGGAAGTGAGTTTAATCAGAACTCTTGAGCACAGATCGCTTATGTGCTCAATGAAAAGTCATGCTCAGTGGCCTGGCCAGACATGATGCCCTGATCCTGTCTGACACTGGTAGAGAGCCACTGGGGTCACTGGGTTCCATGAATGTGCAGGCCTTCAAGTGGTCGTCTATCAAAGACTATTATACAAAGCTGTCTGGTTTTGTGTGCACTTTACCCTGTTGTTCTGTAAAAATAAATTCAAAATAGCACAATGGAACGTACCAGCTGAACAAAATAATTAAAAAAGCCTAAGATATCGAACGGAGATGGTGAGGACAGAACAGCATAAGGCATAGCATCTACATACATTTCAGTGCACAACAACAGAGCCATATTCTGTTATTAATCAGTGAGAAATTAAAAGTTACCTTCTTAAAAAAAAACTCACCTGTGATGGCAGGCAGGAGGGCGTCACTGTTGACCTCTAACCTCTCCTCTTTAATGGGAACATGAAGCATCTGAGGGGTCACCCAGCTGAGAGATCTGTGGAAATAGCAGTGGCAAAGATCAGCTTAGTAACTAGTTAGGCAGTGTAGATGTAATAGTAAAAGGCTGCTTCAGACATTCCTAAACCTAATACAGAAGGAAAGACCTCTGTCCAATTATAGTCCACTTCATTAGAAAAACTCATGTGGTGATTTTCTGGACTCTGGGCCTAACCTTCAGTGGTTTAGCAGGTATGCAATCTGAGATACAAATTTTGTTTTAACCCACATGGCTTAAGGAATGATATCTTGCCTTCCTACACCCTGTAAGCCTGAATGAGATTTTGACTTTAAGGAATAATTTCAGCCTATTTGTGTAAATTTCCTCCAGAGGATTAGCTGTCCGCTTGGTGATGTATTCTGGGATTTTCAGCATCTGTTATGAACAACAGCCTATAAAAGGATGACTGTTACTGAGCTGTACTCAGCGGGCTTCCAGGTCTGTGGTCCGAGTCTCACCGGATCCTCCTCTGCAGGGCCAGGTCTTTCTGCTCATCGTCAGAGCTGTCGTGGCAGAACACCCACTTGTGCAGACGCGTCATGATCAGCTTTTCAATGTGCTCCATCATCTGCACCGTCTGCTCCTCGGAGAGGCCTGCAGGACAGAGGGGGGGCAGCAGCTCGAGCCCGAGGGAATCCCACACCCTTCCTCCAGCTCACTGCATGTGCACAACCAAGCCACAGCCAAGCGCTCTTTCAGGCGTGCAACAGGCATTCCTCTCACACGTATCGGTTCTGTGCTCCACAGAACCTTTGGGTTCAATCGGTCAGTCTCTCTCTATGGGTACAGGCAACACGGCAGACTAGAACAGCACGAAAAAGACTTCTATCCCTTTCTTGACCAGAACAAATCCCAGATCTCAACTGTACCGAAAACTGTGTAACAAACTGTTTCAGCAAAGGTCTGGATCCAACACATCCAGCCCAATTTGCTGCAAAATCTGGCCCTTGTGTCACTACGCTACTGACAATCAACCAAACAAGACAGTTTATACATAAGGCCATTCAGTCCCGTCAGACACACAGCACATGAGACCATTCAGTTGTTCTTTAGTTAAATAATGGGGGCCAACCATAAGATACACAAGTTCATACAAAATTGTATTATACACCTCCAACTGCTTTTTACTCACTGCTGAAGTGTCCGGCGATACTCTGATAAAAATCCTGCACCAGATCCCACTGTTTCTGTACCAGCAGATCCTACAAAGAGACAGACGGGGGATCAGCCAATGCCAAGTTCTTCCAGGTTCTAAGCTCTTCATCTCAGTGACACTAGAAAGAGGTCTGCTGCCTCACCTTCTCAGAGAAGCAGTGTGAGAGGGCACTGGACAAAGCGTTAGCAGACCTGGGGCACAGTGGGCTAGAGGAGGAAGGAGAGAGTGGGGAGGGTGAGAGGTGGCAGGAGACAGGCTGTGAGTGACAGGCAGTCTGGGAGCAGAAATACAGATGGGAGACTGGCAGAGACGTGGACAGAGACAGGTAGTCGGTGAGAGGGGCTATTACATGGTAGGCCTCCATGGTGTTGACAAAGGCCGTGCAGCGCGACTACAGGCTCTGGGAGAACGGCTTGCACAGCAGCTTGAGGAAATTAGTAAAGTCTCCAGGCTGGAGGCTCTGAAACGCCTTTAGGGCAGCAGACTGGCTCTCTGTGGGCTCTGGGGACAGAGAGGAGACAGATATTAGTAAAACCAAAAACCCTGCAAGGGGATGAAGGAGCTTGACTGGTAAAGCCCAGGCTCAGAGAGCCGCCCATTGATAAAAACAGAACAGCACAACTGACACTCACTTCAGAGCCAAACTAGATTTCACAGGAAATCTGTGAAACAAACACTGTCCTTAGTTTACTAGTCAGGTGATGGGTGAATTTAAAAGCCTGTGGCTCATTTTGAGAAAATGACGCCTTTGTGTTTTGAGCTATGTAGAGGACCATCTCACCGTTGGGTTTCTTCGGAGAGGAAGAAGGGCCCCAGAAAAGCCTCTTCATGGTGTTGACTCGTCGCCCCTTTTCTGTGCTCTTCTTCTCCTCGAACTTGGAGAAGGTGATGGCTGAGCCCCCTTCCACACCGGGGCTAGGGCTGTGGACACAAAACAGCAACCCCACACACGCTTAGCCATCGCAGAGCGAAGATCTACACACCCCAGGGCACACCGGCCACGGGAAGTCAGAAAGCAACGAGCGCATCCTGTAAAGTACTGGCAAGATCTAGGCAGGAAACTAATTCAGGGCAAACCAAACCAGCAAAATAAGTATCGGAGAACAAGAAAAAAGGGTGGAAGGTATTTGGAACAGAGAACCTAGCCATATACATGAAACAGATTCCCTGGGATCTTTTAAAAAAGGGTTGAATGAGATGATGTTCAATGCTGTACTAGCAACCAAACAAATGATGAGCCCAATGGTCTCTTTTCACTTGTCACCTTGTACCAAAAGCACATGCTTTCTTCAAATGTACACAGGCTGCGCACTGAAGCTCACATGTACACACAATCAATTAGTGCACACGTGAACCCCAATCTCTCTAATGCACAAGAGATAAATACACTCCTTATAAGAACACGGCACTGGAGGGATACAGAATTATGTCATCTTTCTCCAATACAGGGTTGAGGGGGAGCCGGAGCCTATCCTGTCAAGCAACAAATGCAAGTCAGGTCGCCAGTCCACCACACAGACACAAACACGCACTCACACCAGGGCCCGTTTTCCCAGAAGCCTAGCAGCTTGTCCTAGCAGCAGGTCTTTGGACTGTGGGAGGAAACCGGAGCAGCTGGAGGAAACCCACAAGAACGCAGGCAGGGCAAACTCCACAAAGAAACTCTCCTTGAATCGAACCCAGGGCCCCAGCTCTGCGAGGCAGCAACGCTGACCACTGCACCACCCTGCCGTCCAAACGTACATTCAAGATATATACAAGCTAACAGACGTGCTTGAAAAACACTTGAAAAGGTCAACACAAAAATCTTGTTCTGGGGATAAGTAGGGTCAACACAGGTGGAAAATTAGGAGAGGACAAGTAAGAACTGCTTACACATAAATGTAGCTTATCGCAAAAAAAATATCCCTGTGTTCTCTCCTGTGCCTTAGGTGTTTCCATATCATTTAGAAATGAAAATGTAAGCCAGTGTGGCAAAGTACATGATCACATTTAAACCCAGAGCTGCTGTACTGGTTTCATGGCTCCATGAAACTGATAAAAAATTGCAAAGGTAGCTGCATGCTCTCATCTGGAGGATTTCAGCGTACAAACGCGTACATTTCTTTACTAAAAACCTAGAGGGGAGCAGGGATAATATCAAATATCCAAGACCGTCCAGCTATATATGGGAGAGGCCGTAATAAATATATCTTAACGATGACCCACGTAATAGTTCACTGGACTGAATAATTCAACTATTCTCTATTTCTTCATGCTGTACTAAGAACGGGATCAGCTGGTCTCCAACCTTGTTCCACAGGTTTTTTTGCTGCACTTGAGTGTGCAGCTGGGGATGGTGCCGAGACTGTACCATACCAGTAATACTCAACTTAGTACGCAGCTCTGTAACAAATCTACAAGTTCACTGCGATTGACCTATTTTTCTTTTTTTTTTAAGTGAATGTGAGATGCAATTCCATAGGAAACACTTAAGCTCGGTATTTAACCAACATTTGTACATTCAAAACAATCGCCAAGCCCTGAAGAATGAACAGATCCCACCAAATACCATCTGCACAATTCAGTTAGTCCACATCGTGTGCACATATTGTGCCAAGAATTTGGGAGCAGCTGCAGGTGGTCAACAGCATCACAGCTGAAGAAAAGCAGCATTTTTTTTGATCACGAGCTTTAGAATGTTTTCACAAGAACACAGAAACATGCAAGAAGGACGGTGATACACCACTGAAAGCTTCCTGAAAACGACTCTTTTTGAGTCGTGCGACGCAGTTATTAAAGGCAGGGCTCGGGGACACGGCCCCGGGACGTGTACTCAGGCAGTGCGGTCCGCCGTGGGCCCTACCTGCTGTGCTGCCTGCAGGCCTGCGCCCTGCGAGACCTCTCTCGCCAGCACTTGGAGCAGCAGCCCTGCCACGCGGGGTTGCCATAGTAACCACAGCCATCTTTGCACAGCAGCTCCGACTGGTCCACGTGAATTCCCCTGGGTTCCGCCCACATTCCTCCTGGCCTGGAAACAGGGGTCACGGCTTGTTAATGTCACAGCGAACTGTAGTTTCACAAGTGGCAAGCTTTGTCCTCAGATAAATAAACTGAATTGAATCAAAACTAAAATCCAGAACAAAAACACCAGGTTATGGGTTAAGTAACACATGGGAAGCTTAAATGTTGAGCGTACAGTGTACTATAAGTAGGGCAATACCTAGAGCATTCCTGCGTCACGGGACAGCCTGAAGTCATGCCTTGCTCGCTAGATGCCTCAGATTTACAGGAAGAGAGGACAAGAAATGTAACAATACTCATATAAGGAATCTTTGTAAACCCCATCTTATCCCTTCTGGTTTATCTTTTTGGAATGCAATATTTCAAAATATAAACTGGAAGTTAGTTTGGACAACTCCTGATAGATATTGGGATATTTATTTGATAGGTATTACAAATAAAGTTAGAGATATCGTTTAAAATTGTTCATAAGTTTTATTCAGTTAAATTAGTGCTCTCTAAATTTAAACCTGAGCAGGATGATCTGTGTGTTTTTTGTCGGGCTGAAAGGGAATCTTTTGTGCACTTATTTGTAAGGTGTGTGTTTGTGAAGTTGTTTTGGACGGACTTCCAGAGTTTTGTTTGCAGGCAGTTAAAGGTGTTTTTTAGATTTAAGGATTTTGATATTTTATTGTACTGTTTAATAGAAAATTTGGAAAAAGAGCATTTATTTATAGTCAATTTATTAGTCATTTCACATCCATAAATCAAAATGGTCTAATAATCCCCTTTTTAGTACTTTTGAGGTGGAGCTGAAACACTATTTAAATTCTATACAAAATTTGAGAAATAATAAAGCAAGGAAAACATATGATATATGTAAAAAATACAATTTGATCACACAATTTACTTCATTACCTCTGGCGGTTGAATGTTTTTTTTTCTGTTTGGGTTTTTTTCTATTGTACCTGTTTTTGATCCTCTGGTTGTACTTGTATTTGTAAATTCTTTATAAGTTTAATAAAAAAAATTATGAAAAAATATTTATTACAGGAAAAGCGATGAGTTTTAGAAAAAAAAAACTAAAGCGACTCAAACTCCACCTTGGTGTAGGCCTACTTGCCAATAAATCCCGGATTCGTTTAATCACCAGATTCTAGCAGGTTAAAGATGAACGTCACTCTCTTACAAGTACTTTGAATTTCACAAATTAACCTGCTGCGTCATATTTTTCATAAATCAGTGAAGGAAAGCTGCCCGCACTGATCTCTGAACGCCTTTCCTCCGCACATCAGTGTTGATAAGGGTTTCATCTCTGGATAGTGGCAGCACTCTGGAAACGTGTCAGCAATGCAATTTTCTTAATGCAATAAAAGTCATCAACGAACAAAGACAGCAACGCGTATAATCGTTACTTCAACGAAAATTCCTAAAAGTTCGAAAATCGAAGATATAAAATACTCTTCAAAAAATATATTTTCGTTGTAAATTACCTGCACAAAGCTGAAGCTAAGATTACACCAATCGCCGCCCGTATGCGATCTCGTTGTAGGAGACGAGTTATATACTAGACTAGTTATCTTTATTTAAGTTTTCCATATTTAACTAGTTTTCAAATAGGCTTTATATCCGCCGCCCTAGGCACCGAAAGTGAGTGATGCCCTGTTGTTGTACAATCATTTTTAATAACTTAGAAAATAAAATCGATCAAACCCAGACATTTTCTCCCCCGGATCTCAAATGCAAATTAAAGAGAAAAACAGCCTGTTTTTTCTTGGAGTTTTTTTTTGCTAGATGCATGTCGTCTTTTTTTCCGGCGTTTTACTGCTATCAGCCCAGACAACTTTTGCTCGTTTCCCGGAGTTTCCGCAAATGCCGGTGCGTGATGTCTTGATGTTTACAGAGGCTGTCAGATCCGATTTCCCACCCCACTGTCCCAAACACAGCAAAAAGAGGGTTGAAGGGCAACTCATCGGGCTGGACGGCAGCAGTGCCTACACTTTACTGCAACACCGGTGTATGAACGAAGCTGACAGATAAATCAAGTTCGAGATAAAGTACGATTCACCCTCTTCTGTCTCTTGGTGCTTCGTCCGTAACCCGGAAATGCTACACTAAGCGTCACGAATGATCCGGAAGTGTATGCAAATAGCCGAATTTCAATCAAAGTAGAAGACTTTCAGCTGCCACAGTAGCATATGAGGAGTATAGCAACATTAAGCGAAGTGACAAGCAGCTGAAACACCTGCTTTGTTATTTCTTCATGGTTAACTGTAATTCCTTGAACATTCAGCTAAAATTTGAGAGGGTCCTTTTTTCATTTTAAATCGCCTCCACTAATCTCCACGTTTGACAAATCTAAGATGATTCATTTTTTATGAATTTTACAGCACCTTTCTTCCATTTATACTACTGTAAAAATTGTCATCGCTATATTTTTCCTAGAAATGTTTTTTTTTTCTGTTCAGTGAAAAGGGTTTTAAGATGCAAGCTTTTAAAGGAGCTGTATCTGAAATGTGTTATTAAATCAAATTATTATATTTAAATTCAATCGTTTTTTTAAACTATAACCAGGGACAAAAACTTTTTTTGCACCACCAAAAGTGGTGAGACATACAATGTTAAGACAGTCAGCCAATAGCAAATCACCCTTCTTCATTCCCTTTTAAGTCTTTATTAATATTTTTGGTCTGGGTGGATCACCTCTAGAAAAACTGCAGTGCAGAATTGGATGGGGAAAATTTGTGCCTCTCCACAGGTGGATGGAATCTATTGCACAGACCCTCAGCTAATAGTAAATCACCTTGTTTTTGGCAGCTAGGTGTCTCTGTCAAAACTGCTGGGGTTTATAGAGCACCTCCTATTCCCAGACTGGGACTGTGCAGCGATGGGCAGGGAGCAGTCTCACTCCCCTCCCAGCCAAACAAAAATGTGTGCCTCTTCAAAAATATTTCAGATCTACTCTACAGATCCTCAGCTAATTTAGTACATCACCATGGTTTTCTCAGATAAGTGTCTCTGCTAAAGCTGCTGGGGTTTATAAGACCACTTGCTGTTCCCAGACTGGGACCGTGCAGTGATGGGCAGGGAAAAGTGTCAACAACAACCGTGATCCCATCCAAAGTAATGCTGACACTGAAGATCATAGTATTGCGACCAAAACCATAGCTGTGACAGGGAGTAAGCGTACAATAAAAAAACAGTTCTTAGACACAGAGTGGATGACTGGCACTGTTTTGAAAAGGCAGAAACCGTTATGCATCTAAATCACCCAACAGCCAAAAAAAACAAAGGTGGAGTGCGATGCTTGCACTGAGCAGCTTAACTTTGTGTAGGTATGACACAGAATGACAGAGATACTGAATCTGTAGGGTTTCTGTGTTGCTCAGAAAATTGTGATGTTAAAGCCATGGCATTAAAAACTGGGTTCACTTTAATGAACAAATGTGAAGCACTCAGCAGTTTAATACATAATAAGTCAGATGTAACCAAAAAAAAAGTAAAATTGATGTGTCACATGTCAGCATTGGTGCTCAAACAGCGCTGGATTATCTCAGTTTTGGTACTTATTGTGGTAAGACAGACAAACAAATGGTAGTTCAGGTGGGTAGCTGCGTCAGCATGCGTAGGCTGCAAAGGAACAAGTAATTGTTTTCTTTCTTTTTTCCCCAGCATGGAATAAACCTACGTTTCGACCGTGGAGCCTTCTTCAGGTGTTAACAGATGGTGTCCAGCGGGGTCAGTGCTGGGGGTCACACTGCCCTGAGGTGTCCAGGGGGGTCAGTACACTGGACCACAGTCCCCTGCCGCAGGGAACACCTGGCCTGGATCGGACTGCTGCGCACTTGGAATCTACAAATCAACAACCTACATAGGTTAAGTTTTAACGCAGTGAAACTAAAAAACAAGCGAGAATTACGCCACTTCCTCGGCACGTCCTACACTGCCACCCTGCGCCCTGAGGCAGCTTCGCTCTTGCAACAGTAAAGACAGAGATCCGTCTTGAACACAAACACCTGTACGCGTAACCACCTATCGCGTCCCGCCATGTGCGCCCCCCTCCCTCAGCCTTGCTCATGCATATTCATGAGCCGAGGCTGCGAGCCGGCCAATCAGGGGAGGCTGACGTAACCTCGCGAGAAGCCGGAATACAGAAAAGGAATCGGGAGAGCAAAGCTCAGGTTTGAATCAAGATGGCGACTTACTCTATGAGGTACGGTGTAGCGGCGCCGGCGGCTCGTTTACCTGCCTCCTGTGCTGGATTAGACGAGGCTGCGGCGGCTGGGGGTCTGTCCGACCACGGAGTGTGCAGGGAAGCTGGCGGTGCTGCTCTCTGTCCTCCAAGGTCTGCGGGTTCCCCGAGCCGGCGGTGCCGGGTGGAGGGGCTCCTGGGCGCCGGGTCTGGGGGGATGGAGGAGGCGGTTAGGCCGCAGATCAGGGGTTTAGTTTCGCTGGCCCGGCCAGTGTTATGCGACGCCAGCCGGCGAGGGGGAGGTCGGGTTGGGCCTGGTTGCATCACGCAGCCCGGGGTCTCGGCGGGCTTCCCGGCTCTGAAAATAATAATTGCTTACACTTCTATAGCGCTTTTCTGGACACTCCACTTAAAGCACTTTACAGGTAATAGGGACTCCCCTCCACCACCCCCAATGTGCAGCCCCACCTGGATGATACCGGACCATTCGGGCCCGGACTACCAGACTCGGAGACAGTTTTTACCCCCGCACTATCGAACTATTAAACTCCCAGCCTCTCTCACTCTCACCTATGATCTGAACCTCACAGTACCTTCTTTCTTACCAAAAACTTAAACACACATTGAAAATCTACCTCTACCATACATGTCAAAAGCTCACTCCCCATAATTTCATTCCGTTAATGCATGTTCTTGCACATAACCTGTTACCTTTGTTGTTTTGCACACTGCCTGTTGTCCCTGTCTTTCTTATGTTAAACAATTGAATTGTTTTTTTGTACTACTTATTGTCCGAGAGCTAGCTAAATAGCATTTTGTTATACCATATACAGTGGTGTGAAAAAGTGTTTGCCCCCTTCCTGATTTCTTATTTTTTTGCATGTTTGTCACACTGAAATGTTTCAGATCATCAAACAAATTGAAATATTAGACAAAGAGAACACAAGTAAACACAAAATGCAGTTTTTACATGAAGGTTTTTATTATTAAGGGAAAAAAAATCCAAACCTACATGGCCCTGTGTGAAAAAGTGATTGCCCCCCCTGTTAAAACATAAATCAACTGTGGTTTATCACCTCTTTGGAAAGCTGAGTTCAATTTCTCTAGCCACACCCAGGCCTGATTACTGCCACACCTGTTCTCAATCAAGAAATCACTTAAATAGGACCTGCCTGACAAAGTGAAGTAGACCAAAAGATCCTCAAAAGCTAGACATCATGCTGCGATCCAAACAAATTCAGGAACAAATGAGAAACAGTAATTGAGATTTATCAGTCTGGAAAAGGTTATAAAGCCATTTCTAAAGCTTTGGGACTCCAGTGAACCACAGTGAGAGCCATTATCCACAAATGGCGAAAACATGGAACAGTGGTGAACCTTCCCAGGAGTGGCCGGCCGACCAAAATTACCCCAAGAGCGCAGCGACGACTCATCCAAGAGGTCACAAAAAACCCCACAACAACATCCAAAGAACTGCAGGCTTCACTTGCCTCAGTTAAGGTCAGTGTTCACGACTCCACCATAAGAAAGAGACTGGGCAAAAATGGCCTGCATGGCAGAGTTCCAAGACGAAAACCACTGCTGAGCAAAAAGAACATAAAGGCTCGTCTCAGTTTTGCCAGAAAACATCTTGATGATCCCCAAGACTTTTGGGGAAAATACTCTGTGGACTGACGAGACAAAAGTTGAACTTTTTGGAAGGTGTGTGTCCCATTACATCTGGCGTAAAAGTAACACAGCATTTCAGAAAAGGAACATCATACCAACAGTAAAATATGGTGGTGGTAGTGTGATGGTCTGGGGCTGTTTTGCTGATTCAGGACCTGGAAGACTTGCTGTGGTAAATGGAACCATGAATTCTGCTGTCTACCAAAAAATCCTGAAGGAGAATGTCCGGCCATCTGTTCGTGACCTCAAGCTGAAGCGCACTTGGGTTCTGCAGCAGGACAATGATCCAAAACACACCAGCAAGTCCACCTCTGAATGGCTTAAGAAAAACAAAATGAAGACTTTGGAGTGCCCTAGTCAAAGTCCTGACCTGAATCCGATTGAGATGTTGTGGCATGACCTTAAAAAAGCGGTTAAGGCTCGAAAACCCTCCAATGTGGCTGAATTACAACAATTCTGCAAAGATGAGTGGGCCAAAATTCCTCCACAGCGCTGTAAAAGACTCATTGCCAGTTATCGCGAACGCTTGATTGCAGTTGTTGCTGTTAAGGGTGGCCCAACCAGTTATTAGGTTTAGGGGGCAATCACTTTTTCACACAGGGCCATGTAGGTTTGGATTTTTTTTTCCCTTAATAATAAAAACCTTCATTTAAAAACTGCATTTTGTGTTTACTTGTGTTCTCTTTGTCTAATATTTCAATTTGTTAGATGATCTGAAACATTTCAGTGTGACAAACATGCAAAAAAATAAGAAATCGGGAAGGGGGAAAACACTTTTTCACACCACTGTACCTGTATATGAGTATAATGACAAACTTGAACTTGACGATGCGACATCAGCCACCGTGCACCAGAACGCTCACCACACATCAGCTGTGGTGTCAGGACCAAGTCAGGACCTCGGTTTTACGTCTCAGCCGAAGAACGGTGCCTGTTTACAGTATAGTGTTCCCATCGCTAGTGGGGGATTAGGACCCACGTGGACCACAGGGTGAGCGCCCCCTGCTGGCCCCACTAACACCATTTCCAGCAGCAACCTTAGTTTTTCCCAGGAGGTCTCCCATCCTGGTACTGACCAGGCTCACACCTGCTGAGCTTCAGTGGGCTGCCAGCTGTGAATTGCAGGGTGATATGGCTGCTGAAAATAAGCGCACAGCACAGCACCCGTCTCCCGGGGACACGCAGGGCCGAGCCTCCAGCTGCGCTGTGCTTTAATCCCAGATGTGGTGCCTCCGGGGGAAAGGATTATATAATAGAGACAAAAGTACTCACACTACACTCTCTTCTTTAATTTTCGTGGAGTTTTTCTCCATTTCTCCAGTTCCTCCGTCTTCCAAGCCAGTCCACAATCCGTTCTCTCAATCCTTATTCAGTCCGAGTTCCAAAGTCCGTAAGGTTCCACAAATCCGCGCCATATCCAAATCACAAACCGTAAACTGTAATCCTTTATTTCTTCCATAAATCCATTATGCTTAAATCTGTACCAACACCAACCAAATTCACCTACTGGCTTCTGCACTGGTTCACTGTTTCCAGGGCATATATATTTTGTTTCCTGATGAGACACACCTGTGTCTTGTTGTTTTTCGGACTGAGCCCTTTCCATCTGCGGGTCAGCTGGTTTCTCTTAGCGGCCATCTTGGTCAGGTCTACGTCGAGTAGATACCTGTCCTGGATGACCCTTCCCCTGGTCATCTTACATAGATTAAAATATGGAGCAATCTCCTCTCTGTGTTTCTGCATTCGCCCGTCAGTTCAAGGTGCTTTATTAGCATGACCGATGGGTCCAATCAGTGTTGCCTCTGGGACTGTGGGGTCAGTCCCCTGTCTCTCTCTCTCTGTGTGGCTCTGGGACCGTGTGGTCAGTCCCCTGTCTCTCTCCCTTTATTGCAGGATACTGCGTTTCTGTCTGGCAGGACTGACTCTCTCAGCCCTCTGGCTCCAGCTGGTACAGGCTGTGCATCGCACTAACTTCAAGACCTGCAAGCAGAGCTCCTTCTGCAAGTGAGTGTGAACTCGTCCATTCTCCTGCCTCTGCTGAGATCCTCACACCAGTCTGAGCTGGTCAGCAGAAAGAGCCCCAGTGTCGTCTCTGCGACCACCCAGTGAGACTCTCTGGTGTGTGCATGTGCATGTACGTGCGCCTGTGCTCACGCTGTCCCTCTGTCCCAGGTGCCAGTGGGCTGTCCAGCCTGGCCAGTCCCTCTACAGAGCCCTACTGGACACCCAGCAGCTCAGCGATTCCAGACTCTCCCTGCAACTGCTCAACGAGAACAACAAGGTGAGGAGCAGGTCACCCCAGCCAGTGCCGGGGCTGAGCTGGTCAGTGTCAGTGCCGGGGGGGGCAGAGGTCACTG
Organism: Atractosteus spatula; assembly: GCF_055471065.1. Classification (NCBI taxonomy): domain Eukaryota; kingdom Metazoa; phylum Chordata; class Actinopteri; order Semionotiformes; family Lepisosteidae; genus Atractosteus; species Atractosteus spatula. The sequence goes on along the minus strand of NW_028296636.1, from coordinate 291,390 downwards.
GGCGGGTGACCTGGTCAGTGTCGAGTGGGCAGAGGTCACTGAGGAGGAACTGACCGGTGAGGCAGGTGACCAGGTCAGTGTTGTGGACGGAGGTTGCTGCGGTTGACCCATGCTGTGTCTCCCAGGTGAAGCTGCTGCCGGAACTGTACAGGCTACAGGGCAACATGACCCGGATCAAGATCAACGAGCTGAAGCCACTGAGGCCCCAGATGGAGGTTCCTGATGTTCTGATCTGTGACCCACCTGCTTACCCGTGAGTAAGACCCGCGCAGGCAGGACCCCAGTTCGGATCCTCACGTCCCTTCTTGCATGTGGGACTCGCCAGCACCTCTGACCCGGGACGGCGAGAGGGTGGGGGGGTATCTGTTCTGTTTGGCTGCCCTGCTTTCCCTCCTGTGAAGCCTCTTGTCTGTTGCTGTGGAAACCACCTCCCTGTAGGAAACCACCCGCCCCGTAGGGGGCGCCCCCTTTGTACATAGCGCTCGTTCACACCACTCACCCCCCCCGAATCTCGTTGCTACAGTGACACGAAGAAGGAGGAGGAGGGAGCGGAGACCCAGGACGGCGGAGCACAGGTGGGAGAGAAGGCAAGTATCCCACAATGCACTGGAGCAGCACGTGCTCGATTGTTGTTTAACGAGGCAGTAAACAAAAGCAATATATTTTACGTTTGAGTTTAATTTCTGAGGGATACAGAAAAGCCGAATTAGAAAGCTAGAAGTGATAGAAACATGATCAGCATCCTTTAAACTCGATTGGTCCGGATCCTGCTGGATCCTGGGATTGTGCGTCCCAGGTTCCGGTGCTCTGGGGCTCCTCAGTCAGTGACGCCTCGATAACGCTTGCCCCCCTCCCCCCCCCACGAAGCAGCAGCAGGAGAAGGAGGAGGACCAGTCAGGAATGTGGGAGACCTTCAAGACCCACAGTGACAGTGCCCGCCGCACTCTCGGCCTGTTCTGGCTCAACGTGGCCCAGACCTGTGTGGACATCGTCTCCAACACCGCCGGCAGGAGCCCTGGGGTGGGGGGGTGTGCAGATGGGGCTGTGGGGCTGTGGGGGTGTGTGCGGATGGGGCTGTGGGGGTGTGTGCGGATGGGACTGTGGGGGTGTGTGCGGATGGGGCTGTGGGGGTGTGTGCGGATGGGACTGTGGGGCCCGGCGGGTTCAGGCTCTGGTCTGGATCGGCGAGTCTTAACTCTGGTCTGGCCCGGAGGACTCTGGTTGTGGTCTGGCCTAGTGGGTCTTGGCTGCGGTCCGGCCCGGTGGGTTCGGACTGCGGGCCGGCCCGGCGGGTTCGGACTGCGGTCCGGTCCGGCGGGTTCGGCTCCGGTCCGGCCCGGCGGATTCGGACTGCGGACCGGCCCGGCGGGTTCAGACTGCGGTCTGGCCCGGCGGGTTCGGACTGCGGTCCGGTTCGGCGGGTTCGGACTGCGGTCCGGCCCGGCGGGTTCAGACTGCGGTCTGGCCCGGCGGGTTCGGACTGCGGTCCGGTTCGGTGGGTTCGGTGGGTTCGGACTGCGGTCCGGCCCGGCGGGTTCAGACTGCGGTCTGGCCCGGCGGGTTCGGACTGCGGTCCGGTTCGGTGGGTTCGGACTGCGGTCTGGCCTGCGGGTTCGGACTGCGGTCCGGCCCAGCGGGTTCAGGCTCCGGTCTGGCCCAGCGGATTCGGACTGCGGACCGGCCCGGCGGGTTCAGACTGCGGTCTGGCCCGGCGGGTTCGGACTGCGGTCCGGCCCGGCGGGTTCGGGCTCCGGTCCGGCCCGGCGGGTTCGGACTGCGGTCCGGCCCGGCGGGTTCGGACTGCGGTCCGGCCCGGCGGGTTCGGGCTCCGGTCTGGCCCGGCGGGTTCGGACTGCGGTCCGGCCCGGCGGGTTCGGACTGCGGTCTGGCCCGGCGGGTTCGGACTGCGGTCCGGTTCGGTGGGTTCGGACTGCGGTCCGGCCCGGCGGGTTCAGGCTCCGGTCTGGCCCGGCGGGTTCGGACTGCGGTCCGGTTCGGTGGGTTCGGACTGCGGTCCGGCCCGGCGGGTTCGGACTGCGGTCTGGCCCGGCGGGTTCGGACTGCGGTCCGGTTCGGTGGGTTCGGACTGCGGTCCGGCCCGGCGGGTTCAGACTGCGGTCTGGCCCGGCGGGTTCGGACTGCGGTCCGGCCCGGCGGGTTCAGGCTCCGGTCTGGCCCGGCGGATTCGGATTGCGGACCGGCCCGGCGGGTTCAGACTGCGGTCTGGCCCGGCAGGTTCGGACTGCGGTCCGGTCCGGCGGGTTCGGACTGCGGTCCGGCCCGGCGGGTTCAGGCTCCGGTCTGGCCCGGCGGGTTCGGACTTCGGTCCGGCCCGGCGGGTTCGGGCTCCGGTCTGGCCCGGCGGATTCGGACTGCGGACCGGCCCGGCGGGTTCGGACTACGGTCCGGCCCGGCGGGTTTGGACTGCGGTCCGGTCCGGCGGGTTCAGGCTCCGGTCTGGCCCGGCGAATTCAGACTGCGGACCGGCCCGGCGGGTTCAGACTGTGGTCTGGTCCGGCGGGTTCAGGCTCCGGTCTGGCCCGGCGAATTCGGACTGCGGACCGGCCCGGCGGGTTCGGACTGCGGTCCGGCCCGGCGGGTTCAGGCTCCGGTCCGGCCCGGCGAATTCAGACTGCGGACCGGCCCGGCGGGTTCAGACTGCGGTCTGGTCCGGCGGGTTCAGGCTCCGGTCTGGCCCGGCGAATTCGGACTGCGGACCGGCCCGGCGGATTCGGACTACGGTCCGGTCCGGCGGGTTCAGGCTCCGGTCTGGCCCGGCGAATTCGGACTGCGGACCGGCCCGGCGGGTTTGGACTGCGGTCCGGCCCGGCGGGTTCAGGCTCCGGTCTGGCCCGGCGAATTCAGACTGCGGACCGGCCCGGCGGGTTCAGACTGCGGTCTGGTCCGGCGGGTTCAGGCTCCGGTCTGGCCCGGCGAATTCGGACTGCGGACCGGCCCGGCGGGTTCGGACTGCGGTCCGGCCCGGCGGGTTCAGGCTCCGGTCTGGCCCGGCGAATTCAGACTGCGGACCGGCCCGGCGGGTTCAGACTGCGGTCTGGTCCGGCGGGTTCAGGCTCCGGTCTGGCCCGGTGAATTCGGACTGCGGACCGGCCCGGCGGGTTCGGACTGCGGTCCGGCCCGGCGGGTTCGGACTGCGGTCTTTGCCTCAGTGCTGCAATGATGTAGTTGGATTCTCTCTTCCTGATCGATCGTGAAGAAATTCCTTCTGAGCAGCGCCGGGGCCTACTGGGCTCTAGTTCCACAGCAGTCGAGTCCAGGCCGGGTCTTACCAGAATGGGGTGTGTGCGGATGGGGCTGTGGGGGTGTGTGGTGGGTGTGTGGGTGTTGGGCGGTGTGTGGGGCTCCTGGGTGCTGTGGGCGTTGGGCGGTGTGTGGGGGTTCTGGGGAGTGTGTGGGCGATGGGCGGTGTGTGGGGGTTCTGGGGGGTGTGTTGGCGTTGGGCGGTGTGTGGGGGTTCTGGGTGCTGTGAGCGTTGGGCGGTGTGTGGGGGTTCTGGGGGCTGTGGGGTGTGGGCGTTGGGCGGTGTGTGGGGGTTCTGGGGGGTGTGTTGGCGTTGGGCGGTGTGTGGGGATTCTGGGTGCTGTGAGCGTTGGGCGGTGTGTGGGGGTTCTGGGGGCTGTGGGGTGTGGGCGTTGGGCGGTGTGTGGGGGTTCTGGGGGCTGTGGTATGTGTGGGCATTGGGCGGTGTGTGGGGGTCCTGGGGAGTGTGGGCGTTGGGTGGTGTGTGGGGGTTCTGGGGGCTGTGGTATGTGTGGGCGTTGGGTGGTGTGTGAGGGTTCTCGGGGCTGTGGTGTGTGTGGGCATTGGGGCGGTGTGTGGGGGTTCTGGGGGCTGTGGGCGTTGGGCGATGTGTGGGGGTTCTGGGGGCTGTGGTATGTGTGGGCATTGGGCGGTGTGTGGGGGTTCTGGGGAGTGTGGGCGTTGGGTGGTGTGTGGGGGTTCTGGGGGCTGTGGTATGTGTGGGCGTTGGGCGGTGTGTGAGGGTTCTCGGGGCTGTGGTGTGTGTGGGCATTGGGGCGGTGTGTGGGGGTTCTGGGGGCTGTGGGCGTTGGGCGGTGTGTGGGGGTTCTGGGGGCTGTGGGCGTTGGGCGGTGTGTGGTGGTTCTGGGGGCTGTGGGGGTGTTGGGCCTTGTGTGGGGGTTCTGGGGTGTGTGGGCTTTTGCGGTGTGTGGGGGTTCTATGCGATGTGTTAGCGTTGGGCAGTGTGTGGGGGTTCTGGGGGCTGTGGGGTTATGACGCAGTGGTGGCCAGGCCTGGCGAGGTGTGACGCAGTTGTGGCCGGGCACGGTGAGGTGCGCTGGCAGCTGCAGGGAGTGACACAGTTGTGACCGGGCACGGTGAGGTGCGCCGGCAGCTGTGAGGTGTGACGCAGTGGTGGCCGGGCCTGGCGAGGTGTGACGCAGTTGTGGCCGGGCATGGTGAGGTGCGCTGGCAGCTGCAGGGTGTGACGCAGTTGTGGCCGGGCACGGTGAGGTGCGCCGGCAGCTGCAGGGTGTGACGCAGTGGTGGCCGGGCCTGGCGAGGTGTGACGCAGTTGTGGCCGGGCACGGTGAGGTGCGCCGGCAGCTGCAGGGTGTGACGCAGTGGTGGCCGGGCGCGGTGAGGTGCGCCGGCAGCTGCAGGGTGTGACGCAGTTGTGGCCGGGCACGGTGAGGTGCGCTGGCAGCTGCAGGGTGTGACGCAGTTGTGGCCGGGCACGGTGAGGTGCGCCGGCAGCTGCAGGGTGTGACGCAGTGGTGGCTGGGCCTGGCGAGGTGTGACGCAGTTGTGGCCGGGCACGGTGAGGTGCGCCGGCAGCTGCAGGGTGTGACGCAGTTGTGGCCGGGCACGGTGAGGTGCGCCAGCAGCTGCGAGGTGTGACGCTGTGGTGGCCGGGCCTGGCGAGGTGTGACGCAGTGGTGGCCGGGCGCGGTGAGGTGCGCTGGCAGCTGCAGGGTGTGACGCAGTTGTGACCGGGCACGGTGAGGTGCGCCGGCAGCTGCAGGGTGTGACGCAGTGGTGGCCGGGCGCAGTGAGGTGCGCCGGCAGCTGCAGGGTGTGACGCAGTGGTGGCCGGGCCTGGCGAGGTGTGACGCAGTTGTGGCCGGGCACGGTGAGGTGCGCTGGCAGCTGCGGGGTGTGACGCAGTGGTGGCCGGGCCTGGCGAGGTGTGACGCAGTTGTGGCCGGGCACAGTGAGGTGCGCTGGCAGCTGCGGGGTGTGACACAGTGGTGGCCGGGCAGGGCGAGGTGTGCCGGCAGCTGTGTGACGCAGTGGTGGCTGGGCGTGGGAGGTGCGTTGGCTGTGTGGCAGTGAGGGTGTGTGCGGATGGGTTTGAGGGGGCTTGTGGGCTTTGGGGGTGTGTGATGGGTTTGTGGGGGCTGTGGGGTGTGTGGGCATTGGCGGTGTGTGGGGGCTGTGGGGTGTGTGGGGGTTCAGGGGGGTGTGTGGGCATTGGGCGGTGTGTGGGGGTTCTGGGGGGTGTGTGGGCGTTGGGCGGTACGTGGGGGTTCTGGGGGCTGTGGGCGTTGGGCGGTTTGTGGGGGTTCTGGGGGTGTGTGGGCGTTGGGCGGTGTGTGGGGTTTCTGGGGGGTGTGTGGGCGTTGGGCGGTGTGTGGGGGTTCTGGTGGGTGTGTGGGCGTTGGGCGGTGTGTGGGGGTTCTGGGGGGTGTGTGGGCGTTTGGGCGGTGTGTGGGGGTTCTGGTGGGTGTGTGGGCGTTGGGCGGTACGTGGGGGTTCTGGGGCCTGTGGGCGTTGGGTGGTGTGTGGGGGTTCTGGGGGCTGTGGGTGTTGGGCGGTGTGTGGGGGTTCTGGGGGCTGTGGGCGTTGGGCGGTGTGTGGGGGTTCGGGGGTGTGTAGGCGTTGGGTGGTGTGTGGGGTTTCTGGGGGGTGTGTGGGCGTTTGGGCGGTGTGCGGGGGTTCTTGGGGGTGTGTCGGCGTTGGGCGGTGTGTGGTGTTGTGTGTGTGGGAGTTGGGGTGTGCGGATGGGGCTCTGGTCTGGCCCGGCCCGGTGGGTCCTGTCTGTGGTCTGGCCTGGTGGGACGGTTTCAGGCTGTGGTTTTTCACGGCTGGTTCGGACTGTGGTCTGGCCCGGCGGGTCTGGGCTCTTGTCTGCCCGGCGGGTCTGGGCTGTGGTCTGCCCCGGTGGGTTCGGACTGTGGTCTGGCCCGGCGGGTTTGGGCTCCGGTCTGGCCCGGTGGGTGTGGGCTGTGGTCTGGCCCGGCGGGTGTGGGCTGTGGTCTGACCCGGCGGGTCTTGGCTTGGTCTGGCCCGACGGGTGTGGGCTCTGGTCTGGCGCTGTGCAGGGGGCTGGCACCTCTGTCTTTGCCTCAGTGCTGCAATGAAGTGGTTGGATTCTCTCTTCCTGATCGATCGTGAAGAAATTCCTTTACCAGATTCTGAGCAGCGCCGGGGCCTACTGGGCTCCAGTTCCACAGCAGTCAAGCCCGGGCCGGGTCTTACCAGAATGGGGTGTGTGCGGATGGGGCTGTGGGGGTGTGTGGTGGGTGTGTGGGCGTTGGGCGGTGTGTGGGGGCTCTGGGGGCTGTGGGCGTTGGGCAGTGTGTGGGGGTTCTGGGGGATTGTGGGCATTGGGCGGTGTGTCAGGGTTTTGGGGGCTGTGGGGTTTGTGGGTGTTGGGCGTTGTGTGGGGGTTCTCGGGGGTGTGTGGGCGTTTGGGCGGTGTGTGGGGGTTCTGGGGGCTGTGGCCGTTGGGCGGTGTGTGGGGGTTCTGGGGGCTGTGGGGTGTGTGGGGGTTCTTGGGGGTGTGTGGGCGTTGGGTGGTGTGTGGGGGTTCTGGGGGGTGTGTGGGGGTTCTCGGGGTTGTGTGGGCGTTGGGCGGTGTGTGGGGGATCTCGGGGGTGTGTGGGCGTTGGGCGGGTATGTGGGGGTTCTGGGTGTTTGTGGGCGTTGGGGGGTGTGTGGGGGTTCTCGGGGGTGTGTGGGCGCTGGGCGGTGTGTGGGGGTTCTGGGGGGTGTGTGGGCGTTGGGCGGTTTTGTTGACTGTGGGGTTTGTGGGCGTTGGGCGGTGTGTGGGGGTCTTGGGGGCTGTGGGGTTTGTGGGCGTTGGGCGGTGTGTGGGGGTTCTCAGGGGTCTGTGGGCGCTTGGCGGTGTGTGGAGGTTCTCGGGGGTGTGTGGGCGTTGGGCGGTACGTGGGGGTTCTGGGGGCTGTGAGCGTTGGGCGGTTTGTGGGGGTTCTGGGGGTGTGTGGGCGTTGGGCGGTGTGTGGGGTTTCTGGGGGGTGTGTGGGCGTTGGGCGGTGTGTGGGGGTTCTGGTGGGTGTGTGGGCGTTGGGCGGTGTGTGGGGGTTCTGGGGGGTGTGTGGGCGTTTGGGCGGTATGTGGGGGTTCTGGGGGTGTGTGGGCGTTGGGCGGTATGTGGGGGTTCTGTGGGTTTGTGGGCATTGGGGGGTGTGTGTGGGTTCGGGGGGGTGTGTCGGAGTTGGGCGGTGTGTGGTGTTGTGTGTGTGGGAGTTGGGGTGTGCGGATGGGGCTCTGGTCTGGCCCGGCCCGGCGGGTCCTGTCTGTGGTCTGGCCTGGTGGGACGGTTTCAGGCTGTGGTTTTTCACGGCTGGTTTGGACTGTGGTCTGGCCCGGCGGGTCTGGGCTCTGGTCTGCCCGGCGGGTCTGGGCTGTGGTCTGCCCCGGTGGGTTCGGACTGTGGTCTGGCCCGGCGGGTTTGGGCTCCGGTCTGGCCCGGTGGGTGTGGGCTGTGGTCTGGCCCGGCGGGTGTGGGCTGTGGTCTGACCCGGCGGGTCTTGGCTTGGTCTGGCCCGACGGGTGTGGGCTCTGGTCTGGCGCTGTGCAGGGGGCTGGCACCTCTGTCTTTGCCTCAGTGCTGCAATGATGTGGTTGGATTCTCTCTTCCTGATCGATCGTGAAGAAATTCCTTTACCAGATTCTGAGCAGCGCCGGGGCCTACTGGGCTCCAGTTCCACAGCAGTCAAGCCCGGGCCGGGTCTTACCAGAATGGGGTGTGTGCGGATGGGGCTGTGGGGGTGTGTGGTGGGTGTGTGGGCGTTGGGCGGTGTGTGGGGGCTCTGGGGGCTGTGGGCGTTGGGCAGTGTGTGGGGGTTCTGGGGGATTGTGGGCATTGGGCGGTGTGTCAGGGTTTTGGGGGCTGTGGGGTTTGTGGGTGTTGGGCGTTGTGTGGGGGTTCTCGGGGGTGTGTGGGCGTTTGGGCGGTGTGTGGGGGTTCTGGGGGCTGTGGGCGTTGGGCGGTGTGTGGGGGTTCTGGGGGCTGTGGCCGTTGGGCGGTGTGTGGGGGTTCTGGGGGCTGTGGGGTGTGTGGGGGTTCTTGGGGGTGTGTGGGCGTTGGGCGGTGTGTGGGGGTTCTGGGGGGTGTGTGGGCGTTGGGCGGTGTGTGGGGGTTCTCGGGGTTGTGTGGGCGTTGGGCGGTGTGTGGGGGATCTCGGGGGTGTGTGGGCGTTGGGCGGTATGTGGGGGTTCTGGGGGTGTGTGGGCGTTGGGCGGTATGTGGGGGTTCTGGGGGGTGTGTGGGCATTGGGCGGTTTTGGGGACTGTGGGGTTTGTGGGCGTTGGGCGGTGTGTGGGGGTCTTGGGGGCTGTGGGGTTTGTGGGCGTTGGGCGGTGTGTGGGGGTTCTCGGGGGTCTGTGGGCGCTTGGCGGTGTGTGGGGGTTCTCGGGGGTGTGTGGGCGTTGGGCGGTGTGTGGGGGTTCTGGGGGGTGTGTGGGCGTTGGGCGGTGTGTGGGGGTTTTGGGGGCTGTGGGGTTTGTGGGTGTTGGGCGGTGTGTGGGGGTTCTCGGGGATGTGTGGGATTTGGGCGGTGTGTGGGGGTTCTGGGGGCTGTGGGGTTTGTGGGCGTTGGGCGGTGTATGAGGGTTCTCGGGGGTGTGTGTGCGTTGGGCGGTGTGTGGGGGTTTTGGGGGCTGTGGGGTTTGTGGGCGTTGGGCGGTGTGTGGGGGTTCTCGGGGGTGTGTGGGCGCTGGGCGGTGTGTGGGGGTTCTGGGGGGTGTGTGGGCGTTGGGCGGTTTTGGGGACTGTGGGGTTTGTGGGCGTTGGGCGGTGTGTGGGGGTTCTCGGGGGTGTGTGGGCGTTGGGTGGTGTGTGGGGGTTCTGGGGGGTGTGTGGGCGTTGGGCGGTGTGTGGGGGTTTTGGGGGCTGTGGGGTTTGTGGGCGCTTGGCGGTGTGTGGGGGTTCTCGGGGGTGTGTGGGCGTTGGGCGGTGTGTGGGGGTTCTGGGGGGTGTGTGGGCGTTGGGCGGTGTGTGGGGGTTTTGAGGGCTGTTGGGTTTGTGGGCGTTGGGCGGTGTGTGGGGGTTCTCGGGGGTGTGTGGGCGTTGGGCGGTGTGTGGGGGTTTTGGGGGCTGTGGGGTTGTATGCGTTGGGCGGTGTGTGGGGGTTTTGGGGGCTGTGGGGTTTGTGGGCGTTGGGCGGTGTGTGGGGGTTCTCGGGGGTGTGTGGGCGTTGGGCGGTGTGTGGGGGTTCTGGGGGGTGTGTGGGCGTTGGGCGGTGTGTGGGGGTTTTGGGGGCTGTGGGGTTTGTGGGAGCTTGGCGGTGTGTGGGGGTTCTCGGGGATGTGTGGGGGTTGGGTGGTGTGTGGGGGTTTTGGGGGCTGTGGGGTTTGTGGGCGTTGGGTGGTTTGTGGGGGTTTTTGGGGCTGTGGGGTGTGTGGGCGTTGGGCGGTGTGTGGGGGTTCTTGGGGGTGTGTGGGCGTTGGGCGGTGTGTGGGGGTTTTGGGGGCAGTGGGGTGTGGGCGTTGGGCGGTGTGTGGGGGTTTTGGGGGCTGTGGGGTTGTATGCGTTGGGCGGTGTGTGGGGGTTTTGGGGGCTGTGGGGTTTGTGGGTGTTGGGCGGTGTGTGGGGTTCTCGGGGTTGTGGGGGTTTTGGGGGGTGTGTGTGGGTTTTGGTTGCTGTGGGGTTTTTGGTCGTTGGGCGTTGTGTGGGGGTTCTGGGGGGTATGTGGGCATTGGGCGGTGTGTGGGGGTTCTCGGGGGCTGTGGTGTTTGTGGGCGTTGGGCGGTGTGTGGGGGTTTTGGGGGCTGTGGGGTGTGGGCGTTGGGCGGTGTGTGGGGGTTTTGGGGGCTGTGGGGTTTGTGGGCGTTGGGCGGTGTGTGGGGGTTCTCGGGGGTGTGTGGGCGCCGGGCGGTGTGTGGGGGTTCTGGGGGGTGTGTGGGCGTTGGGCGGTGTGTGGGGGTTCTGGGGGGTGTGTGGGCGCTGGGCGGTGTATGGGGGTTCTGGGGGTTGTGTGGGCGTTGGGCGGTGTGTGGGGGTTCTGGGGGGTGTGTGGGCGTTGGGCGATGTGTGGGGGTTTTGGGGGCTGTGGGGTTTGTGGGCGTTGGGCGGTGTGTGGGGGTTTTGGGGGCTGTGGGGTTTGTGGGCGTTGGGCGGTGTGTGGGGGTTCTCGGGGGTGTGTGGGCGTTGGGCGGTGTGTGGGGGTTCTCGGGGGTGTGTGGGCGTTGGGCGGTGTGTGGGGGTTCAGGGGGGTGTGTGGGCGTTGGGCGGTGTGTGGGGGTTCTGGGGGGTGTGTGGGCGTTGGGTGGTGTGTGGGGGTTCTGGGGGGTGTGTGGGCGTTGGGCGGTGTGTGGGGGTTTTGGGGGCTGTGGGGTTTGTTTGTGCTGGGCGGTGTGTGGGGGTTCTCGGGGGTGTGTGGGCGCCGGGGGGTGTGTGGGGGTTCTCGGGGGTGTGTGGGCGCCGGGCGGTGTGTGGGGGTTCTGGGGGGTGTGTGGGCGTTGGGCGGTGTGTGGGGGTTTAGGGGGCTGTGGGGTGTGGGCATTGGGCGGTGTGTGGGGTTTCTCGGGGGTGTGTGGGCGCTGGGCGGTGTGTGGGGGTTCTGGGGGGTGTGTGGGCGCTGGGCGGTGTGTGGGGGTTCTCGGGGGTGTGTGGGCGCCGGGCGGTGTGTGGGGGTTCTCGGGGGTGTGTGGGCGTTGGGCGGTGTGTGGGGGTTTAGGGGGCTGTGGGGTGTGGGCATTGGGCGGTGTGTGGGGTTTCTCGGGGGTGTGTGGGCGCTGGGCGGTGTGTGGGGGTTCTGGGGGGTGTGTGGGCGCTGGGCGGTGTGTGGGGGTTCTTGGGGGTTTGTGGGCGTTGGGCGGTGTGTGGGGGTTCTCGGGGGTGTGTGGGCGTTGGGAGGTGTGTGGGGGTTCTTGGGGGTGTGTGGGCGTTGGGTGGTGTGTGGGGGTTTTGGGGGCTGTGGGGTTTGTTGGCGCTGGGCGGTGTGTGGGGGTTCTCGGGGGTGTGTGGGCGCCGGGGGGTGTGTGGGGGTTCTCGGGGGTGTGTGGGCGCCGGGCGGTGTGTGGGGGTTCTGGGGGGTGTGTGGGCGTTGGGCGGTGTGTGGGGGTTCTCGGGGGTGTGTGGGCGTTGGGCGGTGTGTGGGGGTTTAGGGGGCTGTGGGGTGTGGGCATTGGGCGGTGTGTGGGGTTTCTCGGGGGTGTGTGGGCGCTGGGCGGTGTGTGGGGGTTCTGGGGGGTTTGTGGGCGTTGGGCGGTGTGTGGGGGTTCTCGGGGGTGTGTGGGCGTTGGGAGGTGTGTGGGGGTTCTCGGGGGCTGTGGGGTTTGTGGGCGTTGGGTGGTGTGTGGGGGTTTTGGGGGCTGTGGGGTTTGTGGGCGTTGGGCGGTGTGTGGGGGTTCTGGGGGGTGTGTGGGCATTGGGCGGTCTGTGGGGGTTCTGGGGGCTGTGGGCGTTGGGCGGTGTGTGGGGGTTTTGGGGGCTGTGGGGTGTGGGCGTTGGGCGGTGTGTGGGGGTTTTGGGGGTTGTGGGGTTTGTGGGCGTTGGGCGGTGTGTGGGCGTTCTCGGGGGTGCGTGGGCGCCGGGCGGTGTGTGGGGGTTCTGGGGGGTGTGTGGGCGTTGGGCGGTGTGTGGGGGTTCTGGGGGGTGTGTGGGCGCTGGGCGGTGTATGGGGGTTCTGGGGGTTGTGTGGGCGTTGGGCGGTGTGTGGGGGTTCTGGGGGGTGTGTGGGCGTTGGGCGGTGTGTGGGGGTTTTGGGGGCTGTGGGGTTTGTGGGCGTTGGGCGGTGTGTGGGGGTTTTGGGGGCTGTGGGGTTTGTGGGCGTTGGGCGGTGTGTGGGGGTTCTCGGGGGTGTGTGGAAGCTGGGCGGTGTGTGGGGGTTCTGGGGGGTGTGTGGGCGTTGGGCGGTGTGTGGGGGTTCTCGGGGGTGTGTGGGCGTTGGGCGGTGTGTGGGGGTTTTGGGGGCTGTGGGGTTTGTGGGCGTTGGGCGGTGTGTGGGGGTTCTCGGGGGTGTGTGGGCTCTGGGCGGTGTGTGGGGGTTCTGGGGGGTGTGTGGGCGTTGGGCGGTGTGTGGGGGTTCTCGGGGGTGTGTGGGCGTTGGGCGGTGTGTGGGGGTTTTGGGGGCTGTGGGGTTTGTGGGCGCTGGGCGGTGTGTGGGGGTTCTCGGGGGTGTGTGGGCGCCGGGCGGTGTGTGGGGGTTCTCGGGGGTGTATGGGCGTTGGGCGGTGTGTGGGGGTTTAGGGGGCTGTGGGGTGTGGGCATTGGGCGGTGTGTGGGGTTTCTCGGGGGTGTGTGGGCGCTGGGCGGTGTGTGGGGGTTCTGGGGGGTGTGTGGGCGCTGGGCGGTGTGTGGGGGTTCTTGGGGGTTTGTGGGCGTTGGGCGGTGTGTGGGGGTTCTCGGGGGTGTGTGGGCGTTGGGAGGTGTGTGGGGGTTCTCGGGGGCTGTGGGGTTTGTGGGCGTTGGGCGGTGTGTGGGGGTTTTGGGGGCTGTGGGGTTTGTGGGCGTTGGGCGGTGTGTGGGGGTTCTGGGGGGTGTGTGGGCATTGGGCGGTCTGTGGGGGTTCTGGGGGCTGTGGGCGTTGGGCGGTGTGTGGGGGTTTTGGGGGCTGTGGGGTGTGGGCGTTGGGCGGTGTGTGGGGGTTTTGGGGGTTGTGGGGTTTGTGGGCGTTGGGCGGTGTGTGGGCGTTCTCGGGGGTGTGTGGGCGCCGGGCGGTGTGTGGGGGTTCTCGGGGGTGTGTGGGCGCCGGGCGGTGTGTGGGGGTTCTGGGGGGTGTGTGGGCGTTGGGCGGTGTGTGGGGGTTCTGGGGGGTGTGTGGGCGCTGGGCGGTGTATGGGGGTTCTGGGGGTTGTGTGGGCGTTGGGCGGTGTGTGGGGGTTCTGGGGGGTGTGTGGGCGTTGGGCGGTGTGTGGGGTTTTGGGGGCTGTGGGGTTTGTGGGCGTTGGGCGGTGTGTGGGGGTTTTGGGGGCTGTGGGGTTTGTGGGCGTTGGGCGGTGTGTGGGGGTTCTCGGGGGTGTGTGGGCGTTGGGCGGTGTGTGGGGGTTCAGGGGGGTGTGTGGACGTTGGGCGGTGTGTGGGGGTTCTTGGGGGTGTGTGGGCGTTGGGTGGTGTGTGGGGGTTCTGGGGGGTGTGTGGGCGTTGGGCGGTGTGTGTGGGTTCGGGGGGGTGTGTGGGCGTTGGGCGGTGTGTGGGGATTTTGGGGGCTGTGGGGTGTGGGCGTTGGGCGGTGTATTGGGGTTTTGGGGGTGTGTGGGCGTTGGGAGGTGTGTGGGGGTTTTGGGGGCTGTGGGGTTTGTGGGCGTTGGGCGGTGTGTGGGGGTTTAGGGGGCTGCGGGGTGTGGGCGTTGGGCGGTGTGTGGGGATTCTCGGGGGTGTGTGGGTGCTGGGCGGTGTGTGGGGATTCTGGGGGGTGTGTGGGCGTTGGGCGGTGTGTGGGGGTTCTCGGGGGTGTGTGAGCGTTGGGCGGTGTGTGGGGGTGTAGGGGGCTGTGGGGTGTGGGCATTGGGCGGTGTGTGGGGTTTCTCGGGGGTGTGTGGTCGCTGGGCGGTGTGTGGGGGTTCTTGGGGGTTTGTGGGCTTTGGGCGGTGTGTGGGGGTTCTCGGGAGTGTGTGGGCGTTGGGAGGTGTGTGGGGGTTCTCGGGGGCTGTGGGGTTTGTGGGCGTTGGGCGGTGTGTGGGGGTTTTGGGGGCTGTGGGGTTTGTGGGCATTGGGCGGTGTGTGGGGGTTCTGGGGGGTGTGTGGGCATTGGGCGGTCTGTGGGGGTTCTGGGAGCTGTGGGCGTTGGGCGGTGTGTGGGGGTTTTGGGGGCTGTGGGGTGTGGGCGTTGGGCGGTGTGTGGGGGTTTTGGTGGCTGTGGGGTTTGTGGGCGTTGGGCGGTGTGTGGGGGTTCTCGGGGGTGTGTGGGCGCCGGGCGGTGTGTGGGAGTTCTCGGGGGTGTGTGGGCGCCGGGCGGTGTGTGGGGGTTCTGGGGGGTGTGTGGGCGCTGGGCGGTGTATGGGGGTTCTGGGGGTTGTGTGGGCGTTGGGCGGTGTGTGGGGGTTCTGGGGGGTGTGTGGGCGTTGGGCGGTGTGTGGGGGTTTTGGGGGCTGTGGGGTTTGTGGGCGTTGGGCGGTGTGTGGGGGTTCTCGGGGGTGTGTTGGCGTTGGGCGGTGTGTGGGGGTTCTCGGGGGTGTGTGGGCGTTGGGCGGTGTGTGGGGGTTCAGGGGGGTGTGTGGGCGTTGGGCGGTGTGTGGGGGTTCTTGGGGGTGTGTGGGCGTTGGGTGGTGTGTGGGGGTTCTGGGGGGTGTGTGGGCGTTGGGCGGTGTGTGTGGGTTCGGGGGGGTGTGTGGGCGTTGGGCGGTGTGTGGGGATTTTGGGGGCTGTGGGGTGTGGGCGTTGGGCGGTGTATTGGGGTTTTGGGGGGGGTGTGGGCGTTGGGCGGTGTGTGGGGGTTTTGGGGGTGTGGGGTTTGTATGCGTTGGGCGGTGTGTTGGGGTTTTGGGGGCTGTGGGGTTTGTGGGCGTTGGGCGGTGTGTGGGGGTTTTGGGGGCTGTGGGGTTTGTGGGCGTTGGGCGGTGTGTGGGGGTTTAGGGGGCTGCGGGGTGTGGGCGTTGGGCGGTGTGTGGGGGTTCTCGGGGGTGTGTGGGCGCTGGGCGGTGTGTGGGGATTCTGGGGGGTGTGTGGGCGTTGGGCGGTGTGTGGGGGTTCTCGGGGGTGTGTGGGCGTTGGGCGGTGTGTGGGGGTTTTGGGGGGTGTGTGGGCGTTGGGGGGTGTGTGGGGGTTCTCGGGGGTGTGTGGGCGTTGGGCGGTGTGTGGGGGTTTTGGGGGCTGTGGGGATTGTGGGCGCTGGGCGGTGTGTGGGGGTTTTCGGGGGTGTGTGGGCGCCGGGGGGTGTGTGGGGGTTCTCGGGGGTGTGTGGGGGTTCTGGGGGGTGTGTGGGCGTTGGGCGGTGTGTGGGGGTTCTCGGGGGTGTGTGGGCGTTGGGCGGTGTGTGGGGGTTTAGGGGTCTGTGGGGTGTGGGCGTTGGGCGGTGTGTGGGGTTTCTCGGGGGTGTGTGGGCGCTGGGCGGTGTGTGGGGTTTCTGGGGGGTGTGTGGGCGCTGGGCGGTGTGTGGGGGTTCTTGGGGGTTTGTGGGCGGTGGGCGGTGTGTGGGTGTTCTCGGGGGTGTGTGGGCGTTGGGAGGTCTGTGGGGGTTCTCGGGGGCTGTGGGGTTTGTGGGCGTTGGGCGGTGTGTGGGGGTTTTGGGGGCTGTGGGGTTTCTGGGCGTTGGGCGGTGTGTGGGGGTTCTGGGGGGTGTGTGGGCATTGGGCGGTCTGTGGGGGTTCTGGGGGCTGTGGGCGTTGGGCGGTGTGTGGGGGTTTTGGGGGCTGTGGGGTGTGGGCGTTGGGCGGTGTGTGGGGGTTCTCGGGGGTGTGTGGGCGCTGGGCGGTGTGTGGGGGTTTTGGGGGCTGTGGGGTGTGGGCGTTGGGCGGTGTGTGGGGGTTTTGGGGGGTGTGTGGGCGCTGGGCGGTGTGTGGGGGTTCTTGGGGGTGTGTGGGTGTTGGGCGGTGTGTGGGGGTTCTCGGGGGTGTGTGGGCGTTGGGCGGTGTGTGGGGGTTCTTGGGGGTTTGTGGGCGTTGGGTGGTGTGTGGGGGTTCTGGGGGGTGTGTGGGCGTTGGGGGGTGTGTGGGGGTTTTGGGGGTGTGGGGTTTGTATGCATTGGGCGGTGTGTTGGGGTTTTGGGGGCTGTGGGGTTTGTGGGCGTTGGGCGGTGTGTGGGGGTTTTAGGGGCTGTGGGGTTTGTGGGCGTTGGGCGGTGTGTAGGGGTTCTCGGGGATGTGTGGGTGTTGGGTGGTGTGTGGGGGTTCTGGGGGGTGTGTGGGCGCTGGGCGGTGTATGGGGGTTCTGGGGGTTGTGTGGGCGTTGGGCGGTGTGTGGGGGTTCTGGGGGGTGTGTGGGCGTTGGGCGGTGTGTGGGGGTTTTGGGGGCTGTGGGGTTTGTGGGCGTTGGGCGGTGTGTGGGGGTTCTCGGGGGTGTGTTGGCGTTGGGCGGTGTGTGGGGGTTCTCGGGGGTGTGTGGGCGTTGGGCGGTGTGTGGGGGTTCAGGGGGGTGTGTGGGCGTTGGGCGGTGTGTGGGGGTTCTTGGGGGTGTGTGGGCGTTGGGTGGTGTGTGGGGGTTCTGGGGGGTGTGTGGGCGTTGGGCGGTGTGTGTGGGTTCGGGGGGGTGTGTGGGCGTTGGGCGGTGTGTGGGGATTTTGGGGGCTGTGGGGTGTGGGCGTTGGGCGGTGTATTGGGGTTTTGGGGGGGGTGTGGGCGTTGGGCGGTGTGTGGGGGTTTTGGGGGTGTGGGGTTTGTATGCGTTGGGCGGTGTGTTGGGGTTTTGGGGGCTGTGGGGTTTGTGGGCGTTGGGCGGTGTGTGGGGGTTTTGGGGGCTGTGGGGTTTGTGGGCGTTGGGCGGTGTGTGGGGGTTTAGGGGGCTGCGGGGTGTGGGCGTTCGGCGGTGTGTGGGGGTTCTCGGGGGTGTGTGGGCTCTGGGCGGTGTGTGGGGGTTCTGGGGGGTGTGTGGGCGTTGGGCGGTGTGTGGGGGTTCTCGGGGGTATGTGGGCGTTGGGCGGTGTGTGGGGGTTTTGGGGGCTGTGGGGTTTGTGGGCGCTGGGCGGTGTGTGGGGGTTCTCGGGGGTGTGTGGGCGCCGGGCGGTGTGTGGGGGTTCTCGGGGGTGTGTGGGCGTTGGGCGGTGTGTGGGGGTTTAGGGGGCTGTGGGGTGTGGGCATTGGGCGGTGTGTGGGGTTTCTCGGGGGTGTGTGGGCGCTGGGCGGTGTGTGGGGGTTCTGGGGGGTGTGTGGGCGCTGGGCGGTGTGTGGGGGTTCTTGGGGGTTTGTGGGCGTTGGGCGGTGTGTGGGGGTTCTCGGGGGTGTGTGGGCGTTGGGAGGTGTGTGGGGGTTCTCGGGGGCTGTGGGGTTTGTGGGCGTTGGGCGGTGTGTGGGGGTTTTGGGGGCTGTGGGGTTTGTGGGCGTTGGGCGGTGTGTGGGGGTTCTGGGGGGTGTGTGGGCGCCGGGCGGTGTGTGGGGGTTCTCGGGGGTGTGTGGGCGCCGGGCGGTGTGTGGGGGTTCTGGGGGGTGTGTGGGCGTTGGGCGGTGTGTGGGGGTTCTGGGGGGTGTGTGGGCGCTGGGCGGTGTATGGGGGTTCTGGGGGTTGTGTGGGCGTTGGGCGGTGTGTGGGGGTTCTGGGGGGTTTGTGGGCGTTGGGCGGTGTGTGGGGGTTTTGGGGGCTGTGGGGTTTGTGGGCGTTGGGCGGTGTGTGGGGGTTCTCGGGGGTGTGTGGGCGTTGGGCGGTGTGTGGGGGTTCAGGGGGGTGTGTGGACGTTGGGCGGTGTGTGGGGGTTCTTGGGGGTGTGTGGGCGTTGGGTGGTGTGTGGGGGTTCTGGGGGGTGTGTGGGCGTTGGGCGGTGTGTGTGGGTTCGGGGGGGTGTGTGGGCGTTGGGCGGTGTGTGGGGATTTTGGGGGCTGTGGGGTGTGGGCGTTGGGCGGTGTATTGGGGTTTTGGGGGTGTGTGGGCGTTGGGCGGTGTGTGGGGGTTTTGGGGGTTTGGGGTTTGTATGCGTTGGGCGGTGTGTTGGGGTTTTGGGGGCTGTGTGGTTTGTGGGCGTTGGGAGGTGTGTGGGGGTTTTGGGGGCTGTGGGGTTTGTGGGCGTTGGGCGGTGTGTGGGGGTTTAGGGGGCTGCGGGGTGTGGGCGTTGGGCGGTGTGTGGGGGTTCTCGGGGGTGTGTGGGTGCTGGGCGGTGTGTGGGGATTCTGGGGGGTGTGTGGGCGTTGGGCGGTGTGTGGGGGTTCTCGGGGGTGTGTGAGCGTTGGGCGGTGTGTGGGGGTGTAGGGGGCTGTGGGGTGTGGGCATTGGGCGGTGTGTGGGGTTTCTCGGGGGTGTGTGGTCGCTGGGCGGTGTGTGGGGGTTCTTGGGGGTTTGTGGGCGTTGGGCGGTGTGTGGGGGTTCTCGGGGGTGTGTGGGCGTTGGGAGGTGTGTGGGGGTTCTCGGGGGCTGTGGGGTTTGTGGGCGTTGGGCGGTGTGTGGGGGTTTTGGGGGCTGTGGGGTTTGTGGGCATTGGGCGGTGTGTGGGGGTTCTGGGGGGTGTGTGGGCATTGGGCGGTCTGTGGGGGTTCTGGGAGCTGTGGGCGTTGGGCGGTGTGTGGGGGTTTTGGGGGCTGTGGGGTGTGGGCGTTGGGCGGTGTGTGGGGGTTTTGGGGGCTGTGGGGTTTGTGGGCGTTGGGCGGTGTGTGGGGGTTCTCGGGGGTGCGTGGGCGCCGGGCGGTGTGTGGGGGTTCTCGGGGGTGTGTGGGCGCCGGGCGGTGTGTGGGGGTTCTGGGGGGTGTGTGGGCGTTGGGCGGTGTGTGGGGGTTCTGGGGGGTGTGTGGGCGCTGGGCGGTGTATGGGGGTTCTGGGGGTTGTGTGGGCGTTGGGCGGTGTGTGGGGGTTCTGGGGGGTGTGTGGGCGTTGGGCGGTGTGTGGGGGTTTTGGGGGCTGTGGGGTTTGTGGGCGTTGGGCGGTGTGTGGGGGTTCTCGGGGGTGTGTTGGCGTTGGGCGGTGTGTGGGGGTTCTCGGGGGTGTGTGGGCGTTGGGCGGTGTGTGGGGGTTCAGGGGGGTGTGTGGGCGTTGGGCGGTGTGTGGGGGTTCTTGGGGGTGTGTGGGCGTTGGGTGGTGTGTGGGGGTTCTGGGGGGTGTGTGGGCGTTGGGCGGTGTGTGGGGGTTCGGGGGGGTGTGTGGGCGTTGGGCGGTGTGTGGGGATTTTGGGGGCTGTGGGGTGTGGGCGTTGGGCGGTGTATTGGGGTTTTGGGGGGGGTGTGGGCGTTGGGCGGTGTGTGGGGGTTTTGGGGGTGTGGGGTTTGTATGCGTTGGGCGGTGTGTTGGGGTTTTGGGGGCTGTGGGGTTTGTGGGCGTTGGGCGGTGTGTGGGGGTTTTAGGGGCTGTGGGGTTTGTGGGCGTTGGGCGGTGTGTGGGGGTTTAGGGGGCTGCGGGGTGTGGGCGTTGGGCGGTGTGTGGGGGTTCTCGGGGGTGTGTGGGCGCTGGGCGGTGTGTGGGGGTTCTCGGGGGTGTGTGGGCGTTGGGCGGTGTGTGGGGGTTTTGGGGGGTGTGTGGGCGTTGGGGGGTGTGTGGGGGTTCTCGGGGGTGTGTGGGCGTTGGGCGGTGTGTGGGGGTTTTGGGGGCTGTGGGGATTGTGGGCGCTGGGCGGTGTGTGGGGGTTTTCGGGGGTGTGTGGGCGCCGGGGGGTGTGTGGGGGTTCTCGGGGGTGTGTGGGGGTTCTGGGGGGTGTGTGGGCGTTGGGCGGTGTGTGGGGGTTCTCGGGTGTGTGTGGGCGTTGGGCGGTGTGTGGGGGTTTAGGGGTCTGTGGGGTGTGGGCGTTGGGCGGTGTGTGGGGTTTCTCGGGGGTGTGTGGGCGCTGGGCGGTGTGTGGGGTTTCTGGGGGGTGTGTGGGCGCTGGGCGGTGTGTGGGGGTTCTTGGGGGTTTGTGGGCGGTGGGCGGTGTGTGGGTGTTCTCGGGGGTGTGTGGGCGTTGGGAGGTGTGTGGGGGTTCTCGGGGGCTGTGGGGTTTGTGGGCGTTGGGCGGTGTGTGGGGGTTTTGGGGGCTGTGGGGTTTGTGGGCGTTGGGCGGTGTGTGGGGGTTTTGGGGGCTGTGGGGTTTGTGGGCGTTGGGCGGTGTGTGGGGGTTTAGGGGGCTGCGGGGTGTGGGCGTTGGGCGGTGTGTGGGGGTTCTCGGGGGTGTGTGGGCGCTGGGCGGTGTGTGGGGATTCTGGGGGGTGTGTGGGGGTTCTCGGGGGTGTGTGGGCGTTGGGCGGTGTGTGGGGGTTTTGGGGGGTGTGTGGGCGTTGGGGGGTGTGTGGGGGTTCTCGGGGGTGTGTGGGCGTTGGGCGGTGTGTGGGGGTTTTGGGGGCTGTGGGGATTGTGGGCGCTGGGCGGTGTGTGGGGGTTTTCGGGGGTGTGTGGGCGCCGGGGGGTGTGTGGGGGTTCTCGGGGGTGTGTGGGGGTTCTGGGGGGTGTGTGGGCGTTGGGCGGTGTGTGGGGGTTCTCGGGGGTGTGTGGGCGTTGGGCGGTGTGTGGGGGTTTAGGGGTCTGTGGGGTGTGGGCGTTGGGCGGTGTGTGGGGTTTCTCGGGGGTGTGTGGGCGCTGGGCGGTGTGTGGGGTTTCTGGGGGGTGTGTGGGCGCTGGGCGGTGTGTGGGGGTTCTTGGGGGTTTGTGGGCGGTGGGCGGTGTGTGGGGGTTCTCGGGGGTGTGTGGGCGTTGGGAGGTGTGTGGGGGTTCTCGGGGGCTGTGGGGTTTGTGGGCGTTGGGCGGTGTGTGGGGGTTTTGGGGGCTGTGGGGTTTCTGGGCGTTGGGCGGTGTGTGGGGGTTCTGGGGGGTGTGTGGGCATTGGGCGGTCTGTGGGGGTTCTGGGGGCTGTGGGCGTTGGGCGGTGTGTGGGGGTTTTGGGGGCTGTGGGGTGTGGGCGTTGGGCGGTGTGTGGGGGTTCTCGGGGGTGTGTGGGCGCTGGGCGGTGTGTGGGGGTTTTGGGGGCTGTGGGGTGTGGGCGTTGGGCGGTGTGTGGGGGTTTTGGGGGGTGTGTGGGCGCTGGGCGGTGTGTGGGGGTTCTTGGGGGTGTGTGGGTGTTGGGCGGTGTGTGGGGGTTCTCGGGGGTGTGTGGGCGTTGGGCGGTGTGTGGGGGTTCTTGGGGGTTTGTGGGCGTTGGGTGGTGTGTGGGGGTTCTGGGGGGTGTGTGGGCGTTGGGGGGTGTGTGGGGGTTTTGGGGGTGTGGGGTTTGTATGCATTGGGCGGTGTGTTGGGGTTTTGGGGGCTGTGGGGTTTGTGGGCGTTGGGCGGTGTGTGGGGGTTTTAGGGGCTGTGGGGTTTGTGGGCGTTGGGCGGTGTGTAGGGGTTCTCGGGGATGTGTGGGTGTTGGGTGGTGTGTGGGGGTTCTCGGGGGTTTGTGGGCGCTGGGCGGTGTGTGGGGATTCTGGGGGGTGTGTGGGCGTTGGGCGGTGTGTGGGGGTTTTGGGGGCTGTGGGGTTTGTGGGCGTTGGGCGGTGTGTGGGGGTTCTCGGGGGTGTGTGGGCGTTGGGCGGTGTGTGGGGGTTCAGGGGGGTGTGTGGGCGTTGGGCGGTGTGTGGGGGTTCTTGGGGGTGTGTGGGCGTTGGGTGGTGTGTGGGGGTTCTGGGGGGTGTGTGGGCGTTGGGCGGTGCTTGGGGGTTTTGGGGGCTGTGGGGTTTGTGGGTGTTGGGCGGTGTGTGGGGGTTTTGGGGGCTGTGGGGTTTGTGGGCGTTGGGCGGTGTGTGGGGGTTCTCGGGGTTGTGTGGGCGTTGGGTGGTGTGTGGGGGTTCTGGGGGGTGTATAGGCGTTGGGCGGTGTGTGGGGGTTCTTGGGGGTGTGTGGGCGTTGGGCGGTGTGTGGGGGTTTTGGGGGGTGTGTGGGGGTTTTTGGGGCTGTGGAGTTTGTGGGCGTTGGGCGGTGTGTGGGGGTTCTGGGGCGTGTGTGGGCGTTGGGCGGTGTGTGGGGGTTTTGGGGGCTGTGGGGTTTGTGGGCGTTGGGCGGTGTGTGGGGGTTTTGGGGGCTGTGGGGTTTGTGGGCATTGGGCGGTGTGTGGGGGTTCTCGGGGGTGTGTTGGCGCTGGGCGGTGTGTGAGGTTTAGGGGGGGTGTATGGGCGTTGGGCGGTGTGTGGGGGTTCTGGGGGTGTGTGGGCGTTGGGCGGTGTGTGGGGGTTCTGGGTGCTGTGGGCGTTGGGCGGTGTGTGGGGGTGCTTTGGGGTGTGTGGGCGTTGGGCGGTGTGTGGTTGCTGTGGGGTGTGTGGTCGTTGGGAGGTGTTTGGGGGTTTTGGGGGGTGTGTGGGCGTTGGGCGGTGTGTGGGGGTTCTGCGGCGTTTGTGGGCGTTGGGCGGTGTGTGGGGGCTGTGGGGTTTGTGGGCGTTGGGCGGTGTGTGGGGGTTTTGGGGGCTCTGGGGTTTGTGGGCGTTGGGCGGTGTGTGGGGGTTCTCAGGGCGTGTGTGGGGGTTCGGGGGGGTGTGTGGGCGTTGGGCGGTGTGTGGGAGTTCTGGGGGGTGTGTGGGGGTTTTGGGGGCTGTGGGGTGTGGGCGTTGGGCGGTGTGTGGGGGTTCTCAGGGCGTGTGTGGGGGTTCTGGGGGGTGTGTGGGAGTTGGGCGGTGTGTGGGGGTTCTGGGGGCTGTGGGCGTTGGGCGGTGTGTGGGGGTTTTGGGGGGTGTGGAGTTTGTGGGTGTTGGGCGGTGTGTGGGGGTTCTCGGGGGTGTTTGGGCGTTGGGCGGTGTGTGGTGTGTGGGGGCTGTGGGGTGTGGGCGTTGGGCGGTGTGTGGGGGTTCTCGGGGGTGTGTGGGCGTTGGGTGGTGTGTCAGGGTTTTGGGGGGTGTGTGGGCGTTTGAGCGGTGTGTGGGGGTTTTGGGGGGTGTGTGGGCGTTGGGCGGTGTGTGGGGGTTCTGGGGGGTGTGTGGGCGTTGGGCGGTGTGTGGGGGTTCTGGGTGCTGTGGGCGTTGGGCGGTGTGTGGGGGTTCTGGGGGCTGTGGTATGTGTGTGCATTGGGCGGTGTGTGGGGGTTCTGGGGGCTGTGGTATGTGTGGGCATTGGGCGGTGTGTGGGGGTTCTGGGGAGTGTGGGCGTTGGGCGGTGTGTGGGGGTTCTGGGGGCTGTGGGCGTTGGTTGTTGTGTGGGGGTTCTGGGGGCTGTGGGCGTTGGGCGGTGTGTGGTGGTTCTGGGGGCTGTGGGGGTGTTGGGCCTTGTTTGGGGGTTCTGTGGTGTGTGGGCTTTTGCGGTGTGTGGGGTATTCTGTGGGGTGTGTTAGCGTTGGCAGTGTCTGGGGGTTCTGGGGGCTGTGGGGTTATGACGCAGTGGTGGCCGGGCCTAGCGAGATGTGACGCAGTTGTGGCCGGGCACGGTGAGGTGCACCGGCAGCTGCAGGGTGTGACGCAGTGGTGGCTGGGCCTGGCGAGATGTGACGCAGTTGTGGCCGGGCACGGTGAGGTGCGCTGGCAGCTGCAGGGTGTGACGCAGTTGTGGCCGGGCACGGTGAGGTGCGCCGGCAGCTGCAGGGTGTGACGCAGTGGTGGCCGGGCTTGGCCAGGTGTGACGCAGTTGTGGCCGGGCACGGTGAGGTGCGCTGGCAGCTGCAGGGTGTGACGCAGTGGTGGCCGGGCGCAGTGTGGTGCGCCGGCAGCTGTAGGGTGTGACGCAGTGGTGGCCGGGCGCAGTGTGGTGCGCCGGCAGCTGTAGGGTGTGACGCAGTGGTGGCCGGGCCTGGTGAGGTGTGACGCAGTTGTGGCCGGGCACGGTGAGGTGCGCCGGCAGCTGCAGGGTGTGACGCAGTGGTGGCCGGGCCTAGCGAGATGTGACGCAGTTGTGGCCGGGCACGGTGAGGTGCGCCGGCAGCTGCAGGGTGTGACGCAGTGGTGGCCGGGCGCAGTGTGGTGCGCCGGCAGCTGCAGGGTGTGACGCAGTGGTGGCCGGGCCTGGCGAGGTGTGACGCAGTTGTGGCCGGGCACAGTGAGGTGCGCTGGCAGCTGCAGGGTGTGACACAGTGGTGGCCGGGCAGGGCGAGGTGTGCCGGCAGCTGTGTGACGCAGTGGTGGCTGGGCGTGGGAGGTGCGTTGGCTGTGTGGCAGTGAGGGTGTGTGCGGATGGGTTTGAGGGGGTTTGTGGGCTTTGGGGGTGTGTGATGGGTTTGTGGGGGCTGTGGGGTGCGCGGGAGTTCTGGCTGCTGTTTGCGTTGGGTAGTGTGTGGGGGTTCTGGGGGCTGTTGGGTGTGTGGGCATTGGGCGGTGTGTTGGGGCTGTGGGGTTTGTGGGGGTTCTGGGGGGTGTGTGGGCATTGGGCGGTGTTTGGGGGTTCTGGGGGGTGTGTGGGCGTTGGGCGGTACATGGGGGTTCTGAGGGGTGTGTGGGCGTTGGTCGGTGTGTCGGGGTTCTGGGGGGTGTGTGGGCGTTGGGCGGTACGTGGGGGTTCTGGGGCCTGTGGGCGTTGGGTGGTGTGTGGGGGTTCTGGGGGCTGTGGGCGTTGGGCAGTGTGTGGGGGTTCTGGGGGCTGTGGGCGTTGGGCGGTGTGTGGGGGTTCGGGGGTGTGTAGGCGTTGGGTGGTGTGTGGGGTTTCTGGGGGGTGTGTGGGCGTTTGGGCGGTGTGCGGGGGTTCTTGGGGGTGTGTCGGCGTTGGGCGGTGTGTGGTGTTGTGTGTGTGGGAGTTGGGGTGTGCGGATGGGGCTCTGGTCTGGCCCGGCCCGGCGGGTCCTGTCTGTGGTCTGGCCTGGTGGGACGGTTTCAGGCTGTGGTTTTTCACGGCTGGTTCGGACTGTGGTCTGGCCCGGCGGGTCTGGGCTCTGGTCTGCCCGGCGGGTCTGGGCTGTGGTCTGCCCCGGTGGGTTCGGACTGTGGTCTGGCCCGGCGGGTTTGGGCTCCGGTCTGGCCCGGCGGGTTTGGGCTCCAGTCTGGCCCAGCGGGTGTGGGCTGTGGTCTGACCCGGCGGGTCTTGGCTCGGTCTGGCCCGGCGGGTGTGGGCTCTGTTCTGGCGCTGTGCAGGGGGCTGGCACCTCTGTCTTTGCCTCAGTGCTGCAATGATGTGGTTGGATTCTCTCTTCCTGATCGATCGTGAAGAAATTCCTTCACCAGATTCTGAGCAGCGCCGAGGCCTACTGGGCTTCAGTTCCACAGCAGTCAAGTCCGGGCCGGGTCTTACCAGAATGGGGTGTGTGCGGATGGGGCTGTGGGGGTGTGTGGTGGGTGTGTGGGCGTTGGGCGGTGTGTGGGGGTTCTGGGGAGTGTGTGGGCGTTGGGCGGTTTGTGGGGTTTCAGGGGGGTGTGTGGGCGTTTGGGCGGTGTGTGGGGGTTCTGGGGGCTGTGGGCGTTGGGCGGTGTGTGGGGGTTCGGGGGGTGTGTGGGCGTTGGGCGGTGTGTGGGGGTTCTGGGGGCTGTGGGCGTTGGGCGGTGTGTGGGGGTTCGGGGGGTGTGTGGGCGTTTGGGTGGTGTGTGGGGGTTCTGGGGCCTGTGGGCGTTGGATGGTGTGTGTGGGTTCTGGGGGCTGTGGGCGTTGGGCGGTGTGTGGGGGTTCGGGGGGTGTGTGGGCGTTGGGCGGTGTGTGGGGTTTCAGGGGGGTGTGTGGGCATTTGGGCGGTGTGTGGGGGTTCTCGGGGGTGTGTGGGCGTTGGGCGGTGTGTGGGGGTTCTGGGGGCTGTGGGGTTTGTGGGCGTTGGGCGGCGTGTGGGGGTTTTGGGGGTTGTGGGGTTTCTGGGCGTTGGGCGGTGTGTGGGGGTTCTCGGGGGTGTGTGGGCGTTGGCGGTGTGTGGGGTTTCAGGGGGGTGTGTGGGCGTTTGGGCGGTGTGCGGGGGTTCTGGGGGCTGTGGGCGTTGGGCGGTGTGTGGGGGTTCTGGGGGCTGTGGGCGTTGGGCGGTGTGTGGGGGTTCGGGGGGTGTGTGGGCGTTGGGTGGTGTGTGGGGTTTCTGGGGGGTGTGGGGGCGTTTGGGCGGTGTGCGGGGGTTCTGGTGGGTGTGTGGGCGTTGGGCGATGTGTGTGGGTTCGGGGGGGTGTGTGGGCGTTGGGCGGTGTGTGGGGGCTGTGGGGTGTGTGGGCGTTGGGCGGTGTGTGGGGGTTCTGGGGGGTGTGTGGGCGTTGAGCGATGTGTGTGGGTTCGGGGGGGTGTGTCGGCGTTGGGCGGTGTGTGGTGTTGTGTGTGTGGGAGTTGGGGTGTGCGGATGGGGCTCTGGTCTGGCCAGGGCCGGCGGGTCCTGTCTGTGGTCTGGCCTGGTGGGACGGTTTCAGGCTGTGGTTTTTCACGGCTGGTTCGGACTGTGGTCTGGCCCGGCGGGTCTGGGCTGTGGTCTGCCCGGCGGGTCTGGGCTGTGGTCTGCCCCGGTGGGTTCGGACTGTGGTCTGGCCCGGCGGGTTTGGGCTCCGGTCTGGCCCGGCGGGTGTGGGCTGTGGTCTGACCCGGCGGGTCTTGGCTCGGTCTGGCCCGGCGGGTGTGGGCTCTGGTCTGGCGCTGTGCAGGGGGCTGGCACCTCTGTCTTTGCCTCAGTGCTGCAATGATGTGGTTGGATTCTCTCTTCCTGATCGATCGTGAAGAAATTCCTTCACCAGATTCTGAGCAGCGCCGAGGCCTACTGGGCTTCAGTTCCACAGCAGTCAAGTCCGGGCCGGGTCTTACCAGAATGGGGTGTGTGCGGATGGGGCTGTGGGGGTGTGTGGTGGGTGTGTGGGCGTTGGGCGGTGTGTGGGGGTTCTTGGGGGTGTGTGGGCGTTGGGCGGTGTGTGGGGGTTCTGGGGAGTGTGTGGGCGTTGGGCGGTGTGTGGGGGCTCTGGGGACTGTGGGCGTTTGGCGGTGTGTGGGGGCTCTGGGGACTGTGGGCGTTGGGCGGTGTGTGGGGGTTCTAGGGGGTATGTGGGCGTTGGGCGGTGTGTGGGGGTTCTTGGGGGTGTGTGGGCGTTGGGCGGTGTGTGGGGGTTCTGGGGACTGTGGGCGTTGGGCGGTGTGTGGGGGTTCTAGGGGGTATGTGGGCGTTGGGCGGTGTGTCAGGGTTTTGGGGGCTGTGGGGTTTGTGGGCGTTGGGTGGTGTGTGGGGGTTCTGGGGAGTGTGTGGGGGTTTTGGGGGCTGTGGGGTGTGTGGGTGTTGGGCGGTGTGTGGGGGTTCTGCGGGGTGTGTGGGGGTTTTGGGGTCTGTGGGGTTTGTGGGCGTTGGGCGGTGTGTGGGGGTTCTCGGGGGGGTGTCGGCGTTGGGTGTTGTAAGACATTTCTTCAAACTACGCACAGAACCCTGGCAGGATGGAATTTTCTCACCAATGGTCACAGGAACGGACTAACAGACAGGTGACACTGTAAAAAACAAATGTGACTGAAGTTGAATTCCCAGGTGGATCAGCAGAATCTGTGGGATCTCTGGTTAAAGCTATTACACCTGTTCAAAAAAAGTCAAATTAAGCTCATTTATATACTTAAGATGGATAAATTCTGGAAGGTATTTAAGCCTGATGTATGGAGACACAAATCAAATACATTTGTGCTCTACGGAGTTCTATGCAGAGAGTAAGCAAATACAAGTTGTAGCTGCATACCCTCAGTGTGTCTCTCTGCTAGGACTGACAGGGACAACAGGTTGGAGCATGTCCCAAGATGAAAGACTGGGTGAGATATGTTAGTCTGTGTTTTCAGGTGTCCTTTCTAGGGGAGCTGTCCCCTCTGCTCGGTCTGCTGGGAGACGGGCCAGAGCAGAGCCACCTGTGAGCCGGTCGTTTTTTCACTTGGGTGGTGCTTTTGTGTCCCAGTAGGGGCGACAGCTGCGAGGGGACAGTGGCAGGTAACCCTCTCGCACACTCGCACCCCTCCCCAGCCTTCGTCCTGAGATCCTCAAAGGAACCTGTCTGACTCCCCCATGTGTGGCACACTAGACCACAGGCTGAGGAAGCCATATCAAAGGACGAGGTCACTGAGAGAACGCGGGAGCTGAAATTCACATCCCTCTACCAAATTCATTTGCAACTCTTCTTGTCTTAGAGCAGTGCTGGCATTGTGATTTGCTGTGACTAAATTCAATTCGATTTTAGGCTATAATTATAGGAATAAGAATGAATTGAAAGTCACAATGTTGTGGGATTTTGTGCTGTAGTCACATACATAGAGTTCCTTTGAAATGATCCAGATTTATTTCGACTTATTGTTCAGATAAGCTCTTATCCCATCAGGGGATCGGATAACACTGTATCACCAAATAACAGAAAGATTTACAGATTGGATCATGCTTCTTGCATTAAAAATTCCTCAAGAGTTACACGGTAATTGTAACAGCATTGCACACAGCACGTTCATATTTGCTATTAATAATTTAAGTTTCAAAAGACAAAGGTTACATTTCTTCACCCCCTTGTTGTTAGTATTCATCTGGCAGGAATTCTAGTGATGAGACCTCCTACAGTGAGCTCTGAGGTCCTGGCACTTCACAGGACCACCGTATGACCAGTCCTTCATGCAGACTTGCTCACACCCCTTCAGACCCTTTGGTTTCCCTCACTGAGCTGCCATCCTGAATCGGAATCACAGAGCTTCAGCTGGATTGAGCTCTGGGGATCGGGATGGGCAGGCGAGAGTGTCTGTTCTGTGTGTGATTAACCTTTCTTTTTCAATCTGGATGTGAGCTCTGGATCGCTGTCATGCTGGAATCTCCAGTTTTGGCCACACAAGAGTACTCCTGGCAGAAGAGCCAGGTGTCAGGCCAGTATGTCCAGGTCTGTGTTGGAGTCCATTTCCCCTGTCTTGTCTAGGGCTCCAGGACTCCCAGAACATAAGAGTGGTCAAGAGTGTTTTCTCTTACACCAGCTTCGTCTAGTTTTACACCAGACATAACGCAGATGAGCCAAAAAGCTCAAGTTTCATTTCATCTGACCACGAGACATTTGTTTCAATCGTCATTCAAATGGTCTTTTTGTCATTCACTTCTTTCTTCCAGCCCAGCTGTGAATACTACATTCATGCTGGCAGCTTCACACGGTAGTTTTCGACACTATGTATCCTGAAGAAGCCAGTGTGCATTGGGTATTCAGGTGTTACCTTTGTCCCAAACCTCTTCACAGCCCATGGTGGCAAGATACACTTGTGTCCTCTTCCACACAGGGTGACCACTATACCAGTAGCCTTAAATGTCTAATACTGGACACCACAGTGGAAAGGGGTTAATGCAGCTGTTTGTGGATTCTGTTATAGCCATCCCCCAACATCTGGAAGCCCATGATCATCTGTCTGCAGTGAAGAGCTCTCTGGCTTTAACCATCATGAGGCTGCAGCTGCTGAATGTTTTTGCGTCTTACCTCCTTTTGTACCCCAGGGAAGCAGGAAGCCTTCAGAGGCGTCTATACAGTCTCGTGGGCTTCCACTGCGGTTCCAAAGAACAGAGTGTTCCTGGAGATGTGTCTTTGCTGAATTTGATTTAAAGCAATACTTAGAGATGTGAATAAATGTGGCCATGCTGTTCTCTGGAATTCAGTTATTTAGGACAGACTTGACTTTGTGTTTTTTTATTACAGTACAACATCAATAAGTGAGGCACATTATCCAATCTATAACCCATTATGCTCTACATT
Source organism: Atractosteus spatula (assembly GCF_055471065.1). Lineage (NCBI taxonomy): Eukaryota > Metazoa > Chordata > Actinopteri > Semionotiformes > Lepisosteidae > Atractosteus > Atractosteus spatula. Next base: position 262,182 of record NW_028296636.1, on the reverse strand, counting down.
ATGCTCATCTCACTGTCTCTTTTAGTTATTCTTACAAGTTAACCGCATGCTAAACCAGCCCACCTCTCTGCTGATTCTTTAATTCATATAGGATTGGTAGGATTGGTCCAGGTACAGCTAACTTGAACCTGCAAAATGTCCATATATACATCTTGTTCCAGGGTCAACTTTCATGTTTATGGTTGATTTAAGAGCAGTATGAATTTTTTGCCCTTTTTTAAAACACAACACAGCCTAAAGTGTCACTGCTCAAAGTTAGCTTGCTTCTGTCACCACGTACTGTGGAAAAGTGACAGTAGTGTTTCATATATATCAACAGACAGAGAGATAGATAGACATAATCATAATGACATATGTGTTACATGGGATTAACAATGACACACATAAAACACCATCCGCCCATATTCTGTTCCACTTCAATTCCAATTCAGGGTCACAGGGGAGCCGGAGTCGATCCCAGCAAGCAAAGGGTGCAGGACAGGGTACACCCTGGACAGGATAACAGTCCATTGTAGGACAGACACACACACATACGCACACCAGGGACAATTTTCCCAGAAGCCAGTTAACCTACCTGCTTGTTTTTGGACTGTAGGAGGACGAAAATATCTAAGTGTCTAAGAAACAGCCATTGATAGTCACACTTTATCTGAGTAAAGGAGATCAGGAGATCTATAGATGGCAAAAAAATAGTGTTCACTTGTATTCTGTCTTGTGCAGCTCCATGTAGAGATTGCCTAAAGCTCTGAATACGTCTCCAATGCCAAAACAAAAGCCCAAAAATGTTCCTAATTCTGACTGTCACTTTCTACAGTGAGGAGAGTATTGCAATAACATTTTATGGAGCCCAAGAAGAGTTAGATAAGGAAGGAAAAGACACATTTCTACACATCTTTCACTTTTGATCCTCACTTCAAAATGCAATAAAATTCAGATTTTTTCTGAATTAAGGTTAAAGACTGCAGGTTTCAAAATCAAACACTTCCAGTCTAGATTTATTTCTGTTAATAGGAGTGATCACAATATTTCTTATTTGAAGAAAATGTTTTAAATTCTGTTTTAGCTATAAGGAACCTCAGTAAAGGATTTAAATCTTACACCTTCATGAAACAAATTTCTATTTTTAAGCCCTTAGCTTCCTACAGGAATTCATGCCAAGATTATTATTAAAATTATTAAACTATGTAATACTTGACTACAAATAATTTAATAATTTGAATATGTGGATTAAAAGAAAGAGGTGAGCCACAAAAAGTTCATCTTGAACCCCACACCCCACACATCAGTGGACTTGAGTTTATCAGCCACCTCAACACTCAGCACAAACATTGGCCTGTTTTCAGAGCTGATTGGCAACAATTGTCAAAGGATTACAAATGAGACTGTGTCCAACTGAGCTCATTAAAGGAAAACCACGGACTGAATAATAGTTCATTATTCAGTGTTGAGTTTAGTTTCTTGAGGTTTTATTGAGCGTTCCTTTTCAATAAAACCTCACGGAAGGAAAAAACAGCAGTATGGAAGTGAAACAAGTTTTCAAAAAAACTGAATCGTCACTTACTGCTGCCAGACATTATTACTGGATTATCCAGACAGAATTAGGACAAAGCCAGAAGGAAGGTTAACACCAAATTGAAGAACGGATGCTCTTCAATTACACAGCATGAACAATTACACGGTAAGATTTTTACTACCAATTGATCAGCACTTTGCAGGAAGAAATTAAATGAATAGTTCAGGTGAAAATAGGGGGAAATAATTAAGATCTTCAGACCTGCTTGTGTTTTCAGCCACATGTCGCTAATATTTCTCCAAGGCCTAAATGCTTTTAATTCAGGTTGTAATTTTACTTGATTGCCTGACTCAATAAGCTGGCTGCCAGAGGAATCGATTCACAACTTCCTGAATCAACCATTTTTAAACATCTTATAAAGCACACATTCTGATAACCAAATAATCACCTGTGCAGTTCAACTGTTAGTAAGATGTTAGTCATCTTTCATCATCTGTATTCATCTGGTAATATTCTACAGGTCTTACAACAAGTGCTCACAGTCAAATGCCATACATAATGACGGCTGAGGGAAACACATACCTTAATCCTCTAGCAAGCTCAACAGATTGTTTTAGTGGTTACTTGGGAATGCAAATGACAAATCATCAGTTTTCTTGTCTCCGAACACTCTGGTTGGCCTGCAAGTTACTTCATTCATACAGAATGAAGGGGCTTAACTCAGCACTCGTTTTGTCCTGATGTCATGTAGAACGTGTTGTGGTTTGTATGTCCTGTGAGATTTCATGTGTGGTTTACCACTGGCTGACAGTTCTTAAATGTAATACAGTGGCCTTAAAGTTCAAAAGAAATTCACTGCACACCTGCTAGGACATGAATCTTGTAACTTAAGATCTGACAGCACTTGTCAGGCTTTTTTGTGTCTGTAAAGCCAGAATTTCTGGTGACTCCAAGGCAGCATATCCCTAACAATAGAGGTCGTTTCTATCATGTTCTTCAACTTAGACATGGTCCTTACTACTGCAGGTAAAAGCCCCATGGATTCTTCTGGAATGTAGCAATTAACACACTTAATTTAAGATTCTTTCTTGTATGCACATTCTGAAGTTTGCTATCGGATTGCTGACATGAAATTATGTTTGTCTTAGGAGAACACACCTCAATACATCACTCACTCAGGGTGCATTTTCAAATGTACAAACTTTTTTTTGTGGAACGCAAGCTTAATATTGTTAAAATACACAAGTGCATATAATCCTAATAGAACTGCAAGTCTTGTTAAGTATTAATAGTAATGGTCAGGATTAAAGACACATGAATGAAAGCTTACATACAGTACGTTGTAGTGGACTGCTTCATTTTTTTAAGGGCACCAAGTTACATAAAGTCAATGGAGCAGAGAGCTTTTGTACACAATTCTACAGTAACAACATTTCATATCACCCAGCATAATTATCATCCAGGTGGGGCTGCACACTGGTGGTGGTGAGGGGGAGTCCCCATTACCTGTAAAGCGCTTTGAGTGGAGTGTCCAGAAAAAAGCGCTATATAAATGTAAGCAATTATTAATTATTATTATTATTAATTACAGAAGTCTGTTGTATAATATATGATTGTTTAATTTGTGTTAAATTGTTGCAGTGTTTATGAACTAATATACTTTGTAAGGTTGGGATGAAAACTCTTATTGCATAGAAATGCTGTGAAAAGACTTTTTTACCTCTGACTGTAGTATGAATCAATTAACTCAATAGTAAGACCAGTCTTTCTCAGCGCTTGTGTAGTACATCATTTTCTGAATTTGTGCTTCCCTGTAGCATCCTAATAAGGCACAAGAATGATGTATTCATGCTATATGTGAATGGTGGTTAGTTCCTGGGAGTTTTCTTGTTTGAGTAGATGCACATGAAGTGATGTAATATCTATTAAAGGGTCCTATAACTTTCCACTCTAACAGTAATGTGAACTCTGCCCCATTTTTCCAGTATTAAGTGAACTATTCTACCTTAAGATTCAAGCCCACCTGTCACTTTATTCATATTCTGGCAAAAAACAACACAAAAAATACATCGTGTCTGGGGAATTATTGACATCTGCTTGACCACATTGCTGCAGGCAGATGTTTAAAAGTTAGAGACCAGACTCTGCTTCTTTTTCTAATTCCTTTATAGTGCATTTTTAACATGCCTGGCGGGCTTGCTGAGACACCCTTGCTTTAACTCAGCCAAGAAAAAGAATTTCCTGGAAAAGCTCAATATCCCAAAAGAACTGCAGTCATTATTTTCCCTGTGCTTTTTTTTAAAGCAGCAGGCTGCTCGGTTCCTCTCGTCTTCAAAAACTGAAACAACTGCACAAATGAGCAAGTGTGGGAAGAGACACAGCAGCACTAAAGGCAGGGTGACATTCACACGGCCAGCAGGGATTGAAGAAAGTTAAGAGGAATATTTTAAAAACACTTTTTATTTACAAATAGGAAATGCTAAGAAGCATCCAGATACAGTAGTTAGTTATAGGCAAAAACATACAATCCATAATACAAATCCTTAATTTCTGAGACATTCACAGCAAAAGCCACTTACAGATGATAAGTCACCCCAGCTCCAAAGTCATGTAACAACAGTGCATTCAAGTCAATTCGTAGCCATCATCTCCTAGACCTCTGCTCCCCCTCCCAGAAAAACATTTGGCAACAGCCATCTGCCTGCCCGACCACCTCTGTCGTCCGACATGTTAATTCAACTGCAACACCTTCCTTCTAATCACACTCACCAGCCCCTGGCCCCTTTCCTTCATTAGCACAGATTAGCAAAAGTGGAGACTGGGCTGCACAATCTTTCTTCTTTAAAACAAGTGCTAAGGAAACAGTACGACAGCAACAGAGCACAAAAAAACCTGGAAAACACTCGGTACATTTTTCTTTCCCAGTGTGACCAGGCTGAAACTTCACTGCCAACAACTTATGACCTCCCTCTCATCTCACTCCTCCTGTCCAGAATTCAGCCCTGGTTGAATTCTTTACGGCAATTTACAGCATGTACTCTTTTTAAAAAAAAGGCAAGCCAGAAAAAAATAAGTCTTTGAAACACATTTACCTCTTTCAAAAATGTGTACAACGCAAGCGGCTGGAGGCACAGCCAGCTGGCCCCAGCGTTGTTTGTTGGGGGAACCCCTCATAGCCCAGGTATAAGCGCGTGGGCTTACCCCAATAACAGAACAAGTCCACACATTGGGTTTTCCAAGTGTTACAGCCCAGCGAACAGACCGGGTTTTCAGTTTTTCAAAGTCCCTTTCTCCCACAATGGGGGGAAGGTGATCTCAGTCCGGGAACCGCGTGCTTTTTTCTGCGCGCCGGCTCCGTGCACACAGTCTGTCGCCCCCAGGAGCGGGGCTCCCTACACCTTGGTGGCCAGCGACTGCACCTCGGACTTCTGGGTCTGCGTGCTGAGGGTGGACGACAGCGAGCTCATCTGGCCGTGCATGGCCTTCTTCAGGTTGAGCAGGCACAGGCACTGCGAGCGGAAGCGCAGGTCGAAGAAGGCGTAGAGGAAGGGGTTGAGGCAGCTGTTGACGTAGGCCAGGCAGGTGGTGTACGGGTGGGCGTGCAGCAGGACGCTCAGCAGGGCGCAGGTCTGGGGAAGCACCTTCAGGTAGATGAAGGCATCCAGGCTCTTCAGCACGTGGAAGGGGGTCCAGCAGAGGGCAAAGACCACCACCAGGGTGGTGATGATCTTGAGCAGCCGCTGCTTCTTCTGGTCCTCCTTGCGGAGGTTGTTGAAGTGGCGGGTGACGGTGCTGCCGATGAAGCAGTAGAACGGTGACCTCTGAGTTTTTGGACAATGTGAGTCATTCAGCACATTCAGTGATGTCTGTGGTTGGCGCTTTGAGGTCTTGCTCTCCTTAATTCCTTCTAAGAGCAGCGGGTGGCTGAATTCCTGTCCTAAAGCTGTCGGGGGTTGGTGCATACACTCACACGTTTTATGCGTTTTTGGCAAAACCTGAAATTTGCTGTGGATCCAGTCAGGCTGAATGGCTTCCTGTTTGGCTGACTTGGGACTGGAACACACTGCACTTCTCGACTCTAGTGTCTCGAGTTTGATTCTGTCTTGACGTGCTCTCCGTGTAGCATTTACAGTTTTTTTCTCTTGGCCATGTGGAAGCTCCAGGTGATAGATAGATACTTTATTGATCCCGTGAGGGAAATTGCAGTGGAACAGCAGCTTCATGCAGTCAACACAGCATAGTGTAACGAATGATACAATAATAATACAATACATACAATACAGTCAGTACAGTCAGTGAGTGAGGTGCTCCAGTTACCTTCCGTAGTGGAATGTAGGAATGTTGTCTGAGGCTACCGGGTAACTCTAAATGGTCCGTCCTCTGCCTGAGTGAATGTGTATCCCATCCATTATCTACACATTATCTATACCACTACAGGACCACACTGCATCGTGGTCCTGTATTGGTATAAACGGTCCCGAAAATGACCATGTGGTTGTCTGGACTATCAAGATGTCTCCTGCACAGCCCCCAGTGTCAGTGCAGTTACAGTGGGCCTTGGCTGCCCCCTGTTCGGCTAATGCAGTTTGCTGTTCCACCAAGACTTGCCGTTCTTGCCGCCAAGTCTTGGTGGAACATTCATTCTTGCCGTCTGCCATAAGACTGTACAACGCATCCACCTTGCGTCTTGGCAGAGGCAACATCGACAGTGACCTGTTTCTGGACTAAACGCATCTACACATCTACTGCTACATCTGTTCTCTTTCTTTTTCTTTTTCTTTTTCCCGTTTACAACCACTTTTTGTGCAATATATGCCAGGGACCTGTGCAATACATTTATATTTATATCTATAGTTACATCTATATTTATATTCATATGTGTGATACGATTTTCTGTGTACTGTTCTGTTCTAGTTTGTTCTTGTGCGTCCGGACTGTGAGTAACTCTTGTACTGTATTGTATGTATTGTACTATTATTATATATTTCGTTACACTGTGGCTGTGTTGTGTGTGTTAAGCTGCTGTTGCACTGCAATTTCCCTCACGGGATCAATAAAGTATCTATCTATCTAAGACAAGTTATTATTTTAAAAAACTCAGTATCGTTGTCGCATAATTTGAGTCAGTCATTTCTTTTCACTCTTTCAGGACCACTCACGAGTTCCTGTTTGGAGCCCTAGCTGAGCTTGTGAACAACGCAAGGTACAAATCCTCTTTCTAGCCTGCTTTCTTCCTTTCATCCTGGCTCGCTGTTTGTGTAGATGTTCAGCTTAGCGCAAGGTTCTCAAAGGGAAGGTTGGTATGTTAAGCTTAGTTAAGTTTAGTTCCGTTCATAAATCAGTTGAGGTAGTGCAGAAACTGTCATTTGTAACCACAGAATATCTATCTGCTGCCTCTTCCACTTCCCACAGAGCATATCTAATGTTGTTTTGTCTTTGCAGGGATGCGGATGCTAAAAGAATAGACATCTACACAGGTAGTTTTCACATACTGCGCTCAACCATCTGTTTCTGGTACTGTGTCTTCAAACAGTATGGTCTGTTTGTCTGACAGCTGAGTATGGCGGTTACTCTGACTTGTGATCTGAACCGAGAGGAAGGTGTTTTGGTGTTTTTATGTTTCCTCAGGCGCTGGCTGTGCTGTAGTTATTATGAGGACCGCCGCTGCTTGCAGAAAGAGCAGAGTAATGTGATGTGTTCATGAAAGAGCTCTCAGCAAAGGGAACAGCTGCAGAAGTACAGGAGCCCTGAGAGCGAAAACCGTATTTGCAGATTTTTTGTCGAAAATATTTCGAAAAAAAGTTTCTTCTATGCCTCTTTTAAGTTTGTGGCCACTTATCTTAGCAAGCAGTAGGAAGGGTTCTGACTAATAAATGGAAAGTATGTTGTCAGGACATAAGCCTCCATCTGTTTGTAATGTGGAATCGCCTGTTGCTGTCACCATCTTCTTCATGCCTCATTTCATCAGGTTAATTTAGAAATATAAAGCTCAGCGGCTCACAGTCTTGAACCTTAGCAATTTGGTAGGTTTATGTTTTTGCTGTGCATACCTTAGCAAATTAAAACTCTCACTCTCACTCTCAATGGATTTTAAATCCAATTTTGCTCTTGCCAATCGTTTTATTGTTCTGGCCAGATTGTGGGGTGCTTCTATGTTTTATTTTAAACTGACTTTGAAGTCACCTGTTGACTTTTGTTCTGTATATATTGCTCCAGTTAATCACGTTTGGAGAGATTCATCCCCGTTTCCAAATGAGGCAGAGGGTTCATAGCTCTAATTTTATGAAAATATTTAATTTGCAAGTCTTAATGCATCTATCTTACGAGTTTTCGAAAGTGGGTAACGTATTTTAAATTGCTAGGTGCTCACCTTCTGAGTAGCTGAACTGGCTAAAACAAGCAAGTTCACATAAAAGGCCAGAATCGTAGGTCATTTTCGGTACGTGTATGTCAAAAGTGGGTAAGCCTCATCCGTAAGCTCCTCATGCTGTCAGGAGTAAGTGTCTGTCTCTGTAGAGCAGGGCGGTGTTATCTCTCTGGCCCACTTTCTGTCCTCTCCTCTCCAGAGAAGAAGCCGGAGCTGCGTGGTGGGTTCATGCTGTGTTTCCTTGACGATGGGACTGGAATGGACCCCAGTGAGTACAAGCCTTGCTGTGGATTTAATCCTCTGTTTGTGTGTAAAACAGTTACCTGTCAGCATTCATAATGGATGTTAATTGTATGAAAATCTGCACATATACAAATATGTTCAAGTAAGTAGCTGCGTCAGCAAATAAACCTTTACTTGTTCCATATTCAAATATGTCATGGATATCCCAGTGACGCAGTTTTTAGTATTGATGCCTCATAGCACGTGGGTTTCCTCTGGGTGCTCCATTTTCCTCCCACAGTCCAAAGACATGCTGGTGGATTCATTGGATTCTGGGAGAATTGTCGCTTGGCATGAGTGTGTGTGAGTGTCCTGTGATGGACTGGCGACCTGTCCAGGGTGTGCCTTGTCTTGCACCCGCTGCTTGCTGGGATAGACTCCGGCTCCTCTCTGACCCTGTACTGGATAGATCGGTTAGAAAAGGGGGGGATAGGTGGAAACATGCCACATGCTCATTTCTCTTGTGAGGTTTGCCGCATTCGTTTTCGGTTGCAATGTTGTGTTTTGTCAGTTCATTGAAAGACTGAGTTGTCTTTATACATGTGACCCAGCGGTGAGTTACCGTTAAAAGAACCCGAAATTACTAGGGAGTTGTAACGGTATATACGGTGTTGTTGCCCTATTTACACCCTAAATACCCGCTATATAAATGCAATTATTGCTACTATCCATGCAGTCCTTCTCTCTGTTTGTAAATGTACCCAATTTCCCCAGCCTTTGTGATGCACAGGGTTTATTTTAGTTCAAAGGAATCCTGGGTCGTGGTTGTTTGCCTGTTGGCCACAGGGGGGCGCGTGTCTGCGGAGCAAGGGGGTGTGAGCAGAGTCGGGGAAGAGCGCAGTACACTCCCTCCACCACCACGCTGCCCTCCGCTGTCTGCGCCCTGAGCTCCGTCACTCTCCCACTCTTCTGCTTCACCGCAGGCGCCGAGCCGGTCACCTTCGTCTTCTTGGGCTGCGGCTCCTCCTCCTCGCTGTTCTCTGCCTGGGGGGGGGGGCTCTCTTGCGCTGGCTCCCTGCGGGCGTTGCCTGCTTTGCTGTGCTCTGTGCGGCGGAGGGAGAAGAGGGGAGAAGGGCTCATTCAAGGCTCATACCTCTTTGCTCGGGAGCCGACAGCAGCTGGCCGTCAGCGGGAACGCTCCCCCTCTGCATGAGCAGGCTCGTACTCAGCTTGTACGCCGCAGTGTGTCAGAGCCGTCACAATCACCTACAACACATACTTCTTACACACCCAAGGAGCACTCAGTAAATCTGATGTGCTTTTGCGGTTTCGATTATCCAGAGCTGTTTTTGACATATTCGGTATTTTGTGTGTGACCCAGGGTGAATAGCGGCCTGTTATGCCAAATCCACTAGATGGCGCTACCTCTTAGCTGGCGGCTCCTGTCAGGTGAGTTCAGCGTTCTGCGCATGGGCAGTAGGGACTCAGAAGCAGTGAGTTACCGTTAAAAGACCCCGAAATTACTAGGGAGTTGTAACGGTAAATACGGTGTTGTTGCCCTATTTACCCCCTAAATGAGTATAAAGGGGCACTTCATAGGATTGAGACAAGAGTAGCGAGATGGATATTAGATTTTAACGGAGTACACTGAGGCGGTAGCCAGTTTTTAGACAACTACTCGGGCTGGGGATATCTGTTTATTGATTTGTAAGTAATGGGTTTCACATGCTCCTTGTATTTTCTGTTCCTTCGTTCTTTACAGAGATTTATGTTTAGCACCGTTTGTTAAGTGTACGCAATTGTAAGTATGATACTAATTATGGTCGTAATGTAGTTCTCAGGGAGGGCTGAGAGGTGACCCGCGCAGCCTGGGAGCGGCTTATTTCTGCCCGCGCTGCGTGGTGAGTTGTTTGAACTTCAACTGTGATGTAATTTATTTATTTTTTTGTTGTTCAGTGTAGATGCGTTTCTGTAATGGTCAGATGGAATGTAAAAAACTGTAAAACTAAACATGTTTTCTTTGTTTTCCCCTCTGCGTGAAAGAACCACTGCCGTATTGTGTGTATATAAAAATATTGTTATATGTCATTTCTTTTGTTATTTTATTTTTGTTTTTTAAACTAAGAACAGATCAGACCACATACTCACCTAGAAATAAAGAACCCCAAAATTATATTGGTGTCCTGTGCTGATTATTCTTTGCCAGGCTACACAATTTTGGTACCAGGAGTGGGGTTTCTGATAGTCTGGGGGTTCTGACTCTCACAGTAAAGCGGTGGTGCATAAAATACGGTAGTGGTGAAGACAGCTGTCCAAGGAGGCTGATAACGGACGGAGAAGGCCAGGTCCAGAGGTCCAGTGGCCAGTGTGCTGGGAACCAGACGACACCAACGGCCAGTGGAGGACGTCTTCTTGTCTCTTCAGACTCATCTGCTGAACTGTGGTATTCCAAGATTGATGTTTGCACAGAGACTGTGTTTGTGAACAGTTCCCAAAATGTCAGGTGATGACAGGGATGATGGTGCAGCAGTTGATGGTCGTGTAGTTACGGAGAATGGTAATGGTGACAACCTCCATGACTTGAGGTCTCAAGTAGAAGACCTAGTTAGAAAATATGACCAAGCCATGGCCACTATTGCTGCACTGGGTCCTGAACCAAAACGTTCATATGTGTATGTACCTAGAGAACGTAATGTACAGCCTTTTAGTGGTGATATAACTAAAGATGGTTGCTCCGTTGACGAGTTTATCGAAGAAGTTGAACGAGTAATCAGAGCCAGGGAACAGACTCCTGCTGAGCAGTATGACCTTGTGTTATCATTGTTGAAGGGTCCGGCCCTAGAAGAAGTACGTTTACGTATGGGTGGTGAATCTAGACAGGTCAGTGATATATTCAGTTACCTCAGACATGCTTTCAGGGAGAAGCGCAGTGTTTCCCAACTGTTGCAAGCCTTTTATGGCTGTAAGCAAAGGGAGGGGGAAGATCTTTGCAATTACTCTCATTCTCTCTCTCGCATGCTCGGCGCTGTGTTAAAGGTATCGCCTGATGTAGTGTCGGATGAGAAGCGAGCTATCCGAGATCAGTTCATAGAGGGGGTTAGGGATTTATCTCTATCGCCCAGGACGCTGCAACACTGCTGCTGATGCCCTCTCTAGGCAGCCATTTGCAGGGGAGCCTGAACCTGACCCTGATGATGTCGAATATGATGATTGTGTGGCTATCTGTAATGTTGTCAGCAGAGGCACACCCCTGGAGCCAGATTTGGTGGCAGCCGGTATGAAATGCTGCAAAATAAGACAGATCCGTGTTTTGGAAGCGGGAGTGGATTGTGATAACTTGAACAAGTCACAGAGTAACACCCAAACTTTCCCAGGGTATACAAAGAAGGAGCTCCGTCGGTTTCAAGATGCTGATCCCTCTCTCAGTGCTTTCCGGATGTTCTGGAATAAGTAGAGAAAACCAGGGAATAAGGAGAGATCAAAGTTGCCTAAATCTACCTTGTCTTTGTTGAAACAGTGGCACCGGGTGCGAGAGCTTGATGGGCTATTGTACAGGGTGATCGAAGATCCTCATGTTGGTGAATGTTTCCAACTCCTCCTGCCTGATTGTATGAAAGATCAAATATTGGAAAGTGTACATGACCAGATGGGTCATCAAGGAATTGAACGCACTCAGAATCTGTTGAGACAGAGATGCTTTTGGGTGGGCATGTATAATGATGTGGAACAGTGGGTCAAGAAGTGTCAATGGTGTATCCTGACCAAAATGCCACAGCCAAAAATCCAGGCACCCATCAAACCATTTATAGCTACTAGGCCTTTAGAGGTTGTCGCTGTCGACTACACGGTCCTCGAGCCAGCCTCTGATGGGCGGGAGAACGTGTTGGTAGTTACTGACGTGTTTACCAAGTTTACACAGGCTTTCCCGACTCGTGATCAGAAGGCAGACACTACAGCAAAAGTCCTCCTGAAAGAATGGTTTATGAAATTTGTATGCCCTGAAAGGTTGCATCGTGACCAGGGAAAAACCTTTGAGAGTCAGGTAGTTGCAGAGCTGTGTAAACTTTACGGAGTGAAGAAAACACGCACCAGTCCTTTCCATCCTCAAGGAAACCCACACTGTGAACGGTTCAACAGGACCCTACATGACCTTTTACGCACGTTGCCTCCTGAGAAGAAGCGCCGTTGGCCAGAACATCTGCCGGAGTTAGTCTATGCCTACAATGTGACACCTCACGCTAGTACGGGATATTCGCCTTACTTCCTTCTGTACGGAGTGCATCCTCACTTACCTGTTGATGCGTTACTGGGCCAGGAGGAGGTGCTGGATAAAAGACATGATTGGCTGGTGGTCCACCAGGAACGGTTGAACGAAGCACATGCCCGAGCTAAAGAGTACGCAGAACAAAAAGCTGCGGAAAGAGTTGCACTGCAAGAAGACAAAGTGTTCTTTCCCCCAGTCAGTGTAGGTCAGCTGGTTTATCTGAGACACAGACCGTTGGGCAGAAATAAGATACAGGATGCTTGGGGACCTACTGTGTATAGGGTGGTAGAGGTGCAGGGTACGACACACGCAGTGGAACCATTGGAAGGTGGTCCTATAAAGCGGGTACACAGGGTTAATTTAAGGCCATGTGTGGGCCCTGTCCCAGCCCCCAGGTGTGTTAGAAACCAGTCCCCCACAGGAACGTCTGTTAGTACCCTTTCAGAGTCTCCGCCAGAGTTTGTAGTGTTGGAGGAGGTTTCGCTTCCAAGATTAACTCGGGAGGTGTTCCCTGAGTCATTAGATGTTGCTAGTGATGAGGATCTCTGTGGTAGTGAATCAGAAGTGTTCTCTGAGCCTCTTAGGTTTGAACCTGCTCCTGAATCTACAGGTGCTGTGCAGGTTAGGACTGAGGCTGACACCGAGCCTTCTAGGGCTGAGCCTACTACCAGCTTCTCTCCTTGTGACCGTGTAGTAAATGTACCTACTCCTGTTCCACGCAGAAGTCGTAGGGCCAATGCTGGGGTGCACACTAATCCTTTTCATGAACCCAAGTCTGTCTGTAATGCGATCTCCTTAACTCCAGAAGTCTTTTCCCAGATGATGGCAAACTTAAGTGCTGTCCTTTTTAGGGAGGCAGTCAAGGGGGTGAAGGGTTGATAGGCACCGGGACGTTGACTATGCAGCAGGGAAGCCTGGCAAAGAATAATCAGCACAGGACACCAATATAATTTTGGGGTTCTTTATTTCTAGGTGAGTATGTGGTCTGATCTGTGCTCCTTGGGTGTGTAAGAAGTATGTGTTGTAGGTGATTGTGACGGCTCTGACACACTGCGGCGTACAAGCTGAGTACGAGCCTGCTCATGCAGAGGGGGAGCGTTCCCGCTGACGGCCAGCTGCTGTCGGCTCCCGAGCAAAGAGGTATGAGCCTTGAATGAGCCCTTCTCCCCTCTTCTCCCTCCGCCGCACAGAGCACAGCAAAGCAGGCAACGCCCGCAGGGAGCCAGCGCAAGAGAGGCCCCCCCCAGGCAGAGAACAGCGAGGAGGAGGAGGAGCCGCAGCCCAAGAAGACGAAGGTGACCGGCTCGGCACCTGCGGTGAATCAGAAGAGTGGGAGAGTGACGGAGCTCAGGGCGCAGACAGCGGAGGGCAGCGTGGTGGTGGAGGGAGTGTACTGCGCTCTTCCCCGACTCTGCTCACACCCCCTTGCTCCGCAGACACGCGCCCCCCTGTGGCCAACAGGCAAACAACCACGACCCAGGATTCCTTTGAACTAAAATAAACCCTGTGCATCACAAAGGCTGGGGAAATTGGGTACATTTACAAACAGAGAGAAGGACTGCATGGATAGTAGCAATAATTGCATTTATATAGCGATTTACATGTTTCCAGGAAACCCACTTTATCACCCACTGAAGTGCTGCACCTTCTTGGGTGATGCCTCTCGCCCTTTTTCAACACTATGCGGCAGATCAGGTAGAGATATGAGAACTCCCTTCTGTGGCATTAAGGGGGTGTTTTAAGACTAAAGACTAAATTAAGAACACAAGATGACAGACTTTGGGCAAAGGAGCCCAGTCGTTGTTTGGTTTTAACTGGACTTTTGCTTAGTTTTCACCTGTGTCTTTTGAGGTGTGTTTCACTGTTCATTCTGATGGATTTATGGAAATGGTTGAAAGCCAGAGTGAAATTTAGCTAGGACATCACGGGTAGCATCCCTGCTTTTAAGCACAGTGCCTCTGCATCTTTAATGACCAGCTCGTCGGGATGTCTGCTTAATATCTCATCTGAACGATGGACTTTCCTGCAGCGCGGTGTGCTTAACCAATGGAAATGTTAAAGGCGTCGCAGTTGGACCTTGAATAATGATAATATTATATCAACGTGGGGAAGGTGAGGGCCTGAGGTTTCTGCACATCCCTAAGCTCCCCTGTCTGTTCTGGTGGCGGGTGTTGTACTGGACTGCCCCTTCTCCGGAGTCACGTGCGATGTGCTGTCCTTGAATCTGCAGAGCGCTGGGAAGCAGATGCCTGGCTCCAGACGGAGGACACTCCCTCCTGCTGAGAGCACGGAGGAGGAGGAGGAGGAGGAAGAAGAGAAAAGGCCAAGCTCTGGCAAAAACAGGCTGGCGGCTGCAATTGCGCCCCAGGTGTTCAGAGCAGCGGCCGAGCCAAGCGCTCGGAGAGCCCAGAGCAGTGTGGTGGTGGAGGTACGCTGATCCCCCGACGGGGCGCGGTTCCGAAAAGCCCTCTAGGCGGTAGCCTCCTTCCCCCAGCACAGACAGGCGGCGGTGTCTGGTCTCAGTCGCTGCAGCAGAGCCTGGCGTGTGGCTCGTCCTGCAGCCCTCTCTCTGGCAGGCAAGGCCCGCAATTCTGCAGTTCTGTGGGTCTCAAGCTGACGTCATGCGATACTGGAAACGTGGACGCGCTATCGCAGTTTTTTAGCCAAGATTGGCAATGATGTCGGTAGCTAAAACATTTCTGTTACAGCTTGGTGCACCTGACACTTTCCGTGTCTAGAGGTGATGACATTTTATAGCTTTGCTTCGCAAATTTTCCTTTGTGATGATGACTCCTTATGATGAACCACTGCCTTTTGCCAAAATGATGTACTATACAGCAGTAAAAAAAACATAAAGCCAGAAAGAAAAGATCTAGTTGGCTGTGGCAATTGTTTTGGGGAGCAAAACATCCCAAATACTACACATCCGGCACTACACATGCATCCGGCGCCCTGATAAATTATCTAGATATGATAAAGGTTCTTGGTATTCATACATCTGAGTATCCAGATTGTGGTGTATTTAGATAAAGAATTTGATGAATTTTTTGTGCTGGTGAGAGAACGCCAGCTTTCGCTTTCTCTAGCACGCGGTGTCCTATCCGAGCTCTGAGCTCTTGGTTATTTAATTGAACCTGAAGTTTAAACTAATTGAAGCTTTTGATGCATTTCTGTTCTTGAACGTCGGAAGATGGTAAGAACAAAAACAAAAGTAACTTGAAACCTGTACCCATTTGGAGTGCATTTAAAGGCATTTTTTAGCCCTCCTCTCCTCGTAGTCGACAGGATCTGATGAACCAAATTATTACCTTCACTTAGGGTTCAGTTAAGCAGCTGGAGAGCTCATCTGGAGTGGAAACCTGGAGGCTCTGGGGCTACGGTGGGGAAAGATTTGCTCTGGCGTTTGAGACATCAGCTAGTGGTTTCATTTCCAGAGCCAGACCCTGCTGTGCTTAATGCCAGGCTTGTCTCTTGTGTTGGCAGATCACGGACAGCAATGAAGAGGAAGAAGAAGCAGGAGTGGATCTCAAGGCAGCAAAGAAAGGTGAGCAGCTCTAGAGAGCTGTAGGAATCCACAGGAGGAATGTTAAGACACTGCAGCCCAGCCAGTGGGAGAGCCTGGCCAGAGTGACTCAGACCAGTAAACCTTTGCTTTAACTGAACATTAGATAGTGTAACATGTTCTTGTACAGCATACTTTTAAATAGATTTAAAAGCCATGAATGGCAATGGAGCAGGTAAAGGGTGGGCAAATTGCTCATGGTGGGTCTTGTTTGTGTTTCAGATGCTTTAACAATTTTTTTTAATACTCGTACGTTTTAAAAAGTAAATTCTAAAATAATGCTAACCATGTAAAAAAATAATCTGTAAGATGCATACATAATAAAACAAGGTAAAAATAAATACTACATAGATTTAAAATTCAGGAATACCAATGGAGCCCTAATGACAATAATAAACTTTATTTTATATCACTCCCTTACAATTGGCTTGTCAAAGCGCTTTACAGAAAAACAATGAGAGGAAAAGCAGAATTACACAAGCTACAATGAGGGATTAGAATACAGCAAAGGGGCACACAGAGCCTAGTTAAATAAAAGCCCTTCTACATCAGTTGCTTACACGGGTGTTAGTTGCGTGTTGTATATGTATTTTTTGTCATAGCATATTTTGAGAAAAAAATGAAAAAAAAACATTCATGATTAAGCAGACATTTGGCAATAACAGACACCTCTTCTCATTTATTAGCCCACTGAGCTGAGGGTGTACTGTAATATAAGAATTCTGCCTCCACTGCGGCATCCTCGTTTGGACCGTGCGTGATTGTGCTCGCAGAGGTGAAGGGCGCGAGTCATTGCAGGGTCGCTCTTTCAGGCCGCCTACAGTGTCCCCTTTGTCTGCTGATAGAGGCTTACTAGTGGAAGTGAAGGTGAACAAGGAGTGCTTCACCGGCCGCGTCTCGTCTGTGCAAGCTGGCAAGCAGGGCGTTCTCTGGAAAGTGAAGTTTGACTACGTGCCCACTGCCATCACCCCTCGTAGCAGGTGGTAAGTATCCTTTTCCCTTCGGGAAGGCTTTCCCGAGTTCCTTACAATATGGTTGGAGTAAACCAGCAGGTAGACGGATAACGGTGTCGGATTGCCATCTCCGATTTCAGGGATTTCTTCAAGGTTTTTCTGCAGAGCACTGGTTCACAGTAGGGGAAATGGTAAAAAATGACCTGTTCCGAGGTTAACCCTGAAATATTTGAACCCTGCTGCGGAACGTTTTGGAGGCCACGCACACAAAGCAATGCATTGTCACTTCACACAAATAGAAGCAGCAGGCAATGGTGTGGAGTTTATTCTCATGGCACACTTTCTTTGACCTTTTTGCACATTTGGGCAAGAGCTTCTTTGAATAATTGAATTCTTTCCATTTCTATAAAATAGTCATGCTGGTTACATTAATCAAGGTCTTTTTGACAAGGGTAATGTAAGCAACACAGTGCTTTCTGTAATATGTCCATAACAATTACTAATCCAGTTGGAAAGGTTTTAGAATAACCTGATATTCTAGTTTTCTGTGGTGTACAGATGAGCTGTACGTGAAAAGTGATTTAAACATGCTGCCATGTTGAGGCTAGATATGCAACCACGATCCTGAGGATAGGCAACGCTGATCTAGCTGATCCTGCTCGCCAGGCGTTGATCGGCAACCCTGAGCCTGCTCACTAGGAATTGTCTAAGGCAAGGTGCAATTGGTGGACAGACAATTTTCAATAAAACGGAACGTGTCTTGGCGGCAGCAACAGCACAACTGTCTTGAATGTACTTGAGCTGCCTGCCTTCCAAAGCGGGGTATGAAATAGCCAAAGAAAAGAAGTGGTTACCAGTCCTCCAGAGCCCAGGGATGTTGTCCGTGATGCTGCTGCCCTTCTCACGGTCTTGCTGGCAGGGTGCTGAAGGGCAGTGATGATGTGCGGCTGATGCGTCCTCCAACGCCCGAGTCCCAGAGTCCCAACACCTTGGAGGACATGGAGAAGGAGGAAGGAGCCCCCACCCGAATGGAGCCCGACACCACCCAGCCCACGGCCAGCCGGGAAGTCATCGAGAGCCTGGTTGTGAGGATGAGGTAGGCCAGGGGCTGAGTAACAGGCTGCGGAGAGGGTATCCGACCGATCCTGGGGCTTCCGGACCTCTGTGGCATCCTCCCCTTTTCTAACCACTTTATCATCAGGGTCACAGGGCAGCTGGGGCCTATTTTGGCAGGCAGCAGGCAAAAGGTAGGGTACAGTCTGGACCCAGTCCATCGCAGGACACACACAGACACACACTCACACCAGGGCCAGTTGACCTACCAGTATGTCTCTGGACTGCGGGAGGAAAACCATGCAAACACTGGGAGAACATACAAACTCCACGCAGACAGCACTGTAGGAATTAAACCGGGGCAGCAATGCTAATGATAACCACGGAACAAGTAAAGGTTTATTCCATTCTTTACTTGTTCCATTGCAGCCTAAGCATGCTGTTGTAGCACCCTACTTGAAAGAATGATAACCATGCTGCCCCTTCAGCGGTTTTTTATTCCTTTTATCCCCATCCGATTTGGAAGTGCCAGTAGTAATTTCTGCACTGTGCAGGACCCATGAGGAAGGACACGCTTGTTCCTCTGACGCGCTCGTCCCTCGAGCGGGCCACCTTGTGGCACGAGGCACAGGGCCTTAAGGGAGAGGGCTAGTGCACATTGCCTCCCTGACTAACATCACCGCCGGCTTGCAGCTTCCCATCGCTGGAGGCGCTGATCCGCGGAGAGATTCTTCTCCGCCTCACCACGACGCCTGAATCGTCTGCACTCGGAGCATCTCTCTGTACCGGTTCAGCTGTGCAGGAGTGTCTGGCTCCCGTATATATAGAGATGTACAGGGCGATTGCAAAGTTAGTTCGCCTCTTCAAACACAGTTACCCTGCAGACTGTTCTGTGAAGCCTTGGTATTTCATACACCTACAAATGAGACCACTGGGGACTCGTGTTCTCAGGTAATCCACATTTTTTCAATGGACAAGTGAAAAGTGCTCTGATTATTCCAAGTTCGGAGAACCAAGTGTTTATGTACTTTTCCTTCAGTCTTCTCCATAGCATATTAATATCTTTCCTGTACTTTAAAGATTCTTATGGTTGCAGACACAATTCTGTAACATATTTCCCTTTGCCTTAATCCTTCCAGGATGTTGCTACGGTACTTTTTCCCTCCGGATTTCCAGATCCCTAAGGATGATGTCAACACCATGACTGCAGAGGAGCTGGTGGCTTTCCCAATGGTAGGGAGCACTCTGGGATTGAGCAGAGAGCCTGCTGACACGAGGCTGCCGTTAGATAACCATTCATCAACAGGGCATGGGGGGACGTCCAGGGTTCACCAGGGAACACTGGAAGACAGCATTGTTGGTTATATAATTGACTAGCGGTTATTACACCTTCTTACATATTCTAAATATGAAAACTCTAGAAAGTTGAATTTAACACATAAATATTTGTGTTTGTGAGGAAATTGTAAGCATAAGTTAGATATTATATCTTAATACGCGACGGTCTCGGGTGGGGCAGCTGGGCTGACGCCTGCGCCGTGCCCTGCCTCCACAGAAGGAGTATTTCCAGCAGTACGAGCTGGGGCTGCAGACGCTGTGCAATTCCTACCAGAGCCACGCAGACGCGCGGGCCCGGGCCGTGGTGGAGAAGAGCAACAGCGCCGAAGCCAGGCTCCGCGAGACGGAGGAGAAGCTGCAGAAACTGCGCACCAACATCGTGGCTCTGCTGCAGAAAGTGCAGGAGGTGAGAGCAGCGCTGCAGCCAGGGCTGGGCTCCCACGCGCTGTTCACTCGCTGCCTGGACACGGGACAGCTCGTAAGAATTATCAGGCCACTGCTGGGAAAGTGGCACCCACTGTATCCAAGGTTTAGACCTATTCAGTTGGCGTGAAGCACCTTGGATATATCTTTCAGGCTGTCCAGCTGAATTACCTTGCTGGGGCAAATGCTACTGCTTTTAAAGTAAATAATAGTTTTATTTTCTTTGTTCATCGAATGTTGTTAGCAAGCACACGTTTCTGAAATCCCTAAAGGGTATTTTCTCCCTTTACGAGACGCACCAGACTGTACTCTTGACTGTCAGATCCGATACTTTTGTTTGGAAGTGACTCTTTTCACTTCACATTACGAATTCAAATGTAGATTTTCAGCAGTTCCGCTATAATTTTTGGCTGCATTGTGCCGAATAGCAGGCACCACAGCTTTGGCTTAATTTAATCCTCTACCTTGCGGGACATCGATATCAACACGGATGATGAGCTGGACGCCTACATTGAAGATCTGCTTACTAAGGGAGATTAAGAGACGCCTACTTCTTACGTCAGCCAAAGGGACTGATCACAGACAGCATAGCTGGCTTGGGCCCGTTCACCCTGTTCCACTTCCTGGAGTCGTCTGTTCTTCTCTTACATTGTTCTGCATTCCTAGAGACCAAGGCGTTTGTGGGCAGTGGCACTGGAGGGTCCAGGAGAAGGGGGCATCGCAGTGGTGGGTCAGTGGCTGGTTGCAGCAGCACTTTGGAAGCAAAGGAGCAGAAAGACTGCTTTTTTTTTTGCAGAAGCTCTCTCCTGCAGGGAACAGGGCTGGCACCACCCTCCCTGTGTGGGCAGTGCTCACCAACCCACCCCGAGCCTGAAAGCGAATCTGCTTTCGCTAATCTGTGGCTAAGCGGGGATGGAGGAATAACGCTAAATGGCATTAATTGTACCAAGGTAACAAAAACTACACTGCATTCAACTTTTAAGGACAGCCAATTGAAAGGGCAGAGGAGGCTGGAGGATGCTGTTTGGTTGTGGACCAAAGTAGCCTACGGAGATTGAGCTGAGCTGGGAGAACCGTCTTCTGCTTCCAAAGAAACTAAGATACCTTGCCTGGATGGCTGTGGTGTTCTCCTGGACCCAGGGAAAATGTGACTTTTACAGCTGAGCTCCAGTCTGTTAACATATTTCTGTTGGACGACTGTTTATGAAAAGCGCATCACCTTCCCCACGGTTTTTAAATTCCTAATTTTTAGTTATCACAGTTCAAAATTTCTACATTTTACCTAAAATAACGTAAGCTTTCTTTGGACTGTTTGTTGTTGTCTGTGACAACTTCACGTCAGGTCTTGCTCAGACTAAAGCTAAACCAGTAATGACCATTGTCAGAAAGTCACTATCGCACTCCCATTGTTGCATCTGCTGTTAAAAAAACAGATTTTCAAAGTAAGGTAAGACTGCTTTGTATATACCACAGGGTTTTTAAATAGCCATACAAAAACAGAGCAGGTAATAACTGCGAACTAATCATTCTGGATTTTTTCCAACTGTAGCTGATTTCAAGGATGTTAGCCATCATAGTCTACTGTGATGATGTGCATAAGATAACAGGGTTTCTTTGAGGCTGTCGTCTTGTGAAATACCATCTGTACTCTGATTTTTATTCTTGATGCAGTCACCTGTTCTCCAAATTAAATCCAAACTTTTAACTAAATGCAGGGTGCAATTTCCCGCTGGTTTTTTGACTGCTGTTTTCCGTTTGTCAGAAGCTTTTACTCCTCACTGCGGAAAGCAGCCTTCGATCTAGATGGGGAAATGTCTGTGAACAGGTGGATTGAAGTCTGGGTTTAATACAGGAAACTTCTACACAGTTTTGTGCTATAAATCCACTTGCAGATGAAAGGATCATTGTTAGTTTCCCAGCTTTAAATTATAGTTTTTCTAGCTACGTTTGAGCCCAGCAGGATCAGATTTTGCTCTTTTGGGGTCTGTTAAAGGCACAAGAAATAGTGCCACAATTGTTCCCTTAACAAGATTAGAGCATGTATATGAATAGGTCAGGAAATAATACTATCTGTAAAGTGTAAACTGTATAACTAGTGTTAACAGTCCATCTTTGTTGTTGCCTGTTCTCAGTTTTGATTACAGCCTGTTAACCGTTGTAATCCAGCCTGATTGACCCATATACGTTTCTTGGGTTCTGTGATTTGCAGCCTGAACAGTCTGCCTGCTGGGATCTGTTAACTGTCCATGTTCATGTTGAGAGGACAGTTCAACACCTTCAAAAGAAATACAGTTTATCAACCAAAAGTGTGGGCTACCTCCACAGGGATGCCCTCAAGCCAAAGTGTTTACTGGATTATCAGTATAATGTTTTTATTTCAGTCCAATCTGATTAATACACCAAATTCCAACTCATGGTTGTGTTCAACACATTGAAGGAGGATCATTTCAATTTCAGATTACCCAGAAACAGGCTAATGTGCGTACAGTTCAGTATACAATTTTTTCTGATCCTCTGCCTTCTCTGAAACAACAGGTTTTGGTTTTTTTAGAATTATTTTAACAATGTTAAAGAAGAAATAAGTGGTTTATTAAAAATGGTGGATTGATTTTTTTGAGATACTGTGATGGACAGATTATTGGAAACACTGAGCTGTAAAAGTTAAAACCCTAAACCTAAAAACTCTAAGGAGGGAGAATCAGTTTCATGTGTGATTTCTTAGTGTTTCAGTATAACAGCTCACCTGGCTTCACTTTTAAAAATTAAATATGTTCATTGTTTTATGATTTTCCTTAAAAAGACAACTCTGTACATTCTGAGAAGACATTTTATTGGATAAAAATAGGCTTTAGTTTTTATGAGAAAGGAAAGGTGACTGCCAGAGCACCAGAGGTATTTTAGACAGCTTCAGGGTTGGCAGGAACCTGTTTCTGTTTTACAAGTGATTATGCATCTTACAAATCTTAATTACAGCTCTGAAAACAAAAGCAGAGGGCATGTGTCCTGCGCAAGGTAGTCTTTACATTTTCAGTAATTCTGTTTCTGGATATGAAATGCACATGGAAAACTACTGTAGAAGGAACAGAAAGGAGCTTCTATCCATGTGCAAACATGTTCCAGACATGGAATGTACTGAAGTTGAGAACATAACTCAATTTAGAATGATTATTAAAGGGATGACAACAAAAAAACATTTAACAACATAAAATAAATATGGTGAAACAGTTCAAATGTGCATGAAAAAAAGTTCAGAGGCACAGGTATTTCTATTATTTGATGCAAGCATTTTAAAGTATAGGGTGACAATTCCAAAAGACACGGCACGAGAGAATAAGAATTTATTGTTAATACACATTCATATCGGTTCTTCATGTGCTTTATTCAAAACTTCATGTCACCAGTAAACATCACAAGCACTACGCAGACTGCTTGTACACAACACAAGGACTTGTGCTAGTGGCTTTGTTTACTGAACACAATCATTGTGAACCCACTTCACCCACCCCCCACTCCCCCAGAAAGTTCCACGAGTATCTTCCGTATACCTCCTCATTTTTTAGCCCTGCTGAAACTGCACACAGCAGCCTGCGGCAGCTGGAGATTAATTCAGAAAGCACTAGTATGCTTACACTGTAACTTGTTCCAAAATACAAGTAGTTGGTTAATAGTTATTTGTTCTTGTACCACTATGGTTACAAGGGTTGTGATGCACTGCTTTCCTTTCTAGATTTCATAGTTGCTAGAGTCCCAGCTGCCTGAAGTTATGTTTTCAGGCAGTGCTGCCAAGCACTCTATCGTCATGAATTTGGGTTGAGATAGTGGCTGTTTTCACGAGAACATTACATTTATTCCAGAGGCTCTTGAGGCCCTGGAGACTGGGACCCATAGGTGGGGTAGGCGATTGTCCTCTGATCGCTTACCAAATTGTTATAAAATAATCATTTTCCCACCCACGGTCGGGCCTGTTAAGTTACATAACTTGAGTACATACGTGGGATAAAGTTAAGGAACACCAATAACACAGAGCTTACACTCAGAGACAGACTTTAACAGGACATCACAGTCTAATACCAATACCAGCTTCATAAGAAAAGGCACCGAGGTGGAAGGTCCCGACTTCATTATTTATACGCAAAGGCGCTTGAGGAAAGACAAAAAAAATCAGAAATGTTAAACTTTCTCTAGTCCACTACAAACAAAATAATTTAGACATGTTCTTCTATTGAGCACCCTGATTCATTTTAAAAAGTACAAGAAAGAGGCTGCTGAAATGAGACTAGCAGAATTGATGACCTGTTCCTTAAATTACAGACCTGTCTCTTAGTTTTACTTGAGTGCTGTAATACTTGCATTCCACCACAAGAGGGAAGCATTGGTTATTTTTGGTTACAATCAAATAACAGTTCTTGAATACTGCACTTCAAACTCAGGTTAAAGCTCTGCGTTGTATAAATATGGCACTTCACTACACGTATCAGACTGCTGTTGAAAGAGGGTTTTTTTTCTACACCCACTCCCCTTGTCTCTATAACTCCAAAAGATCTAGAATCGTCGCACCAGTACAATTACCTGGGTTTACAAAGCAAACCCTTTTTTTCCCCAGAGCATGTTTTACTTCCCCTCTGCCCTGGGAATGAAGCAATTCTGATTATTTAAAGGCCGGTTTAGGTTAAGCAGCCAAAAGACTCCTGTGCTTCACAGTCGACAAACAAAAACAATAAATATGTGGCTAAGATCACGTAGGATTCAACTGACGATAATTCAGAGAAAAAGGAAAAAAGGTGCAAAGATGTAGGTACCTGAGTAGTAACCACTCTTAAGTATTGTTTAAGACTTCCAGCGCTTAAATATTCATAACTAAGTAGGAAACAAAATACTCATCTTTATTGGTGTGTCACAGAGAAAGCAAGCAGGCAGGTACAACTGTAGAATGAACTACTGGTACCTCACAGCTGACACTTTCCTAACTAAAACATGTTCAACGTGCAGTAAATGCAGCCTCTGAGAAAACAAATTTGTCAATGAGACCTCTCTGAGTTTACTGAACAGTGCTACCCTAGTGTAGCAGGACCCCTCAGGCCTGCTTCAGAGTGCCTGCCCGATCCAAGAAGCATCCCCCTGCGCTGGCCCTTCACGAGGAAAACCTATTGAGTTACCCTGCACCCTGGTATAGCTGTGTTCTTGGCAATGGACTGAAGATAAAACACTGGTGTTTGCAAAAGTCCCAGCTGAAGGGCTGGTCGCCAAAACCTAACACTTCGAGACAGAAGCCAGAAATCAAACCGTGTTACTTGGTTTCCTGTTTTCCACAGAACTGTTACAATAAGGTCTCAAACACCAAAGCCTTGAACTTCAGCCCAGTAATTTGTAAACCCATTTTACCAAAAGTAATACCTGGGGTTGAAGTTTCAGAAGCGAACATCCAGACGCCCAGGCAGGCCACGCCCCTGAAGCTAGCTCTGACTCGGGGGCTCTGTGCATGTGAAGTTCAGGGGGACCTTGGCCTGGATTTCCTCCACCTGCGTCTGCACTGCCTGCACCCACCGCGCCAGGTCTGCCTGCAGGGCCTGCGCCCCCTCCGCCAGCTGCTCCTGCCGGCTCGCCACCTCCGCCAGGAGCTGCCGGTTCTTCCTGGCCCTCCGAAGCCCCTCGCAATCCGTCTCCGCGTCCCGCGGGGCCGCGCGCTTGCCCTGCATGTACCCCTCGAACTCCTCAGCGCTCAGGTTCAGGGCCGGGCCGTCCAGCTTCTCGATGAAGGCCACAGCGCAGCACTGCCGGGAGAGCAGAGACCTGGCTTCAGTTTTAAACAGTTTCTGGGTGAACAGACAGGACGCGACATAGACATATGATACACAAGATGATAAAAGGAACGTCAAATGGTTAATTTTTACAGGACTTGCTTACAGTACACATGTGGTTCATTAATTTTTAGTTTCTTCTTGCATATACAGTCTCGTGAAAAGCATTCACCCCTTCCTGCATTTTCTTCCTATGGAATATTGACAGTGCTTCATGTGGGTCCTAATGATGTATACAGACAGTCTGAGTGAACAAATAACACCAACATTTGGTACTTGTTTCATTAATTTCAGGAACAGTCATCCAACTTCTAGTGTCCCTGTGTGTAAAAGTCCCCCCTAGTTCAATCAATTCAACTAAAAGGCATAACTAAGGCGGTCTGTGTGAATACTTGATTAAGTAACCGGGGCTTATTTGCATCAGCCCTGCTCGGTGTAAAAGAAACTCAGCTGTTCATCATCGTCATCGTCACCAGTGAAGCCCCACCCATACAGACCCTCAGAGCCACGCCACGCCCCGTTCAAAAGAGATTCCTGAAGGTCGTCGCGGGAGTGCGCCAGTCTGGGGACGCTCTGGGGAAGCTCTGGGCCGCAGAGGCCCGCGGTCCCGCAGCTGGACTCACCAGGTTGGTGAAATAGTAGCCGGATGCCCCGGCCATGAGGCTGTGCGGCAGGCCGAAGCGGGTGATGTACTGCGTGTTGGAGTGCAGCCGGGGCGGGCTGGCCTTCAGCACCACCAGGATCATGCCGGACAGAAGTCGTCGGCGCTCGCCGGCTCCGAGCTTCTGGAGGCCAGCACCCGGAAGACACTCTGGTTGCACTTGGAGACGCAGGCCAGCTTGTCCTGCGGCGCTCGCCGGGCGTCCATCTCGATTATCGCTGCCGAGAGCAGGGGGCGAAATGCCTTCATCGTACGGCCACTGGGGTTCGGGAAGTTTCAGAATCTCTCTTCATCCACTAATGTTCTAATCGCTGCTTCCAATTCCGAGTCACAGGAGGAGCTGGAGTCTATTCCAGCAAGGAACAGGCACAGGGCAAGATACAGCCTGGACCGGACACGCACATACTCACAACTGGGCCAGCATTCCCAGAAGCCCGTTAACCTGCCAGTATGTCTTTGGACTGTGGAAGGAAACTGGAGCACCCAGAGGAAACCTAAGAGAGCATGGGCAGGCACTCCACACAGACAGCACCCCAGGCCTGTAATTGAACCCAGGGCCCCAGCATTGTGACGCAGCAATGCTGACCATTGGTAGAGTATAAGAGTGGCTAACTAGCTACAGCCCCATGTAGGACAGTGACAGCTACTCAAAGTGTTGACAAGACAGGTGATCCTGGTGTTCAGGACTATTACACATTCAAGGCATAGATACATTTGAAGGCGTTCCAGGAAGTGAGTTTAATCAGAACTCTTGAGCACAGATCGCTTATGTGCTCAATGAAAAGTCATGCTCAGTGGCCTGGCCAGACATGATGCCCTGATCCTGTCTGACACTGGTAGAGAGCCACTGGGGTCACTGGGTTCCATGAATGTGCAGGCCTTCAAGTGGTCGTCTATCAAAGACTATTATACAAAGCTGTCTGGTTTTGTGTGCACTTTACCCTGTTGTTCTGTAAAAATAAATTCAAAATAGCACAATGGAACGTACCAGCTGAACAAAATAATTAAAAAAGCCTAAGATATCGAACGGAGATGGTGAGGACAGAACAGCATAAGGCATAGCATCTACATACATTTCAGTGCACAACAACAGAGCCATATTCTGTTATTAATCAGTGAGAAATTAAAAGTTACCTTCTTAAAAAAAAACTCACCTGTGATGGCAGGCAGGAGGGCGTCACTGTTGACCTCTAACCTCTCCTCTTTAATGGGAACATGAAGCATCTGAGGGGTCACCCAGCTGAGAGATCTGTGGAAATAGCAGTGGCAAAGATCAGCTTAGTAACTAGTTAGGCAGTGTAGATGTAATAGTAAAAGGCTGCTTCAGACATTCCTAAACCTAATACAGAAGGAAAGACCTCTGTCCAATTATAGTCCACTTCATTAGAAAAACTCATGTGGTGATTTTCTGGACTCTGGGCCTAACCTTCAGTGGTTTAGCAGGTATGCAATCTGAGATACAAATTTTGTTTTAACCCACATGGCTTAAGGAATGATATCTTGCCTTCCTACACCCTGTAAGCCTGAATGAGATTTTGACTTTAAGGAATAATTTCAGCCTATTTGTGTAAATTTCCTCCAGAGGATTAGCTGTCCGCTTGGTGATGTATTCTGGGATTTTCAGCATCTGTTATGAACAACAGCCTATAAAAGGATGACTGTTACTGAGCTGTACTCAGCGGGCTTCCAGGTCTGTGGTCCGAGTCTCACCGGATCCTCCTCTGCAGGGCCAGGTCTTTCTGCTCATCGTCAGAGCTGTCGTGGCAGAACACCCACTTGTGCAGACGCGTCATGATCAGCTTTTCAATGTGCTCCATCATCTGCACCGTCTGCTCCTCGGAGAGGCCTGCAGGACAGAGGGGGGGCAGCAGCTCGAGCCCGAGGGAATCCCACACCCTTCCTCCAGCTCACTGCATGTGCACAACCAAGCCACAGCCAAGCGCTCTTTCAGGCGTGCAACAGGCATTCCTCTCACACGTATCGGTTCTGTGCTCCACAGAACCTTTGGGTTCAATCGGTCAGTCTCTCTCTATGGGTACAGGCAACACGGCAGACTAGAACAGCACGAAAAAGACTTCTATCCCTTTCTTGACCAGAACAAATCCCAGATCTCAACTGTACCGAAAACTGTGTAACAAACTGTTTCAGCAAAGGTCTGGATCCAACACATCCAGCCCAATTTGCTGCAAAATCTGGCCCTTGTGTCACTACGCTACTGACAATCAACCAAACAAGACAGTTTATACATAAGGCCATTCAGTCCCGTCAGACACACAGCACATGAGACCATTCAGTTGTTCTTTAGTTAAATAATGGGGGCCAACCATAAGATACACAAGTTCATACAAAATTGTATTATACACCTCCAACTGCTTTTTACTCACTGCTGAAGTGTCCGGCGATACTCTGATAAAAATCCTGCACCAGATCCCACTGTTTCTGTACCAGCAGATCCTACAAAGAGACAGACGGGGGATCAGCCAATGCCAAGTTCTTCCAGGTTCTAAGCTCTTCATCTCAGTGACACTAGAAAGAGGTCTGCTGCCTCACCTTCTCAGAGAAGCAGTGTGAGAGGGCACTGGACAAAGCGTTAGCAGACCTGGGGCACAGTGGGCTAGAGGAGGAAGGAGAGAGTGGGGAGGGTGAGAGGTGGCAGGAGACAGGCTGTGAGTGACAGGCAGTCTGGGAGCAGAAATACAGATGGGAGACTGGCAGAGACGTGGACAGAGACAGGTAGTCGGTGAGAGGGGCTATTACATGGTAGGCCTCCATGGTGTTGACAAAGGCCGTGCAGCGCGACTACAGGCTCTGGGAGAACGGCTTGCACAGCAGCTTGAGGAAATTAGTAAAGTCTCCAGGCTGGAGGCTCTGAAACGCCTTTAGGGCAGCAGACTGGCTCTCTGTGGGCTCTGGGGACAGAGAGGAGACAGATATTAGTAAAACCAAAAACCCTGCAAGGGGATGAAGGAGCTTGACTGGTAAAGCCCAGGCTCAGAGAGCCGCCCATTGATAAAAACAGAACAGCACAACTGACACTCACTTCAGAGCCAAACTAGATTTCACAGGAAATCTGTGAAACAAACACTGTCCTTAGTTTACTAGTCAGGTGATGGGTGAATTTAAAAGCCTGTGGCTCATTTTGAGAAAATGACGCCTTTGTGTTTTGAGCTATGTAGAGGACCATCTCACCGTTGGGTTTCTTCGGAGAGGAAGAAGGGCCCCAGAAAAGCCTCTTCATGGTGTTGACTCGTCGCCCCTTTTCTGTGCTCTTCTTCTCCTCGAACTTGGAGAAGGTGATGGCTGAGCCCCCTTCCACACCGGGGCTAGGGCTGTGGACACAAAACAGCAACCCCACACACGCTTAGCCATCGCAGAGCGAAGATCTACACACCCCAGGGCACACCGGCCACGGGAAGTCAGAAAGCAACGAGCGCATCCTGTAAAGTACTGGCAAGATCTAGGCAGGAAACTAATTCAGGGCAAACCAAACCAGCAAAATAAGTATCGGAGAACAAGAAAAAAGGGTGGAAGGTATTTGGAACAGAGAACCTAGCCATATACATGAAACAGATTCCCTGGGATCTTTTAAAAAAGGGTTGAATGAGATGATGTTCAATGCTGTACTAGCAACCAAACAAATGATGAGCCCAATGGTCTCTTTTCACTTGTCACCTTGTACCAAAAGCACATGCTTTCTTCAAATGTACACAGGCTGCGCACTGAAGCTCACATGTACACACAATCAATTAGTGCACACGTGAACCCCAATCTCTCTAATGCACAAGAGATAAATACACTCCTTATAAGAACACGGCACTGGAGGGATACAGAATTATGTCATCTTTCTCCAATACAGGGTTGAGGGGGAGCCGGAGCCTATCCTGTCAAGCAACAAATGCAAGTCAGGTCGCCAGTCCACCACACAGACACAAACACGCACTCACACCAGGGCCCGTTTTCCCAGAAGCCTAGCAGCTTGTCCTAGCAGCAGGTCTTTGGACTGTGGGAGGAAACCGGAGCAGCTGGAGGAAACCCACAAGAACGCAGGCAGGGCAAACTCCACAAAGAAACTCTCCTTGAATCGAACCCAGGGCCCCAGCTCTGCGAGGCAGCAACGCTGACCACTGCACCACCCTGCCGTCCAAACGTACATTCAAGATATATACAAGCTAACAGACGTGCTTGAAAAACACTTGAAAAGGTCAACACAAAAATCTTGTTCTGGGGATAAGTAGGGTCAACACAGGTGGAAAATTAGGAGAGGACAAGTAAGAACTGCTTACACATAAATGTAGCTTATCGCAAAAAAAATATCCCTGTGTTCTCTCCTGTGCCTTAGGTGTTTCCATATCATTTAGAAATGAAAATGTAAGCCAGTGTGGCAAAGTACATGATCACATTTAAACCCAGAGCTGCTGTACTGGTTTCATGGCTCCATGAAACTGATAAAAAATTGCAAAGGTAGCTGCATGCTCTCATCTGGAGGATTTCAGCGTACAAACGCGTACATTTCTTTACTAAAAACCTAGAGGGGAGCAGGGATAATATCAAATATCCAAGACCGTCCAGCTATATATGGGAGAGGCCGTAATAAATATATCTTAACGATGACCCACGTAATAGTTCACTGGACTGAATAATTCAACTATTCTCTATTTCTTCATGCTGTACTAAGAACGGGATCAGCTGGTCTCCAACCTTGTTCCACAGGTTTTTTTGCTGCACTTGAGTGTGCAGCTGGGGATGGTGCCGAGACTGTACCATACCAGTAATACTCAACTTAGTACGCAGCTCTGTAACAAATCTACAAGTTCACTGCGATTGACCTATTTTTCTTTTTTTTTTAAGTGAATGTGAGATGCAATTCCATAGGAAACACTTAAGCTCGGTATTTAACCAACATTTGTACATTCAAAACAATCGCCAAGCCCTGAAGAATGAACAGATCCCACCAAATACCATCTGCACAATTCAGTTAGTCCACATCGTGTGCACATATTGTGCCAAGAATTTGGGAGCAGCTGCAGGTGGTCAACAGCATCACAGCTGAAGAAAAGCAGCATTTTTTTTGATCACGAGCTTTAGAATGTTTTCACAAGAACACAGAAACATGCAAGAAGGACGGTGATACACCACTGAAAGCTTCCTGAAAACGACTCTTTTTGAGTCGTGCGACGCAGTTATTAAAGGCAGGGCTCGGGGACACGGCCCCGGGACGTGTACTCAGGCAGTGCGGTCCGCCGTGGGCCCTACCTGCTGTGCTGCCTGCAGGCCTGCGCCCTGCGAGACCTCTCTCGCCAGCACTTGGAGCAGCAGCCCTGCCACGCGGGGTTGCCATAGTAACCACAGCCATCTTTGCACAGCAGCTCCGACTGGTCCACGTGAATTCCCCTGGGTTCCGCCCACATTCCTCCTGGCCTGGAAACAGGGGTCACGGCTTGTTAATGTCACAGCGAACTGTAGTTTCACAAGTGGCAAGCTTTGTCCTCAGATAAATAAACTGAATTGAATCAAAACTAAAATCCAGAACAAAAACACCAGGTTATGGGTTAAGTAACACATGGGAAGCTTAAATGTTGAGCGTACAGTGTACTATAAGTAGGGCAATACCTAGAGCATTCCTGCGTCACGGGACAGCCTGAAGTCATGCCTTGCTCGCTAGATGCCTCAGATTTACAGGAAGAGAGGACAAGAAATGTAACAATACTCATATAAGGAATCTTTGTAAACCCCATCTTATCCCTTCTGGTTTATCTTTTTGGAATGCAATATTTCAAAATATAAACTGGAAGTTAGTTTGGACAACTCCTGATAGATATTGGGATATTTATTTGATAGGTATTACAAATAAAGTTAGAGATATCGTTTAAAATTGTTCATAAGTTTTATTCAGTTAAATTAGTGCTCTCTAAATTTAAACCTGAGCAGGATGATCTGTGTGTTTTTTGTCGGGCTGAAAGGGAATCTTTTGTGCACTTATTTGTAAGGTGTGTGTTTGTGAAGTTGTTTTGGACGGACTTCCAGAGTTTTGTTTGCAGGCAGTTAAAGGTGTTTTTTAGATTTAAGGATTTTGATATTTTATTGTACTGTTTAATAGAAAATTTGGAAAAAGAGCATTTATTTATAGTCAATTTATTAGTCATTTCACATCCATAAATCAAAATGGTCTAATAATCCCCTTTTTAGTACTTTTGAGGTGGAGCTGAAACACTATTTAAATTCTATACAAAATTTGAGAAATAATAAAGCAAGGAAAACATATGATATATGTAAAAAATACAATTTGATCACACAATTTACTTCATTACCTCTGGCGGTTGAATGTTTTTTTTTCTGTTTGGGTTTTTTTCTATTGTACCTGTTTTTGATCCTCTGGTTGTACTTGTATTTGTAAATTCTTTATAAGTTTAATAAAAAAAATTATGAAAAAATATTTATTACAGGAAAAGCGATGAGTTTTAGAAAAAAAAAACTAAAGCGACTCAAACTCCACCTTGGTGTAGGCCTACTTGCCAATAAATCCCGGATTCGTTTAATCACCAGATTCTAGCAGGTTAAAGATGAACGTCACTCTCTTACAAGTACTTTGAATTTCACAAATTAACCTGCTGCGTCATATTTTTCATAAATCAGTGAAGGAAAGCTGCCCGCACTGATCTCTGAACGCCTTTCCTCCGCACATCAGTGTTGATAAGGGTTTCATCTCTGGATAGTGGCAGCACTCTGGAAACGTGTCAGCAATGCAATTTTCTTAATGCAATAAAAGTCATCAACGAACAAAGACAGCAACGCGTATAATCGTTACTTCAACGAAAATTCCTAAAAGTTCGAAAATCGAAGATATAAAATACTCTTCAAAAAATATATTTTCGTTGTAAATTACCTGCACAAAGCTGAAGCTAAGATTACACCAATCGCCGCCCGTATGCGATCTCGTTGTAGGAGACGAGTTATATACTAGACTAGTTATCTTTATTTAAGTTTTCCATATTTAACTAGTTTTCAAATAGGCTTTATATCCGCCGCCCTAGGCACCGAAAGTGAGTGATGCCCTGTTGTTGTACAATCATTTTTAATAACTTAGAAAATAAAATCGATCAAACCCAGACATTTTCTCCCCCGGATCTCAAATGCAAATTAAAGAGAAAAACAGCCTGTTTTTTCTTGGAGTTTTTTTTTGCTAGATGCATGTCGTCTTTTTTTCCGGCGTTTTACTGCTATCAGCCCAGACAACTTTTGCTCGTTTCCCGGAGTTTCCGCAAATGCCGGTGCGTGATGTCTTGATGTTTACAGAGGCTGTCAGATCCGATTTCCCACCCCACTGTCCCAAACACAGCAAAAAGAGGGTTGAAGGGCAACTCATCGGGCTGGACGGCAGCAGTGCCTACACTTTACTGCAACACCGGTGTATGAACGAAGCTGACAGATAAATCAAGTTCGAGATAAAGTACGATTCACCCTCTTCTGTCTCTTGGTGCTTCGTCCGTAACCCGGAAATGCTACACTAAGCGTCACGAATGATCCGGAAGTGTATGCAAATAGCCGAATTTCAATCAAAGTAGAAGACTTTCAGCTGCCACAGTAGCATATGAGGAGTATAGCAACATTAAGCGAAGTGACAAGCAGCTGAAACACCTGCTTTGTTATTTCTTCATGGTTAACTGTAATTCCTTGAACATTCAGCTAAAATTTGAGAGGGTCCTTTTTTCATTTTAAATCGCCTCCACTAATCTCCACGTTTGACAAATCTAAGATGATTCATTTTTTATGAATTTTACAGCACCTTTCTTCCATTTATACTACTGTAAAAATTGTCATCGCTATATTTTTCCTAGAAATGTTTTTTTTTTCTGTTCAGTGAAAAGGGTTTTAAGATGCAAGCTTTTAAAGGAGCTGTATCTGAAATGTGTTATTAAATCAAATTATTATATTTAAATTCAATCGTTTTTTTAAACTATAACCAGGGACAAAAACTTTTTTTGCACCACCAAAAGTGGTGAGACATACAATGTTAAGACAGTCAGCCAATAGCAAATCACCCTTCTTCATTCCCTTTTAAGTCTTTATTAATATTTTTGGTCTGGGTGGATCACCTCTAGAAAAACTGCAGTGCAGAATTGGATGGGGAAAATTTGTGCCTCTCCACAGGTGGATGGAATCTATTGCACAGACCCTCAGCTAATAGTAAATCACCTTGTTTTTGGCAGCTAGGTGTCTCTGTCAAAACTGCTGGGGTTTATAGAGCACCTCCTATTCCCAGACTGGGACTGTGCAGCGATGGGCAGGGAGCAGTCTCACTCCCCTCCCAGCCAAACAAAAATGTGTGCCTCTTCAAAAATATTTCAGATCTACTCTACAGATCCTCAGCTAATTTAGTACATCACCATGGTTTTCTCAGATAAGTGTCTCTGCTAAAGCTGCTGGGGTTTATAAGACCACTTGCTGTTCCCAGACTGGGACCGTGCAGTGATGGGCAGGGAAAAGTGTCAACAACAACCGTGATCCCATCCAAAGTAATGCTGACACTGAAGATCATAGTATTGCGACCAAAACCATAGCTGTGACAGGGAGTAAGCGTACAATAAAAAAACAGTTCTTAGACACAGAGTGGATGACTGGCACTGTTTTGAAAAGGCAGAAACCGTTATGCATCTAAATCACCCAACAGCCAAAAAAAACAAAGGTGGAGTGCGATGCTTGCACTGAGCAGCTTAACTTTGTGTAGGTATGACACAGAATGACAGAGATACTGAATCTGTAGGGTTTCTGTGTTGCTCAGAAAATTGTGATGTTAAAGCCATGGCATTAAAAACTGGGTTCACTTTAATGAACAAATGTGAAGCACTCAGCAGTTTAATACATAATAAGTCAGATGTAACCAAAAAAAAAGTAAAATTGATGTGTCACATGTCAGCATTGGTGCTCAAACAGCGCTGGATTATCTCAGTTTTGGTACTTATTGTGGTAAGACAGACAAACAAATGGTAGTTCAGGTGGGTAGCTGCGTCAGCATGCGTAGGCTGCAAAGGAACAAGTAATTGTTTTCTTTCTTTTTTCCCCAGCATGGAATAAACCTACGTTTCGACCGTGGAGCCTTCTTCAGGTGTTAACAGATGGTGTCCAGCGGGGTCAGTGCTGGGGGTCACACTGCCCTGAGGTGTCCAGGGGGGTCAGTACACTGGACCACAGTCCCCTGCCGCAGGGAACACCTGGCCTGGATCGGACTGCTGCGCACTTGGAATCTACAAATCAACAACCTACATAGGTTAAGTTTTAACGCAGTGAAACTAAAAAACAAGCGAGAATTACGCCACTTCCTCGGCACGTCCTACACTGCCACCCTGCGCCCTGAGGCAGCTTCGCTCTTGCAACAGTAAAGACAGAGATCCGTCTTGAACACAAACACCTGTACGCGTAACCACCTATCGCGTCCCGCCATGTGCGCCCCCCTCCCTCAGCCTTGCTCATGCATATTCATGAGCCGAGGCTGCGAGCCGGCCAATCAGGGGAGGCTGACGTAACCTCGCGAGAAGCCGGAATACAGAAAAGGAATCGGGAGAGCAAAGCTCAGGTTTGAATCAAGATGGCGACTTACTCTATGAGGTACGGTGTAGCGGCGCCGGCGGCTCGTTTACCTGCCTCCTGTGCTGGATTAGACGAGGCTGCGGCGGCTGGGGGTCTGTCCGACCACGGAGTGTGCAGGGAAGCTGGCGGTGCTGCTCTCTGTCCTCCAAGGTCTGCGGGTTCCCCGAGCCGGCGGTGCCGGGTGGAGGGGCTCCTGGGCGCCGGGTCTGGGGGGATGGAGGAGGCGGTTAGGCCGCAGATCAGGGGTTTAGTTTCGCTGGCCCGGCCAGTGTTATGCGACGCCAGCCGGCGAGGGGGAGGTCGGGTTGGGCCTGGTTGCATCACGCAGCCCGGGGTCTCGGCGGGCTTCCCGGCTCTGAAAATAATAATTGCTTACACTTCTATAGCGCTTTTCTGGACACTCCACTTAAAGCACTTTACAGGTAATAGGGACTCCCCTCCACCACCCCCAATGTGCAGCCCCACCTGGATGATACCGGACCATTCGGGCCCGGACTACCAGACTCGGAGACAGTTTTTACCCCCGCACTATCGAACTATTAAACTCCCAGCCTCTCTCACTCTCACCTATGATCTGAACCTCACAGTACCTTCTTTCTTACCAAAAACTTAAACACACATTGAAAATCTACCTCTACCATACATGTCAAAAGCTCACTCCCCATAATTTCATTCCGTTAATGCATGTTCTTGCACATAACCTGTTACCTTTGTTGTTTTGCACACTGCCTGTTGTCCCTGTCTTTCTTATGTTAAACAATTGAATTGTTTTTTTGTACTACTTATTGTCCGAGAGCTAGCTAAATAGCATTTTGTTATACCATATACAGTGGTGTGAAAAAGTGTTTGCCCCCTTCCTGATTTCTTATTTTTTTGCATGTTTGTCACACTGAAATGTTTCAGATCATCAAACAAATTGAAATATTAGACAAAGAGAACACAAGTAAACACAAAATGCAGTTTTTACATGAAGGTTTTTATTATTAAGGGAAAAAAAATCCAAACCTACATGGCCCTGTGTGAAAAAGTGATTGCCCCCCCTGTTAAAACATAAATCAACTGTGGTTTATCACCTCTTTGGAAAGCTGAGTTCAATTTCTCTAGCCACACCCAGGCCTGATTACTGCCACACCTGTTCTCAATCAAGAAATCACTTAAATAGGACCTGCCTGACAAAGTGAAGTAGACCAAAAGATCCTCAAAAGCTAGACATCATGCTGCGATCCAAACAAATTCAGGAACAAATGAGAAACAGTAATTGAGATTTATCAGTCTGGAAAAGGTTATAAAGCCATTTCTAAAGCTTTGGGACTCCAGTGAACCACAGTGAGAGCCATTATCCACAAATGGCGAAAACATGGAACAGTGGTGAACCTTCCCAGGAGTGGCCGGCCGACCAAAATTACCCCAAGAGCGCAGCGACGACTCATCCAAGAGGTCACAAAAAACCCCACAACAACATCCAAAGAACTGCAGGCTTCACTTGCCTCAGTTAAGGTCAGTGTTCACGACTCCACCATAAGAAAGAGACTGGGCAAAAATGGCCTGCATGGCAGAGTTCCAAGACGAAAACCACTGCTGAGCAAAAAGAACATAAAGGCTCGTCTCAGTTTTGCCAGAAAACATCTTGATGATCCCCAAGACTTTTGGGGAAAATACTCTGTGGACTGACGAGACAAAAGTTGAACTTTTTGGAAGGTGTGTGTCCCATTACATCTGGCGTAAAAGTAACACAGCATTTCAGAAAAGGAACATCATACCAACAGTAAAATATGGTGGTGGTAGTGTGATGGTCTGGGGCTGTTTTGCTGATTCAGGACCTGGAAGACTTGCTGTGGTAAATGGAACCATGAATTCTGCTGTCTACCAAAAAATCCTGAAGGAGAATGTCCGGCCATCTGTTCGTGACCTCAAGCTGAAGCGCACTTGGGTTCTGCAGCAGGACAATGATCCAAAACACACCAGCAAGTCCACCTCTGAATGGCTTAAGAAAAACAAAATGAAGACTTTGGAGTGCCCTAGTCAAAGTCCTGACCTGAATCCGATTGAGATGTTGTGGCATGACCTTAAAAAAGCGGTTAAGGCTCGAAAACCCTCCAATGTGGCTGAATTACAACAATTCTGCAAAGATGAGTGGGCCAAAATTCCTCCACAGCGCTGTAAAAGACTCATTGCCAGTTATCGCAAACGCTTGATTGCAGTTGTTGCTGTTAAGGGTGGCCCAACCAGTTATTAGGTTTAGGGGGCAATCACTTTTTCACACAGGGCCATGTAGGTTTGGATTTTTTTTTCCCTTAATAATAAAAACCTTCATTTAAAAACTGCATTTTGTGTTTACTTGTGTTCTCTTTGTCTAATATTTCAATTTGTTAGATGATCTGAAACATTTCAGTGTGACAAACATGCAAAAAAATAAGAAATCGGGAAGGGGGAAAACACTTTTTCACACCACTGTACCTGTATATGAGTATAATGACAAACTTGAACTTGACGATGCGACATCAGCCACAGTGCACCAGAACGCTCACCACACATCAGCTGTGGTGTCAGGACCAAGTCAGGACCTCGGTTTTACGTCTCAGCCGAAGAACGGTGCCTGTTTACAGTATAGTGTTCCCATCGCTAGTGGGGGATTAGGACCCACGTGGACCACAGGGTGAGCGCCCCCTGCTGGCCCCACTAACACCATTTCCAGCAGCAACCTTAGTTTTTCCCAGGAGGTCTCCCATCCTGGTACTGACCAGGCTCACACCTGCTGAGCTTCAGTGGGCTGCCAGCTGTGAATTGCAGGGTGATATGGCTGCTGAAAATAAGCGCACAGCACAGCACCCGTCTCCCGGGGACACGCAGGGCCGAGCCTCCAGCTGCGCTGTGCTTTAATCCCAGATGTGGTGCCTCCGGGGGAAAGGATTATATAATAGAGACAAAAGTACTCACACTACACTCTCTTCTTTAATTTTCGTGGAGTTTTTCTCCATTTCTCCAGTTCCTCCGTCTTCCAAGCCAGTCCACAATCCGTTCTCTCAATCCTTATTCAGTCCGAGTTCCAAAGTCCGTAAGGTTCCACAAATCCGCGCCATATCCAAATCACAAACCGTAAACTGTAATCCTTTATTTCTTCCATAAATCCATTATGCTTAAATCTGTACCAACACCAACCAAATTCACCTACTGGCTTCTGCACTGGTTCACTGTTTCCAGGGCATATATATTTTGTTTCCTGATGAGACACACCTGTGTCTTGTTGTTTTTCGGACTGAGCCCTTTCCATCTG
Source organism: Atractosteus spatula (assembly GCF_055471065.1). Lineage (NCBI taxonomy): Eukaryota > Metazoa > Chordata > Actinopteri > Semionotiformes > Lepisosteidae > Atractosteus > Atractosteus spatula. Next base: position 223,169 of record NW_028296636.1, on the reverse strand, counting down.
CGGGTCAGCTGGTTTCTCTTAGCGGCCATCTTGGTCAGGTCTACGTCGAGTAGATACCTGTCCTGGATGACCCTTCCCCTGGTCATCTTACATAGATTAAAATATGGAGCAATCTCCTCTCTGTGTTTCTGCATTCGCCCGTCAGTTCAAGGTGCTTTATTAGCATGACCGATGGGTCCAATCAGTGTTGCCTCTGGGACTGTGGGGTCAGTCCCCTGTCTCTCTCTCTCTGTGTGGCTCTGGGACCGTGTGGTCAGTCCCCTGTCTCTCTCCCTTTATTGCAGGATACTGCGTTTCTGTCTGGCAGGACTGACTCTCTCAGCCCTCTGGCTCCAGCTGGTACAGGCTGTGCATCGCACTAACTTCAAGACCTGCAAGCAGAGCTCCTTCTGCAAGTGAGTGTGAACTCGTCCATTCTCCTGCCTCTGCTGAGATCCTCACACCAGTCTGAGCTGGTCAGCAGAAAGAGCCCCAGTGTCGTCTCTGCGACCACCCAGTGAGACTCTCTGGTGTGTGCATGTGCATGTACGTGCGCCTGTGCTCACGCTGTCCCTCTGTCCCAGGTGCCAGTGGGCTGTCCAGCCTGGCCAGTCCCTCTACAGAGCCCTACTGGACACCCAGCAGCTCAGCGATTCCAGACTCTCCCTGCAACTGCTCAACGAGAACAACAAGGTGAGGAGCAGGTCACCCCAGCCAGTGCCGGGGCTGAGCTGGTCAGTGTCAGTGCCGGGGGGGGCAGAGGTCACTGGGCGGGTGACCTGGTCAGTGTCGAGTGGGCAGAGGTCACTGAGGAGGAACTGACCGGTGAGGCAGGTGACCAGGTCAGTGTTGTGGACGGAGGTTGCTGCGGTTGACCCATGCTGTGTCTCCCAGGTGAAGCTGCTGCCGGAACTGTACAGGCTACAGGGCAACATGACCCGGATCAAGATCAACGAGCTGAAGCCACTGAGGCCCCAGATGGAGGTTCCTGATGTTCTGATCTGTGACCCACCTGCTTACCCGTGAGTAAGACCCGCGCAGGCAGGACCCCAGTTCGGATCCTCACGTCCCTTCTTGCATGTGGGACTCGCCAGCACCTCTGACCCGGGACGGCGAGAGGGTGGGGGGGTATCTGTTCTGTTTGGCTGCCCTGCTTTCCCTCCTGTGAAGCCTCTTGTCTGTTGCTGTGGAAACCACCTCCCTGTAGGAAACCACCCGCCCCGTAGGGGGCGCCCCCTTTGTACATAGCGCTCGTTCACACCACTCACCCCCCCCGAATCTCGTTGCTACAGTGACACGAAGAAGGAGGAGGAGGGAGCGGAGACCCAGGACGGCGGAGCACAGGTGGGAGAGAAGGCAAGTATCCCACAATGCACTGGAGCAGCACGTGCTCGATTGTTGTTTAACGAGGCAGTAAACAAAAGCAATATATTTTACGTTTGAGTTTAATTTCTGAGGGATACAGAAAAGCCGAATTAGAAAGCTAGAAGTGATAGAAACATGATCAGCATCCTTTAAACTCGATTGGTCCGGATCCTGCTGGATCCTGGGATTGTGCGTCCCAGGTTCCGGTGCTCTGGGGCTCCTCAGTCAGTGACGCCTCGATAACGCTTGCCCCCCTCCCCCCCCCACGAAGCAGCAGCAGGAGAAGGAGGAGGACCAGTCAGGAATGTGGGAGACCTTCAAGACCCACAGTGACAGTGCCCGCCGCACTCTCGGCCTGTTCTGGCTCAACGTGGCCCAGACCTGTGTGGACATCGTCTCCAACACCGCCGGCAGGAGCCCTGGGGTGGGGGGGTGTGCAGATGGGGCTGTGGGGCTGTGGGGGTGTGTGCGGATGGGGCTGTGGGGGTGTGTGCGGATGGGGCTGTGGGGGTGTGTGCGGATGGGACTGTGGGGCCCGGCGGGTTCAGGCTCTGGTCTGGATCGGCGAGTCTTAACTCTGGTCTGGCCCGGAGGACTCTGGTTGTGGTCTGGCCTAGTGGGTCTTGGCTGCGGTCCGGCCCGGTGGGTTCGGACTGCGGGCCGGCCCGGCGGGTTCGGACTGCGGTCCGGTCCGGCGGGTTCGGCTCCGGTCCGGCCCGGCGGATTCGGACTGCGGACCGGCCCGGCGGGTTCAGACTGCGGTCCGGCCCGGCGGGTTCGGACTGCGGTCCGGTTCGGCGGGTTCGGACTGCGGTCCGGCCCGGCGGGTTCAGACTGCGGTCTGGCCCGGCGGGTTCGGACTGCGGTCCGGTTCGGTGGGTTCGGTGGGTTCGGACTGCGGTCCGGCCCGGCGGGTTCAGACTGCGGTCTGGCCCGGCGGGTTCGGACTGCGGTCCGGTTCGGTGGGTTCGGACTGCGGTCCGGCCCGGCGGGTTCAGACTGCGGTCTGGCCCGGCGGGTTCGGACTGCGGTCCGGCCCAGCGGGTTCAGGCTCCGGTCTGGCCCGGCGGATTCGGACTGCGGACCGGCCCGGCGGGTTCAGACTGCGGTCCGGTCCGGCGGGTTCGGACTGCGGTCCGGCCCGGCGGGTTCAGGCTCCGGTCTGGCCCGGCGGGTTCGGACTGCGGTCCGGTTCGGTGGGTTCGGACTGCGGTCCGGCCCGGCGGGTTCAGACTGCGGTCTGGCCCGGCGGGTTCGGACTGCGGTCCGGTTCGGTGGGTTCGGTGGGTTCGGACTGCGGTCCGGCCCGGCGGGTTCAGACTGCGGTCTGGCCCGGCGGGTTCGGACTGCGGTCCGGTTCGGTGGGTTCGGACTGCGGTCCGGCCCGGCGGGTTCAGACTGCGGTCTGGCCCGGCGGGTTCGGACTGCGGTCCGGCCCAGCGGGTTCAGGCTCCGGTCTGGCCCGGCGGATTCGGACTGCGGACCGGCCCGGCGGGTTCAGACTGCGGTCCGGTCCGGCGGGTTCGGACTGCGGTCCGGCCCGGCGGGTTCAGGCTCCGGTCTGGCCCGGCGGGTTCGGACTGCGGTCCGGTTCGGTGGGTTCGGACTGCGGTCCGGCCCGGCGGGTTCAGACTGCGGTCTGGCCCGGCGGGTTCGGACTGCGGTCCGGTTCGGTGGGTTCGGACTGCGGTCCGGCCCGGCGGGTTCAGGCTCCGGTCTGGCCCGGCGGGTTCGGACCGCGGTCCGGTTCGGTGGGTTCGGACTGCGGTCCGGCCCGGTGGGTTCGGACTGCGGTCCGGCCCGGCGGGTTCAGACTGCGGTCTGGCCCGGCGGGTTCGGACCGCGGTCCGGTTCGGTGGGTTCGGACTGCGGTCCGGCCCGGTGGGTTCAGACTGCGGTCTGGCCCGGCGGGTTCGGACTGCGGTCCGGTTCGGTGGGTTCGGACTGCGGTCCGGCCCGGCGGGTTCGGACTGCGGTCTGGCCCGGCGGGTTCGGACTGCGGTCCGGCCCGGCGGGTTCAGGCTCCGGTCTGGCCCGGCGGATTCGGATTGCGGACCGGCCCGGCGGGTTCAGACTGCGGTCTGGCCCGGCGGGTTCGGACTGCGGTCCGGTCCGGCGGGTTCGGACTGCGGTCCGGCCCGGCGGGTTCAGGCTCCGGTCTGGCCCGGCGGGTTCGGACTTCGGTCCGGCCCGGCGGGTTCAGGCTCCGGTCTGGCCCGGCGGATTCGGACTGCGGACCGGCCCGGCGGGTTCGGACTACGGTCCGGCCCGGCGGGTTTGGACTGCGGTCCGGTCCGGCGGGTTCAGGCTCCGGTCTGGCCCGGCGAATTCAGACTGCGGACCGGCCCGGCGGGTTCAGACTGCGGTCTGGTCCGGCGGGTTCAGGCTCCGGTCTGGCCCGGCGAATTCGGACTGCGGACCGGCCCGGCGGGTTCGGACTGCGGTCCGGCCCGGCGGGTTCAGGCTCCGGTCCGGCCCGGCGAATTCAGACTGCGGACCGGCCCGGCGGGTTCAGACTGCGGTCTGGTCCGGCGGGTTCAGGCTCCGGTCTGGCCCGGCGAATTCGGACTGCGGACCGGCCCGGCGGATTCGGACTACGGTCCGGTCCGGCGGGTTCAGGCTCCGGTCTGGCCCGGCGAATTCGGACTGCGGACCGGCCCGGCGGGTTTGGACTGCGGTCCGGCCCGGCGGGTTCAGGCTCCGGTCTGGCCCGGCGAATTCAGACTGCGGACCGGCCCGGCGGGTTCAGACTGCGGTCTGGTCCGGCGGGTTCAGGCTCCGGTCTGGCCCGGCGAATTCGGACTGCGGACCGGCCCGGCGGGTTCGGACTGCGGTCCGGCCCGGCGGGTTCAGGCTCCGGTCTGGCCCGGCGAATTCAGACTGCGGACCGGCCCGGCGGGTTCAGACTGCGGTCTGGTCCGGCGGGTTCAGGCTCCGGTCTGGCCCGGTGAATTCGGACTGCGGACCGGCCCGGCGGGTTCGGACTGCGGTCCGGCCCGGCGGGTTCGGACTGCGGTCTTTGCCTCAGTGCTGCAATGATGTAGTTGGATTCTCTCTTCCTGATCAATCGTGAAGAAATTCCTTCTGAGCAGCGCCGGGGCCTACTGGGCTCTAGTTCCACAGCAGTCGAGTCCAGGCCGGGTCTTACCAGAATGGGGTGTGTGCGGATGGGGCTGTGGGGGTGTGTGGTGGGTGTGTGGGTGTTGGGCGGTGTGTGGGGCTCCTGGGTGCTGTGGGCGTTGGGCAGTGTGTGGGGGTTCTGGGGAGTGTGTGGGCGATGGGCGGTGTGTGGGGGTTCTGGGGGGTGTGTTGGCGTTGGGCGGTGTGTGGGGGTTCTGGGTGCTGTGAGCGTTGGGCGGTGTGTGGGGGTTCTGGGGGCTGTGGGGTGTGGGCGTTGGGCGGTGTGTGGGGGTTCTGGGGGGTGTGTTGGCGTTGGGCGGTGTGTGGGGATTCTGGGTGCTGTGAGCGTTGGGCGGTGTGTGGGGGTTCTGGGGGCTGTGGGGTGTGGGCGTTGGGCGGTGTGTGGGGGTTCTGGGGGCTGTGGTATGTGTGGGCATTGGGCGGTGTGTGGGGGTCCTGGGGAGTGTGGGCGTTGGGTGGTGTGTGGGGGTTCTGGGGGCTGTGGTATGTGTGGGCGTTGGGTGGTGTGTGAGGGTTCTCGGGGCTGTGGTGTGTGTGGGCATTGGGGCGGTGTGTGGGGGTTCTGGGGGCTGTGGGCGTTGGGCGATGTGTGGGGGTTCTGGGGGCTGTGGTATGTGTGGGCATTGGGCGGTGTGTGGGGGTTCTGGGGAGTGTGGGTGTTGGGTGGTGTGTGGGGGTTCTGGGGGCTGTGGTATGTGTGGGCGTTGGGCGGTGTGTGAGGGTTCTCGGGGCTGTGGTGTGTGTGGGCATTGGGGCGGTGTGTGGGGGTTCTGGGGGCTGTGGGCGTTGGGCGGTGTGTGGGGGTTCTGGGGGCTGTGGGCGTTGGGCGGTGTGTGGTGGTTCTGGGGGCTGTGGGGGTGTTGGGCCTTGTGTGGGGGTTCTGGGGTGTGTGGGCTTTTGCGGTGTGTGGGGGTTCTATGCGATGTGTTAGCGTTGGGCAGTGTGTGGGGGTTCTGGGGGCTGTGGGGTTATGACGCAGTGGTGGCCAGGCCTGGCGAGGTGTGACGCAGTTGTGGCCGGGCACGGTGAGGTGCGCTGGCAGCTGCAGGGAGTGACACAGTTGTGACCGGGCACGGTGAGGTGCGCCGGCAGCTGTGAGGTGTGACGCAGTGGTGGCCGGGCCTGGCGAGGTGTGACGCAGTTGTGGCCGGGCATGGTGAGGTGCGCTGGCAGCTGCAGGGTGTGACGCAGTTGTGGCCGGGCACGGTGAGGTGCGCCGGCAGCTGCAGGGTGTGACGCAGTGGTGGCCGGGCCTGGCGAGGTGTGACGCAGTTGTGGCCGGGCACGGTGAGGTGCGCCGGCAGCTGCAGGGTGTGACGCAGTGGTGGCCGGGCGCGGTGAGGTGCGCCGGCAGCTGCAGGGTGTGACGCAGTTGTGGCCGGGCACGGTGAGGTGCGCTGGCAGCTGCAGGGTGTGACGCAGTTGTGGCCGGGCACGGTGAGGTGCGCCGGCAGCTGCAGGGTGTGACGCAGTGGTGGCTGGGCCTGGCGAGGTGTGACGCAGTTGTGGCCGGGCACGGTGAGGTGCGCCGGCAGCTGCAGGGTGTGACGCAGTTGTGGCCGGGCACGGTGAGGTGCGCCAGCAGCTGCGAGGTGTGACGCTGTGGTGGCCGGGCCTGGCGAGGTGTGACGCAGTGGTGGCCGGGCGCGGTGAGGTGCGCTGGCAGCTGCAGGGTGTGACGCAGTTGTGACCGGGCACGGTGAGGTGCGCCGGCAGCTGCAGGGTGTGACGCAGTGGTGGCCGGGCGCAGTGAGGTGCGCCGGCAGCTGCAGGGTGTGACGCAGTGGTGGCCGGGCCTGGCGAGGTGTGACGCAGTTGTGGCCGGGTACGGTGAGGTGCGCTGGCAGCTGCGGGGTGTGACGCAGTGGTGGCCGGGCCTGGCGAGGTGTGACGCAGTTGTGGCCGGGCACAGTGAGGTGCGCTGGCAGCTGCGGGGTGTGACACAGTGGTGGCCGGGCAGGGCGAGGTGTGCCGGCAGCTGTGTGACGCAGTGGTGGCTGGGCGTGGGAGGTGCGTTGGCTGTGTGGCAGTGAGGGTGTGTGCGGATGGGTTTGAGGGGGCTTGTGGGCTTTGGGGGTGTGTGATGGGTTTGTGGGGGCTGTGGGGTGTGTGGGCATTGGCGGTGTGTGGGGGCTGTGGGGTGTGTGGGCATTGGGCGGTGTGTGGGGGTTCTGGGGGGTGTTTGGGCGTTGGGCGGTACGTGGGGGTTCTGGGGGCTGTGGGCGTTGGGCGGTACGTGGGGGTTCTGGGGGTGTGTGGGCGTTGGGCGGTGTGTGGGGGTTCTGGTGGGTGTGTGGGCGTTGGGCAGTGTGTGGGGGTTCTGGGGGGTGTGTGGGCGTTTGGGCGGTGTGTGGGGGTTCTGGTGGGTGTGTGGGCGTTGGGCGGTGTGTGGGGGTTCTGGGGGGTGTGTGGGCGTTGAGCGATGTGTGTGGGTTCGGGGGGGTGTGTCGGCGTTGGGCGGTGTGTGGTGTTGTGTGTGTGGGAGTTGGGGTGTGCAGATGGGGCTCTGGTCTGGCCCGGCCCGGCGGGTCCTGTCTGTGGTCTGGCCTGGTGGGACGGTTTCATGCTGTGGTTTTTCACGGCTGGTTCGGACTGTGGTCTGGCCCGGCGGGTCTGGGCTCTTGTCTGCCCGGCGGGTCTGGGCTGTGGTCTGCCCCGGTGGGTTCGGACTGTGGTCTGGCCCGGCGGGTTTGGGCTCCGGTCTGGCCCGGTGGGTGTGGGCTGTGGTCTGGCCCGGCGGGTGTGGGCTGTGGTCTGACCCGGCGGGTCTTGGCTTGGTCTGGCCCGACGGGTGTGGGCTCTGGTCTGGCGCTGTGCAGGGGGCTGGCACCTCTGTCTTTGCCTCAGTGCTGCAATGATGTGGTTGGATTCTCTCTTCCTGATCGATCGTGAAGAAATTCCTTTACCAGATTCTGAGCAGCGCCGGGGCCTACTGGGCTCCAGTTCCACAGCAGTCAAGCCCGGGCCGGGTCTTACCAGAATGGGGTGTGTGCGGATGGGGCTGTGGGGGTGTGTGGTGGGTGTGTGGGCGTTGGGCGGTGTGTGGGGGCTCTGGGGGCTGTGGGCGTTGGGCAGTGTGTGGGGGTTCTGGGGGATTGTGGGCATTGGGCGGTGTGTCAGGGTTTTGGGGGCTGTGGGGTTTGTGGGTGTTGGGCGTTGTGTGGGGGTTCTCGGGGGTGTGTGGGCGTTTGGGCGGTGTGTGGGGGTTCTGGGGGCTGTGGGCGTTGGGCGGTGTGTGGGGGTTCTGGGGGCTGTGGCCGTTGGGCGGTGTGTGGGGGTTCTGGGGGCTGTGGGGTGTGTGGGGGTTCTTGGGGGTGTTTGGGCGTTGGGCGGTGTGTGGGGGTTCTGGGGGGTGTGTGGGCATTGGGCGGTGTGTGGGGGTTCTCGGGGTTGTGTGGGCGTTGGGCGGTGTGTGGGGGATCTCGGGGGTGTGTGGGCGTTGGGCGGTATGTGGGGGTTCTGGGGGTGTGTGGGCGTTGGGCGGTATGTGGGGGTTCTGGGGGTTTGTGGGCATTGGGGGGTGTGTGGGGGTTCTGGGGGGTGTGTGGGCGTTGCGCGGTTTTGGGGACTGTGGGGTTTGTGGGCGTTGGGCGGTGTGTGGGGGTCTTGGGGGCTGTGGGGTTTGTGGGCGTTGGGCGGTGTGTGGGGGTTCTCGGGGGTGTGTGGGCGTTGGGCGGTGTGTGGGGGTTCTGGGGGGTGTGTGGGCGTTGGGCGGTGTGTGGGGGTTTTGGGGGCTGTGGGGTTTGTGGGTGTTGGGCGGTGTGTGGGGGTTCTCGGGGATGTGTGGGCTTTGGGCGGTGTGTGGGGGTTCTGGGGGCTGTGGGGTTTGTGGGCGTTGGGCGGTGTATGAGGGTTCTCGGGGGTGTGTGTGCGTTGGGCGGTGTGTGGGGGTTTTGGGGGCTGTGGGGTTTGTGGGCGTTGGGCGGTGTGTGGGGGTTCTCGGGGGTGTGTGGGCGCTGGGCGGTGTGTGGGGGTTCTGGGGGGTGTGTGGGCGTTGGGCGGTTTTGGGGACTGTGGGGTTTGTGGGCGTTGGGCGGTGTGTGGGGGTTCTCGGGGGTGTGTGGGCGTTGGGTGGTGTGTGGGGGTTCTGGGGGGTGTGTGGGCGTTGGGCGGTGTGTGGGGGTTTTGGGGGCTGTGGGGTTTGTGGGCGCTTGGCGGTGTGTGGGGGTTCTCGGGGGTGTGTGGGCGTTGGGCGGTGTGTGGGGGTTCTGGGGGGTGTGTGGGCGTTGGGCGGTGTGTGGGGGTTTTGAGGGCTGTTGGGTTTGTGGGCGTTGGGCGGTGTGTGGGGGTTCTCGGGGGTGTGTGGGCGTTGGGCGGTGTGTGGGGGTTTTGGGGGCTGTGGGGTTGTATGCGTTGGGCGGTGTGTGGGGGTTTTGGGGGCTGTGGGGTTTGTGGGCGTTGGGCGGTGTGTGGGGGTTCTCGGGGGTGTGTGGGCGTTGGGCGGTGTGTGGGGGTTCTGGGGGGTGTGTGGGCGTTGGGCGGTGTGTGGGGGTTTTGGGGGCTGTGGGGTTTGTGGGAGCTTGGCGGTGTGTGGGGGTTCTCGGGGATGTGTGGGGGTTGGGTGGTGTGTGGGGGTTTTGGGGGCTGTGGGGTTTGTGGGCGTTGGGTGGTTTGTGGGGGTTTTTGGGGCTGTGGGGTGTGTGGGCGTTGGGCGGTGTGTGGGGGTTCTTGGGGGTGTGTGGGCGTTGGGCGGTGTGTGGGGGTTTTGGGGGCAGTGGGGTGTGGGCGTTGGGCGGTGTGTGGGGGTTTTGTGGGGTGTGTGGGGGTTTTGGGGGCTGTGGGGTGTGTGGGCGTTGGGCGGTGTGTTTGGGTTTTGGGGGCTGTGGGGTTGTATGCGTTGGGCGGTGTGTGGGGGTTTTGGGGTCTGTGGGGTTTGTGGGTGTTGGGCGGTGTGTGGGGTTCTCGGGGTTGTGGGGGTTTTGGGGGGTGTGTGGGGGTTTTGGTTGCTGTGGGGTTTTTGGTCGTTGGACGGTGTATGGGGGTTCTGGGGGGTGTGTGGGCATTGGGCGGTGTGTGGGGGTTCTCGGGGGCTGTGGTGTTTGTGGGCGTTGGGCGGTGTGTGGGGGTTTTGGGGGCTGTGGGGTGTGGGCGTTGGGCGGTGTGTGGGGGTTTTGGGGGCTGTGGGGTTTGTGGGCGTTGGGCGGTGTGTGGGGGTTCTCGGGGGTGTGTGGGCGCCGGGCGGTGTGTGGGGGTTCTGGGGGGTGTGTGGGCGTTGGGCGGTGTGTGGGCGCTGGGCGGTGTATGGGGGTTCTGGGGGTTGTGTGGGCGTTGGGCGGTGTGTGGGGGTTCTGGGGGGTTTGTGGGCGTTGGGCGGTGTGTGGGGGTTTTGGGGGCTGTGGGGTTTGTGGGCGTTGGGCGGTGTGTGGGGGTTCTCGGGGGTGTGTGGGCGTTGGGCGGTGTGTGGGGGTTCAGGGGGGTGTGTGGGCGTTGGGCGGTGTGTGGGGGTTCTTGGGGGTGTGTGGGCGTTGGGTGGTGTGTGGGGGTTCTGGGGGGTGTGTGGGCGGTGGGCTTTGTGTGTGGGTTCGGGGGGGTGTGTGGGCGTTGGGCGGTGTGTGGGGGTTTTGGGGGCTGCGGGGTTTGTGGGCGCTGGGCGGTGTGTGGGGGTTCTCGGGGGTGTGTGGGCGCCGGGCGGTGTGTGGGGGTTTTCGGGGGTGTGTGGGCGCCGGGCGGTGTGTGGGGGTTCTGGGGGGTGTGTGGGCGTTGGGCGGTGTGTGGGGGTTCTGGGGGGTGTGTGGGCGCTGGGCGGTGTATGGGGGTTCTGGGGGTTGTGTGGGCGTTTTGCGGTGTGTGGGGGTTCTGGGGGGTGTGTGGGCGTTGGGCAGTGTGTGGGGGTTTTGGGGGCTGTGGGGTTTGTGGGCGTTGGGCGGTGTGTGGGGGTTCTCGGGGGTGTGTGGGCGTTGGGCGGTGTGTGGGGGTTCAGGGGGGTGTGTGGGCGTTGGGCGGTGTGTGGGGGTTCTTGGGGGTGTGTGGGCGTTGGGTGGTGTGTGGGGGTTCTGGGGGGTGTGCGGGCGTTGGGCGGTGTGTGTGGGTTGGGGGGTTGTGTGGGCGTTGGGCGGTGTGTGGGGATTTTGGGGGCTGTGGGGTGTGGGCGTTGGGCGGTGTATTGGGGTTTTGGGGGGGGTCTGGGCGTTGGGTGGTGTGTGGGGGTTTTGGGGGTGTGGGGTTTGTATGCGTTGGGCGGTGTGTTGGGGTTTTGGGGGCTGTGGGGTTTGTGGGCGTTGGGCGGTGTGTGGGGGTTTAGGGGGCTGCGGGATGTGGGCGTTGGGCGGTGTGTGGGGGTTCTCGGGGGTGTGTGGAAGCTGGGCGGTGTGTGGGGGTTCTGGGGGGTGTGTGGGCGTTGGGCGGTGTGTGGGGGTTCTCGGGGGTGTGTGGGCGTTGGGCGGTGTGTGGGGGTTTTGGGGGCTGTGGGGTTTGTGGGCGTTGGGCGGTGTGTGGGGGTTCTCGGGGGTGTGTGGGCTCTGGGCGGTGTGTGGGGGTTCTGGGGGGTGTGTGGGCGTTGGGCGGTGTGTGGGGGTTCTCGGGGGTGTGTGGGCGTTGGGCGGTGTGTGGGGGTTTTGGGGGCTGTGGGGTTTGTTGGCGCTGGGCGGTGTGTGGGGGTTCTCGGGGGTGTGTGGGCGCCGGGGGGTGTGTGGGGGTTCTCGGGGGTGTGTGGGCGCCGGGCGGTGTGTGGGGGTTCTGGGGGGTGTGTGGGCGTTGGGCGGTGTGTGGGGGTTCTCGGGGGTGTGTGGGCGTTGGGCGGTGTGTGGGGGTTTAGGGGGCTGTGGGGTGTGGGCATTGGGTGGTGTGTGGGGTTTCTCGGGGGTGTGTGGGCGCTGGGCGGTGTGTGGGGTTTCTGGGGGGTTTGTGGGCGTTGGGCGGTGTGTGGGGGTTCTCGGGGGTGTGTGGGCGTTGGGAGGTGTGTGGGGGTTCTCGGGGGCTGTGGGGTTTGTGGGCGTTGGGCGGTGTGTGGGGGTTTTGGGGGCTGTGGGGTTTGTGGGCGTTGGGCGGTGTGTGGGGGTTCTGGGGGGTGTGTGGGCATTGGGCGGTCTGTGGGGGTTCTGGGGGCTGTGGGCGTTGGGCGGTGTATGGGGGTTTTGGGGGCTGTGGGGTGTGGGCGTTGTGCGGTGTGTGGGGGTTTTGGGGGCTGTGGGGTTTGTGGGCGTTGGGCGGTGTGTGGGGGTTCTCGGGGGTGTGTGGGCGTTGGGCGGTGTGTGGGGGTTCAGGGGGGTGTGTGGGCGTTGGGCGGTGTGTGGGGGTTCTTGGGGGTGTGTGGGCGTTGGGTGGTGTGTGGGGGTTCTGGGGGGTGTGCGGGCGTTGGGCGGTGTGTGTGGGTTGGGGGGTTGTGTGGGCGTTGGGCGGTGTGTGGGGATTTTGGGGGCTGTGGGGTGTGGGCGTTGGGCGGTGTATTGGGGTTTTGGGGGGGGTGTGGGCGTTGGGTGGTGTGTGGGGGTTTTGGGGGTGTGGGGTTTGTATGCGTTGGGCGGTGTGTTGGGGTTTTGGGGGCTGTGGGGTTTGTGGGCGTTGGGCGGTGTGTGGGGGTTTAGGGGGCTGCGGGATGTGGGCGTTGGGCGGTGTGTGGGGGTTCTCGGGGGTGTGTGGAAGCTGGGTGGTGTGTGGGGGTTCTGGGGGGTGTGTGGGCGTTGGGCGGTGTGTGGGGGTTCTGGGGGGTGTGTGGGCGTTGGGCGGTGTGTGGGGGTTCTCGGGGGCTGTGGGGTTTGTGGGCGTTGGGCGGTGTGTGGGGGTTCTCGGGGGTGTGTGGGCTCTGGGCGGTGTGTGGGGGTTCTGGGGGGTGTGTGGGCGTTGGGCGGTGTGTGGGGGTTCTCGGGGGTGTGTGGGCGTTGGGCGGTGTGTGGGGGTTTTGGGGGCTGTGGGGTTTGTTGGCGCTGGGCGGTGTGTGGGGGTTCTCGGGGATGTGTGGGCGCCGGGGGGTGTGTGGGGGTTCTCGGGGGTGTGTGGGCGCCGGGCGGTGTGTGGGGGTTCTGGGGGGTGTGTGGGCGTTGGGCGGTGTGTGGGGGTTCTCGGGGGTGTGTGGGCGTTGGGCGGTGTGTGGGGGTTTAGGGGGCTGTGGGGTGTGGGCATTGGGCGGTGTGTGGGGTTTCTCGGGGGTGTGTGGGCGCTGGGCGGTGTGTGGGGGTTCTGGGGGGTTTGTGGGCGTTGGGCGGTGTGTGGGGGTTCTCGGGGGTGTGTGGGCGTTGGGAGGTGTGTGGGGGTTCTCGGGGGTGTGTGGGCTCTGGGCGGTGTGTGGGGGTTCTGGGGGGTGTGTGGGCGTTGGGCGGTGTGTGGGGGTTCTCGGGGGTGTGTGGGCGTTGGGCGGTGTGTGGGGGTTTTGGGGGCTGTGGGGTTTGTTGGCGCTGGGCGGTGTGTGGGGGTTCTCGGGGGTGTGTGGGCGCCGGGGGGTGTGTGGGGGTTCTCGGGGGTGTGTGGGCGCCGGGCGGTGTGTGGGGGTTCTGGGGGGTGTGTGGGCGTTGGGCGGTGTGTGGGGGTTCTCGGGGGTGTGTGGGCTTTGGGCGGTGTGTGGGGGTTTAGGGGGCTGTGGGGTGTGGGCATTGGGCGGTGTGTGGGGTTTCTCGGGGGTGTGTGGGCGCTGGGCGGTGTGTGGGGGTTCTGGGGGGTTTGTGGGCGTTGGGCGGTGTGTGGGGGTTCTCGGGGGTGTGTGGGCGTTGGGAGGTGTGTGGGGGTTCTCGGGGGCTGTGGGGTTTGTGGGCGTTGGGCGGTGTGTGGGGGTTTTGGGGGCTGTGGGGTTTGTGGGCGTTGGGCGGTGTGTGGGGGTTCTGGGGGGTGTGTGGGCATTGGGCGGTCTGTGGGGGTTCTGGGGGCTGTGGGCGTTGGGCGGTATATGGGGGTTTTGGGGGCTGTGGGGTGTGGGCGTTGGGCGGTGTGTGGGGGTTTTGGGGGCTGTGGGGTTTGTGGGCGTTGGGCGGTGTATGGGGGTTCTCGGGGGTGTGTGGGCGTTGGGCGGTGTGTGGGGGTTCTTGGGGGTGTGTGGGCGTTGGGTGGTGTGTGGGGGTTCTGGGGGGTGTGCGGGCGTTGGGCGGTGTGTGTGGGTTGGGGGGTTGTGTGGGCGTTGGGCGGTGTGTGGGGATTTTGGGGGCTGTGGGGTGTGGGCGTTGGGCGGTGTATTGGGGTTTTGGGGGGGGTGTGGGCGTTGGGTGGTGTGTGGAGGTTTTGGGGGTGTGGGGTTTGTATGCGTTGGGCGGTGTGTTGGGGTTTTGGGGGCTGTGGGGTTTGTGGGCGTTGGGCGGTGTTTGGGGGTTTAGGGGGCTGCGGGATGTGGGCGTTGGGCGGTGTGTGGGGGTTCTCGGGGGTGTGTGGAAGCTGGGCGGTGTGTGGGGGTTCTGGGGGGTGTGTGGGCGTTGGGCGGTGTGTGGGGGTTCTGGGGGGTGTGTGGGCGTTGGGCGGTGTGTGGGGGTTCTCGGGGGCTGTGGGGTTTGTGGGCGTTGGGCGGTGTGTGGGGGTTCTCGGGGGTGTGTGGGCTCTGGGCGGTGTGTGGGGGTTCTGGGGGGTGTGTGGGCGTTGGGCGGTGTGTGGGGGTTCTCGGGGGTGTGTGGGCGTTGGGCGGTGTGTGGGGGTTTTGGGGGCTGTGGGGTTTGTTGGCGCTGGGCGGTGTGTGGGGGTTCTCGGGGGTGTGTGGGCGCCGGGGGGTGTGTGGGGGTTCTCGGGGGTGTGTGGGCGCCGGGCGGTGTGTGGGGGTTCTGGGGGGTGTGTGGGCGTTGGGCGGTGTGTGGGGGTTCTCGGGGGTGTGTGGGCGTTGGGCGGTGTGTGGGGGTTTAGGGGGCTGTGGGGTGTGGGCATTGGGCGGTGTGTGGGGTTTCTCGGGGGTGTGTGGGCGCTGGGCGGTGTGTGGGGGTTCTGGGGGGTTTGTGGGCGTTGGGCGGTGTGTGGGGGTTCTCGGGGGTGTGTGGGCGTTGGGCGGTGTGTGGGGGTTCTCGGGGGCTGTGGGGTTTGTGGGCGTTGGGCGGTGTGTGGGGGTTTTGGGGGCTGTGGGGTTTGTGGGCGTTGGGCGGTGTGTGGGGGTTCTGGGGGGTGTGTGGGCATTGGGCGGTCTGTGGGGGTTCTGGGGGCTGTGGGCGTTGGGCGGTGTATGGGGGTTTTGGGGGCTGTGGGGTGTGGGCGTTGGGCGGTGTGTGGGGGTTTTGGGGGTTGTGGGGTTTGTGGGCGTTGGGCGTTGTGTGGGCGTTCTCGGGGGTGTGTGGGCGCCGGGCGGTGTGTGGGGGTTCTCGGGGGTGTGTGGGCGCCAGGCGGTGTGTGGGGGTTCTGGGGGGTGTGTGGGCGTTGGGCGGTGTGTGGGGGTTCTGGGGGGTGTGTGGGCGCTGGGCGGTGTATGGGGGTTCTGGGGGTTGTGTGGGCGTTGGGCGGTGTGTGGGGGTTTTGGGGGCTGTGGGGTTTGTGGGCGTTGGGCGGTGTGTGGGGGTTTTGGGGGCTGTGGGGTTTGTGGGCGTTGGGCGGTGTGTGGGGGTTCTCGGGGGTGTGTGGAAGCTGGGCGGTGTGTGGGGGTTCTGGGGGGTGTGTGGGCGTTGGGCGGTGTGTGGGGGTTCTCGGGGGTGTGTGGGCGTTGGGCGGTGTGTGGGGGTTTTGGGGGCTGTGGGGTTTGTGGGCGTTGGGCGGTGTGTGTGGGTTCTCGGGGGTGTGTGGGCTCTGGGCGGTGTGTGGGGGTTCTGGGGGGTGTGTGGGCGTTGGGCGGTGTGTGGGGGTTCTCGGGGGTGTGTGGGCGTTGGGCGGTGTGTGGGGGTTTTTGGGGCTGTGGGGTTTGTGGGCGCTGGGCGGTGTGTGGGGGTTCTCGGGGGTGTGTGGGCGCCGGGGGGTGTGTGGGGGTTCTCGGTGGTGTGTGGGCGCCGGGCGGTGTGTGGGGGTTCTCGGGGGTGTGTGGGCGTTGGGCGGTGTGTGGGGGTTTAGGGGGCTGTGGGGTGTGGGCATTGGGCGGTGTGTGGGGTTTCTCGGGGGTGTGTGGGCGCTGGGCGGTGTGTGGGGGTTCTGGGGGGTGTGTGGGCGCTGGGCGGTGTGTGGGGGTTCTCGGGGGTGTGTGGGCGCCGGGCGGTGTGTGGGGGTTCTCGGGGGTGTGTGGGCGTTGGGCGGTGTGTGGGGGTTTAGGGGGCTGTGGGGTGTGGGCATTGGGCGGTGTGTGGGGTTTCTCGGGGGTGTGTGGGCGCTGGGCGGTGTGTGGGGGTTCTGGGGGGTGTGTGGGCGCTGGGCGGTGTGTGGGGGTTCTTGGGGGTTTGTGGGCGTTGGGCGGTGTGTGGGGGTTCTCGGGGGTGTGTGGGCGTTGGGAGGTGTGTGGGGGTTCTCGGGGGTGTGTGGGCGTTGGGCGGTGTGTGGGGGTTTTGGGGGCTGTGGGGTTTGTTGGCGCTGGGCGGTGTGTGGGGGTTCTCGGGGGTGTGTGGGCGCCGGGGGGTGTGTGGGGGTTCTCGGGGGTGTGTGGGCGCCGGGCGGTGTGTGGGGGTTCTGGGGGGTGTGTGGGCGTTGGGCGGTGTGTGGGGGTTCTCGGGGGTGTGTGGGCGTTGGGCGGTGTGTGGGGGTTTAGGGGGCTGTGGGGTGTGGGCATTGGGCGGTGTGTGGGGTTTCTCGGGGGTGTGTGGGCGCTGGGCGGTGTGTGGGGGTTCTGGGGGGTTTGTGGGCGTTGGGCGGTGTGTGGGGGTTCTCGGGGGTGTGTGGGCGTTGGGAGGTGTGTGGGGGTTCTCGGGGGCTGTGGGGTTTGTGGGCGTTGGGCGGTGTGTGGGGGTTTTGGGGGCTGTGGGGTTTGTGGGCGTTGGGCGGTGTGTGGGGGTTCTGGGGGGTGTGTGGGCATTGGGCGGTCTGTGGGGGTTCTGGGGGCTGTGGGCGTTGGGCGGTGTGTGGGGGTTTTGGGGGCTGTGGGGTGTGGGTGTTGGGCGGTGTGTGGGGGTTTTGGGGGTTGTAGGGTTTGTGGGCGTTGGGCGGTGTGTGGGCGTTCTCGGGGGTGTGTGGGCGCCGGGCGGTGTGTGGGGGTTCTCGGGGGTGTGTGGGCGCCGGGCGGTGTGTGGGGGTTCTGGGGGGTGTGTGGGCGTTGGGCGGTGTGTGGGGGTTCTGGGGGGTGTGTGGGCGCTGGGCGGTGTATGGGGGTTCTGGGGGTTGTGTGGGCGTTGGGCGGTGTGTGGGGGTTCTGGGGGGTGTGTGGGCGTTGGGCGGTGTGTGGGGGTTTTGGGGGCTGTGGGGTTTGTGGGCGTTGGGCGGTGTGTGGGTGTTTTGGGGGCTGTGGGGTTTGTGGGCGTTGGGCGGTGTGTGGGGGTTCTCGGGGGTGTGTGGAAGCTGGGCGGTGTGTGGGGGTTCTGGGGGGTGTGTGGGCGTTGGGCGGTGTGTGGGGGTTCTCGGGGGTGTGTGGGCGTTGGGCGGTGTGTGGGGGTTTTGGGGGCTGTGGGGTTTGTGGGCGTTGGGCGGTGTGTGGGGGTTCTCGGGGGTGTGTGGGCTCTGGGCGGTGTGTGGGGGTTCTGGGGGGTGTGTGGGCGTTGGGCGGTGTGTGGGGGTTCTCGGGGGTGTGTGGGTGTTGGGCGGTGTGTGGGGGTTTTGGGGGCTGTGGGGTTTGTGGGCGCTGGGCGGTGTGTGGGGGTTCTCGGGGGTGTGTGGGCGCCGGGCGGTGTGTGGGGGTTCTCGGGGGTGTGTGGGCATTGGGCGGTGTGTGGGGTTTCTCGGGGGTGTGTGGGCGCTGGGCGGTGTGTGGGGGTTCTGGGGGGTGTGTGGGCGCTGGGCGGTGTGTGGGGGTTCTTGGGGGTTTGTGGGCGTTGGGCGGTGTGTGGGGGTTCTCGGGGGTGTGTGGGCGTTGGGAGGTGTGTGGGGGTTCTCGGGGGCTGTGGGGTTTGTGGGCGTTGGGCGGTGTGTGGGGGTTTTGGGGGCTGTGGGGTTTGTGGGCGTTGGGCGGTGTGTGGGGGTTCTGGGGGGTGTGTGGGCATTGGGCATTCTGTGGGGGTTCTGGGGGCTGTGGGCGTTGGGCGGTGTGTGGGGGTTTTGGGGGCTGTGGGGTGTGGGCGTTGGGCGGTGTGTGGGGGTTTTGGGGGTTGTGGGGTTTGTGGGCATTGGGCGGTGTGTGGGCGTTCTCGGGGGTGTGTGGGCGCCGGGCGGTGTGTGGGGGTTCTCGGGGGTGTGTGGGCGCCGGGCGGTGTGTGGGGGTTCTGGGGGGTGTGTGGGCGTTGGGCGGTGTGTGGGGGTTCTGGGGGGTGTGTGGGCGCTGGGCGGTGTATGGGGGTTCTGGGGGTTGTGTGGGCGTTGGGCGGTGTGTGGGGGTTCTGGGGGGTTTGTGGGCGTTGGGCGGTGTGTGGGGGTTTTGGGGGCTGTGGGGTTTGTGGGCGTTGGGCGGTGTGTGGGGGTTCTCGGGGGTGTGTGGGCGTTGGGCGGTGTGTGGGGGTTCAGGGGGGTGTGTGGACGTTGGGCGGTGTGTGGGGGTTCTTGGGGGTGTGTGGGCGTTGGGTGGTGTGTGGGGGTTCTGGGGGGTGTGTGGGCGTTGGGCGGTGTGTGTGGGTTCGGGGGGGTGTGTGGGCGTTGGGCGGTGTGTGGGGATTTTGGGGGCTGTGGGGTGTGGGCGTTGGGCGGTGTATTGGGGTTTTGGGGGTGTGTGGGCGTTGGGCGGTGTGTGGGGGTTTTGGGGGTGTGGGGTTTGTATGCGTTGGGCGGTGTGTTGGGGTTTTGGGGGCTGTGTGGTTTGTGGGCGTTGGGAGGTGTGTGGGGGTTTTGGGGGCTGTGGGGTTTGTGGGCGTTGGGCGGTGTGTGGGGGTTTAGGGGGCTGCGGGGTGTGGGCGTTGGGCGGTGTGTGGGGGTTCTCGGGGGTGTGTGGGTGCTGGGCGGTGTGTGGGGATTCTGGGGGGTGTGTGGGCGTTGGGCGGTGTGTGGGGGTTCTCGGGGGTGTGTGAGCGTTGGGCGGTGTGTGGGGGTGTAGGGGGCTGTGGGGTGTGGGCATTGGGCGGTGTGTGGGGTTTCTCGGGGGTGTGTGGTCGCTGGGCGGTGTGTGGGGGTTCTTGGGGGTTTGTGGGCGTTGGGCGGTGTGTGGGGGTTCTCGGGGGTGTGTGGGCGTTGGGAGGTGTGTGGGGGTTCTCGGGGGCTGTGGGGTTTGTGGGCGTTGGGCGGTGTGTGGGGGTTTTGGGGGCTGTGGGGTTTGTGGGCATTGGGCGGTGTGTGGGGGTTCTGGGGGATGTGTGGGCATTGGGCGGTCTGTGGGGGTTCTGGGAGCTGTGGGCGTTGGGCGGTGTGTGGGGGTTTTGGGGGCTGTGGGGTGTGGGCGTTGGGCGGTGTGTGGGGGTTTTGGGGGCTGTGGGGTTTGTGGGCGTTGGGCGGTGTGTGGGGGTTCTCGTGGGTGCGTGGGCGCCGGGCGGTGTGTGGGGGTTCTCGGGGGTGTGTGGGCGCCGGGCGGTGTGTGGGGGTTCTGGGGGGTGTGTGGGCGTTGGGCGGTGTGTGGGGGTTCTGGGGGGTGTGTGGGCGCTGGGCGGTGTATGGGGGTTCTGGGGGTTGTGTGGGCGTTGGGCGGTGTGTGGGGGTTCTGGGGGGTGTGTGGGCGTTGGGCGGTGTGTGGGGGTTTTGGGGGCTGTGGGGTTTGTGGGCGTTGGGCGGTGTGTGGGGGTTCTCAGGGGTGTGTTGGCGTTGGGCGGTGTGTGGGGGTTCTCGGGGGTGTGTGGGCGTTGGGCGGTGTGTGGGGGTTCAGGGGGGTGTGTGGGCGTTGGGCGGTGTGTGGGTGTTCTTGGGGGTGTGTGGGCGTTGGGTGGTGTGTGGGGGTTCTGGGGGGTGTGTGGGCGTTGGGCGGTGTGTGTGGGTTCGGGGGGGTGTGTGGGCGTTGGGCGGTGTGTGGGGATTTTGGGGGCTGTGGGGTGTGGGCGTTGGGCGGTGTATTGGGGTTTTGGGGGGGGTGTGGGCGTTGGGCGGTGTGTGGGGGTTTTGGGGGTGTGGGGTTTGTATGCGTTGGGCGGTGTGTTGGGGTTTTGGGGGCTGTGGGGTTTGTGGGCGTTGGGCGGTGTGTGGGGGTTTTGGGGGCTGTGGGGTTTGTGGGCGTTGGGCGGTGTGTGGGGGTTTAGGGGGCTGCGGGGTGTGGGCGTTGGGCGGTGTGTGGGGGTTCTCGGGGGTGTGTGGGCGCTGGGCGGTGTGTGGGGATTCTGGGGGGTGTGTGGGCGTTGGGCGGTGTGTGGGGGTTCTCGGGGGTGTGTGGGCGTTGGGCGGTGTGTGGGGGTTTTGGGGGGTGTGTGGGCGTTGGGGGGTGTGTGGGGGTTCTCGGGGGTGTGTGGGCGTTGGGCGGTGTGTGGGGGTTTTGGGGGCTGTGGGGATTGTGGGCGCTGGGCGGTGTGTGGGGGTTTTCGGGGGTGTGTGGGCGCCGGGGGGTGTGTGGGGGTTCTCGGGGGTGTGTGGGGGTTCTGGGGGGTGTGTGGGCGTTGGGCGGTGTGTGGGGGTTTTCGGGTGTGTGTGGGCGTTGGGCGGTGTGTGGGGGTTTAGGGGTCTGTGGGGTGTGGGCGTTGGGCGGTGTGTGGGGTTTCTCGGGGGTGTGTGGGCGCTGGGCGGTGTGTGGGGTTTCTGGGGGGTGTGTGGGCGCTGGGCGGTGTGTGGGGGTTCTTGGGGGTTTGTGGGCGGTGGGCGGTGTGTGGGGGTTCTCGGGGGTGTGTGGGCGTTGGGAGGTGTGTGGGGGTTCTCGGGGGCTGTGGGGTTTGTGGGCGTTGGGCGGTGTGTGGGGGTTTTGGGGGCTGTGGGGTTTCTGGGCGTTGGGCGGTGTGTGGGGGTTCTGGGGGGTGTGTGGGCATTGGGCGGTCTGTGGGGGTTCTGGGGGCTGTGGGCGTTGGGCGGTGTGTGGGGGTTTTGGGGGCTGTGGGGTGTGGGCGTTGGGTGGTGTGTGGGGGTTCTCGGGGGTGTGTGGGCGCTGGGCGGTGTGTGGGGGTTCTTGGGGGTGTGTGGGTGTTGGGCGGTGTGTGGGGGTTCTCGGGGGTGTGTGGGCGTTGGGCGGTGTGTGGGGGTTCTTGGGGGTTTGTGGGCGTTGGGTGGTGTGTGGGGGTCCTGGGGGGTGTGTGGGCGTTGGGGGGTGTGTGGGGGTTTTGGGGGTGTGGGGTTTGTATGCATTGGGCGGTGTGTTGGGGTTTTGGGGGCTGTGGGGTTTGTGGGCGTTGGGCGGTGTGTGGGGGTTTTAGGGGCTGTGGGGTTTGTGGGCGTTGGGCGGTGTGTAGGGGTTCTCGGGGATGTGTGGGTGTTGGGTGGTGTGTGGGGGTTCTCGGGGGTGTGTGGGCGCTGGGCGGTGTGTGGGGATTCTGGGGGGTGTGTGGGCGTTGGGCGGTGTGTGGGGGTTTTGGGGGCTGTGGGGTTTGTGGGCGTTGGGCGGTGTGTGGGGGTTCTCGGGGGTGTGTGGGCGTTGGGCGGTGTGTGGGGGTTCAGGGGGGTGTGTGGGCGTTGGGCGGTGTGTGGGGGTTCTTGGGGGTGTGTGGGCGTTGGGTGGTGTGTGGGGGTTCTGGGGGGTGTGTGGGCGTTGGGCGGTGCTTGGGGGTTTTGGGGGCTGTGGGGTTTGTGGGTGTTGGGCGGTGTGTGGGGGTTTTGGGGGCTGTGGGGTTTGTGGGCGTTGGGCGGTGTGTGGGGGTTCTCGGGGGTGTGTGGGCGTTGGGTGGTGTGTGGGGGTTCTGGGGGGTGTATAGGCGTTGGGCGGTGTGTGGGGGTTCTTGGGGGTGTGTGGGCGTTGGGCGGTGTGTGGGGGTTTTGGGGGGTGTGTGGGGGTTTTTGGGGCTGTGGAGTTTGTGGGCGTTGGGCGGTGTGTGGGGGTTCTGGGGCGTGTGTGGGCGTTGGGCGGTGTGTGGGGGTTTTGGGGGCTGTGGGGTTTGTGGGCGTTGGGCGGTGTGTGGGGGTTTTGGGGGCTGTGGGGTTTGTGGGCATTGGGCGGTGTGTGGGGGTTCTCGGGGGTGTGTTGGCGCTGGGCGGTGTGTGAGGTTTAGGGGGGGTGTATGGGCGTTGGGCGGTGTGTGGGGGTTCTGGGGGTGTGTGGGCGTTGGGCGGTGTGTGGGGGTTCTGGGTGCTGTGGGCGTTGGGCGGTGTGTGGGGGTGCTTTGGGGTGTGTGGGCGTTGGGCGGTGTGTGGTTGCTGTGGGGTGTGTGGTCGTTGGGAGGTGTTTGGGGGTTTTGGGGGGTGTGTGGGCGTTGGGCGGTGTGTGGGGGTTCTGCGGCGTTTGTGGGCGTTGGGCGGTGTGTGGGGGCTGTGGGGTTTGTGGGCGTTGGGCGGTGTGTGGGGGTTTTGGGGGCTCTGGGGTTTGTGGGCGTTGGGCGGTGTGTGGGGGTTCTCAGGGCGTGTGTGGGGGTTCTGGGGGGTGTGTGGGCGTTGGGCGGTGTGTGGGGGTTCTTGGGGGTGTGTGGGCGTTGGGCGGTGTGTGGGAGTTCTGGGGGGTGTGTGGGGGTTTTGGGGGCTGTGGGGTGTGGGCGTTGGGCGGTGTGTGGGGGTTCTCAGGGCGTGTGTGGGGGTTCTGGGGGGTGTGTGGGAGTTGGGCGGTGTGTGGGGGTTCTGGGGGCTGTGGGCGTTGGGCGGTGTGTGGGGGTTTTGGGGGGTGTGTGGGGATTTTGGGGGCTGTGGAGTTTGTGGGTGTTGGGCGGTGTGTGGGGGTTCTCGGGGGTGTTTGGGCGTTGGGCGGTGTGTGGTGTGTGGGGGCTGTGGGGTGTGGGCGTTGGGCGGTGTGTGGGGGTTCTCGGGGGTGTGTGGGCGTTGGGTGGTGTGTCAGGGTTCTGGGGGGTGTGTGGGCGTTTGAGCGGTGTGTGGGGGTTTTGGGGGGTGTGTGGGCGTTTGGCGGTGTGTGGGGGTTCTGGGGGGTGTGTGGGCGTTGGGCGGTGTGTGGGGGTTCTGGGTGCTGTGGGCGTTGGGCGGTGTGTGGGGGTTCTGGGGGCTGTGGTATGTGTGTGCATTGGGCGGTGTGTGGGGGTTCTGGGGGCTGTGGTATGTGTGGGCATTGGGCGGTGTGTGGGGGTTCTGGGGAGTGTGGGCGTTGGGCGGTGTGTGGGGGTTCTGGGGGCTGTGGGCGTTGGTTGTTGTGTGGGGGTTCTGGGGGCTGTGGGCGTTGGGCGGTGTGTGGTGGTTCTGGGGGCTGTGGGGGTGTTGGGCCTTGTTTGGGGGTTCTGTGGTGTGTGGGCTTTTGCGGTGTGTGGGGTATTCTGTGGGGTGTGTTAGCGTTGGCAGTGTCTGGGGGTTCTGGGGGCTGTGGGGTTATGACGCAGTGGTGGCCGGGCCTAGCGAGATGTGACGCAGTTGTGGCCGGGCATGGTGAGGTGCACCGGCAGCTGCAGGGTGTGACGCAGTGGTGGCTGGGCCTGGCGAGATGTGACGCAGTTGTGGCCGGGCACGGTGAGGTGCGCTGGCAGCTGCAGGGTGTGACGCAGTTGTGGCCGGGCACGGTGAGGTGCGCCGGCAGCTGCAGGGTGTGACGCAGTGGTGGCCGGGCTTGGCCAGGTGTGACGCAGTTGTGGCCGGGCACGGTGAGGTGCGCTGGCAGCTGCAGGGTGTGACGCAGTGGTGGCCGGGCGCAGTGTGGTGCGCCGGCAGCTGTAGGGTGTGACGCAGTGGTGGCCGGGCGCAGTGTGGTGCGCCGGCAGCTGCAGGGTGTGACGCAGTTGTGGCCGGGCACGGTGAGGTGCGCCGGCAGCTGCAGGGTGTGACGCAGTGGTGGCCGGGCCTAGCGAGATGTGACGCAGTTGTGGCCGGGCACGGTGAGGTGCGCCGGCAGCTGCAGGGTGTGACGCAGTGGTGGCCGGGCGCAGTGTGGTGCGCCGGCAGCTGCAGGGTGTGACGCAGTGGTGGCCGGGCCTGGCGAGGTGTGACGCAGTTGTGGCCGGGCACAGTGAGGTGCGCTGGCAGCTGCAGGGTGTGACACAGTGGTGGCCGGGCAGGGCGAGGTGTGCCGGCAGCTGTGTGACGCAGTGGTGGCTGGGCGTGGGAGGTGCGTTGGCTGTGTGGCAGTGAGGGTGTGTGCGGATGGGTTTGAGGGGGTTTGTGGGCTTTGGGGGTGTGTGATGGGTTTGTGGGGGCTGTGGGGTGCGCGGGAGTTCTGGCTGCTGTGGGCGTTGGGTAGTGTGTGGGGGTTCTGGGGGCTGTTGGGTGTGTGGGCATTGGGCGGTGTGTTGGGGCTGTGGGGTTTGTGGGGGTTCTGGGGGGTGTGTGGGCATTGGGCGGTGTTTGGGGGTTCTGGGGGGTGTGTGGGCGTTGGGCGGTACATGGGGGTTCTGAGGGGTGTGTGGGCGTTGGTCGGTGTGTCGGGGTTCTGGGGGGTGTGTGGGCGTTGGGCGGTACGTGGGGGTTCTGGGGCCTGTGGGCGTTGGGTGGTGTGTGGGGGTTCTGGGGGCTGTGGGCGTTGGGCGGTGTGTGGGGGTTCTGGGGGCTGTGGGCGTTGGGCGGTGTGTGGGGGTTCGGGGGTGTGTAGGCGTTGGGTGGTGTGTGGGGTTTCTGGGGGGTGTGTGGGCGTTTGGGCGGTGTGCGGGGGTTCTTGGGGGTGTGTCGGCGTTGGGCGGTGTGTGGTGTTGTGTGTGTGGGAGTTGGGGTGTGCGGATGGGGCTCTGGTCTGGCCCGGCCCGGCGGGTCCTGTCTGTGGTCTGGCCTGGTGGGACGGTTTCAGGCTGTGGTTTTTCACGGCTGGTTCGGACTGTGGTCTGGCCCGGCGGGTCTGGGCTCTGGTCTGCCCGGCGGGTCTGGGCTGTGGTCTGCCCCGGTGGGTTCGGACTGTGGTCTGGCCCGGCGGGTTTGGGCTCCGGTCTGGCCCGGCGGGTTTGGGCTCCGGTCTGGCCCAGCGGGTGTGGGCTGTGGTCTGACCCGGCGGGTCTTGGCTCGGTCTGGCCCGGCGGGTGTGGGCTCTGGTCTGGCGCTGTGCAGGGGGCTGGCACCTCTGTCTTTGCCTCAGTGCTGCAATGATGTGGTTGGATTCTCTCTTCCTGATCGATCGTGAAGAAATTCCTTCACCAGATTCTGAGCAGCGCCGAGGCCTACTGGGCTTCAGTTCCACAGCAGTCAAGTCCGGGCCGGGTCTTACCAGAATGGGGTGTGTGCGGATGGGGCTGTGGGGGTGTGTGGTGGGTGTGTGGGCGTTGGGCGGTGTGTGGGGGTTCTGGGGAGTGTGTGGGCGTTGGGCGGTTTGTGGGGTTTCAGGGGGGTGTGTGGGCGTTTGGGCGGTGTGTGGGGGTTCTGGGGGCTGTGGGCGTTGGGCGGTGTGTGGGGGTTCGGGGGGTGTGTGGGCGTTGGGCGGTGTGTGGGGGTTCTGGGGGCTGTGGGCGTTGGGCGGTGTGTGGGGGTTCGGGGGGTGTGTGGGCGTTTGGGTGGTGTGTGGGGGTTCTGGGGCCTGTGGGCGTTGGATGGTGTGTGTGGGTTCTGGGGGCTGTGGGCGTTGGGCGGTGTGTGGGGGTTCGGGGGGTGTGTGGGCGTTGGGCGGTGTGTGGGGTTTCAGGGGGGTGTGTGGGCATTTGGGCGGTGTGTGGGGGTTCTCGGGGGTGTGTGGGCGTTGGGCGGTGTGTGGGGGTTCTGGGGGCTGTGGGGTTTGTGGGCGTTGGGCGGCGTGTGGGGGTTTTGGGGGTTGTGGGGTTTCTGGGCGTTGGGCGGTGTGTGGGGGTTCTCGGGGATGTGTGGGCGTTGGCGGTGTGTGGGGTTTCAGGGGGGTGTGTGGGCGTTTGGGCGGTGTGCGGGGGTTCTGGGGGCTGTGGGCGTTGGGCGGTGTGTGGGGGTTCTGGGGGCTGTGGGCGTTGGGCGGTGTGTGGGGGTTCGGGGGGTGTGTGGGCGTTGGGTGGTGTGTGGGGTTTCTGGGGGGTGTGTGGGCGTTGGGCGGTGTGTGGGGGCTGTGGGGTGTGTGGGCGTTGGGTGGTGTGTGGGGGTTCTGGGGGGTGTGTGGGGGTTCTCGGGGTTGTGTGGGCGTTGGGCGGTGTGTGGGGGATCTCGGGGGTGTGTGGGCGTTGGGCGGGTATGTGGGGGTTCTGGGTGTTTGTGGGCGTTGGGGGGTGTGTGGGGGTTCTCGGGGGTGTGTGGGCGCTGGGCGGTGTGTGGGGGTTCTGGGGGGTGTGTGGGCGTTGGGCGGTTTTGTTGACTGTGGGGTTTGTGGGCGTTGGGCGGTGTGTGGGGGTCTTGGGGGCTGTGGGGTTTGTGGGCGTTGGGCGGTGTGTGGGGGTTCTCAGGGGTCTGTGGGCGCTTGGCGGTGTGTGGAGGTTCTCGGGGGTGTGTGGGCGTTGGGCGGTACGTGGGGGTTCTGGGGGCTGTGAGCGTTGGGCGGTTTGTGGGGGTTCTGGGGGTGTGTGGGCGTTGGGCGGTGTGTGGGGTTTCTGGGGGGTGTGTGGGCGTTGGGCGGTGTGTGGGGTTTCTGGGGGGTGTGTGGGCGTTGGGCGGTGTGTGGGGGTTCTGGGGGGTGTGTGGGCGTTGGGCGGTGTGTGGGGGTTCTGGGGGGTGTGTGGGCGTTTGGGCGGTATGTGGGGGTTCTGGGGGTGTGTGGGCGTTGGGCGGTATGTGGGGGTTCTGTGGGTTTGTGGGCATTGGGGGGTGTGTGTGGGTTCGGGGGGGTGTGTCGGAGTTGGGCGGTGTGTGGTGTTGTGTGTGTGGGAGTTGGGGTGTGCGGATGGGGCTCTGGTCTGGCCCGGCCCGGCGGGTCCTGTCTGTGGTCTGGCCTGGTGGGACGGTTTCAGGCTGTGGTTTTTCACGGCTGGTTTGGACTGTGGTCTGGCCCGGCGGGTCTGGGCTCTGGTCTGCCCGGCGGGTCTGGGCTGTGGTCTGCCCCGGTGGGTTCGGACTGTGGTCTGGCCCGGCGGGTTTGGGCTCCGGTCTGGCCCGGTGGGTGTGGGCTGTGGTCTGGCCCGGCGGGTGTGGGCTGTGGTCTGACCCGGCGGGTCTTGGCTAGGTCTGGCCCGACGGGTGTGGGCTCTGGTCTGGCGCTGTGCAGGGGGCTGGCACCTCTGTCTTTGCCTCAGTGCTGCAATGATGTGGTTGGATTCTCTCTTCCTGATCGATCGTGAAGAAATTCCTTTACCAGATTCTGAGCAGCGCCGGGGCCTACTGGGCTCCAGTTCCACAGCAGTCAAGCCCGGGCCGGGTCTTACCAGAATGGGGTGTGTGCGGATGGGGCTGTGGGGGTGTGTGGTGGGTGTGTGGGCGTTGGGCGGTGTGTGGGGGCTCTGGGGGCTGTGGGCGTTGGGCAGTGTGTGGGGGTTCTGGGGGATTGTGGGCATTGGGCGGTGTGTCAGGGTTTTGGGGGCTGTGGGGTTTGTGGGTGTTGGGCGTTGTGTGGGGGTTCTCGGGGGTGTGTGGGCGTTTGGGCGGTGTGTGGGGGTTCTGGGGGCTGTGGGCGTTGGGCGGTGTGTGGGGGTTCTGGGGGCTGTGGCCGTTGGGCGGTGTGTGGGGGTTCTGGGGGCTGTGGGGTGTGTGGGGGTTCTTGGGGGTGTGTGGGCGTTGGGCGGTGTGTGGGGGTTCTGGGGGGTGTGTGGGCGTTGGGCGGTGTGTGGGGGTTCTCGGGGTTGTGTGGGCGTTGGGCGGTGTGTGGGGGATCTCGGGGGTGTGTGGGCGTTGGGCGGTATGTGGGGGTTCTGGGGGTGTGTGGGCGTTGGGCGGTATGTGGGGGTTCTGGGGGTTTGTGGGCATTGGGGGGTGTGTGGGGGTTCTGGGGGGTGTGTGGGCATTGGGCGGTCTTGGGGGCTGTGGGGTTTGTGGGCGTTGGGCGGTGTGTGGGGGTTCTCGGGGGTCTGTGGGCGCTTGGCGGTGTGTGGGGGTTCTCGGGGGTGTGTGGGCGTTGGGCGGTGTGTGGGGGTTCTGGGGGGTGTGTGGGCGTTGGGTGGTGTGTGGGGGTTTTGGGGGCTGTGGGGTTTGTGGGTGTTGGGCGGTGTGTGGGGGTTCTCGGGGATGTGTGGGATTTGGGCGGTGTGTGGGGGTTCTGGGGGCTGTGGGGTTTGTGGGCGTTGGGCGGTGTATGAGGGTTCTCGGGGGTGTGTGTGCGTTGGGCGGTGTGTGGGGGTTTTGGGGGCTGTGGGGTTTGTGGGCGTTGGGCGGTGTGTGGGGGTTCTCGGGGGTGTGTGGGCGCTGGGCGGTGTGTGGGGGTTCTGGGGGGTGTGTGGGCGTTGGGCGGTTTTGGGGACTGTGGGGTTTGTGGGCGTTGGGCGGTGTGTGGGGGTTCTCGGGGGTGTGTGGGCGTTGGGTGGTGTGTGGGGGTTCTGGGGGGTGTGTGGGCGTTGGGCGGTGTGTGGGGGTTTTGGGGGCTGTGGGGTTTGTGGGCGCTTGGCGGTGTGTGGGGGTTCTCGGGGGTGTGTGGGCGTTGGGCGGTGTGTGGGGGTTCTGGGGGGTGTGTGGGCGTTGGGCGGTTTTGGGGACTGTGGGGTTTGTGGGCGTTGGGCGGTGTGTGGGGGTTTTGAGGGCTGTTGGGTTTGTGGGCGTTGGGCGGTGTGTGGGGGTTCTCGGGGGTGTGTGGGCGTTGGGCGGTGTGTGGGGGTTTTGGGGGCTGTGGGGTTGTATGCGTTGGGCGGTGTGTGGGGGTTTTGGGGGCTGTGGGGTTTGTGGGCGTTGGGCGGTGTGTGGGTGTTCTCGGGGGTGTGTGGGCGTTGGGCGGTGTGTGGGGGTTCTGGGGGTTGTGTGGGCGTTGGGCGGTGTGTGGGGGTTTTGGGGGCTGTGGGGTTTGTGGGAGCTTGGCGGTGTGTGGGGGTTCTCGGGGATGTGTGGGGGTTGGGTGGTGTGTGGGGGTTTTGGGGGCTGTGGGGTTTGTGGGCGTTGGGTGGTTTGTGGGGGTTTTTGGGGCTGTGGGGTGTGTGGGCGTTGGGCGGTGTGTGGGGGTTCTTGGGGGTGTGTGGGCGTTGGGCGGTGTGTGGGGGTTTTGGGGGCAGTGGGGTGTGGGCGTTGGGCGGTGTGTGGGGGTTTTGTGGGGTGTGTGGGGGTTTTGGGGGCTGTGGGGTGTGTGGGCGTTCGGCGGTGTGTTGGGGTTTTGGGGGCTGTGGGGTTGTATGCGTTGGGCGGTGTGTGGGGGTTTTGGGGGCTGTGGGGTTTGTGGGTGTTGGGCGGTGTGTGGGGTTCTCGGGGTTGTGGGGGTTTTGGGGGGTGTGTGTGGGTTTTGGTTGCTGTGGGGTTTTTGGTCGTTGGGCGGTGTGTGGGGGTTCTGGGGGGTGTGTGGGCATTGGGCGGTGTGTGGGGGTTCTCGGGGGCTGTGGTGTTTGTGGGCGTTGGGCGGTGTGTGGGGGTTTTGGGGGCTGTGGGGTGTGGGCGTTGGGCGGTGTGTGGGGGTTTTGGGGGCTGTGGGGTTTGTGGGCGTTGGGCGGTGTGTGGGGGTTCTCGGGGGTGTGTGGGCGCCGGGCGGTGTGTGGGGGTTCTGGGGTTGTGTGGGCGTTGGGCGGTGTGTGGGGGTTCTGGGGGGTGTGTGGGCGCTGGGCGGTGTATGGGGGTTCTGGGGGTTGTGTGGGCGTTGGGCGGTGTGTGGGGGTTCTGGGGGGTGTGTGGGCGTTGGGCGATGTGTGGGGGTTTTGGGGGCTGTGGGGTTTGTGGGCGTTGGGCGGTGTGTGGGGGTTTTGGGGGCTGTGGGGTTTGTGGGCGTTGGGCGGTGTGTGGGGGTTCTCGGGGGTGTGTGGGCGTTGGGCGGTGTGTGGGGGTTCTCGGGGGTGTGTGGGCGTTGGGCGGTGTGTGGGGGTTCAGGGGGGTGTGTGGGCGTTGGGCGGTGTGTGGGGGTTCTTGGGGGTGTGTGGGCGTTGGGTGGTGTGTGGGGGTTCTGGGGGGTGTGTGGGCGTTGGGCGGTGTGTGGGGGTTTTGGGGGCTGTGGGGTTTGTGGGCGCTGGGCGGTGTGTGGGGGTTCTCGGGGGTGTGTGGGCGCCGGGCGGTGTGTGGGGGTTCTCGGGGGTGTGTGGGCGCCGGGCGGTGTGTGGGGGTTCTGGGGGGTGTGTGGGCGTTGGGCGGTGTGTGGGGGTTCTGGGGGGTGTGTGGGCGCTGGGCGGTGTATGGGGGTTCTGGGGGTTGTGTGGGCGTTTTGCGGTGTGTGGGGGTTCTGGGGGGTGTGTGGGCGTTGGGCAGTGTGTGGGGGTTTTGGGGGCTGTGGGGTTTGTGGGCGTTGGGCGGTGTGTGGGGGTTCTCGGGGGTGTGTGGGCGTTGGGCGGTGTGTGGGGGTTCAGGGGGGTGTGTGGGCGTTGGGCGGTGTGTGGGGGTTCTTGGGGGTGTGTGGGCGTTGGGTGGTGTGTGGGGGTTCTGGGGGGTGTGCGGGCGTTGGGCGGTGTGTGTGGGTTGGGGGGTTGTGTGGGCGTTGGGCGGTGTGTGGGGATTTTGGGGGCTGTGGGGTGTGGGCGTTGGGCGGTGTATTGGGGTTTTGGGGGGGGTGTGGGCGTTGGGTGGTGTGTGGGGGTTTTGGGGGTGTGGGGTTTGTATGCGTTGGGCGGTGTGTTGGGGTTTTGGGGGCTGTGGGGTTTGTGGGCGTTGGGCGGTGTGTGGGGGTTTAGGGGGCTGCGGGATGTGGGCGTTGGGCGGTGTGTGGGGGTTCGCGAGGGTGTGTGGAAGCTGGGCGGTGTGTGGGGGTTCTGGGGGGTGTGTGGGCGTTGGGCGGTGTGTGGGGGTTCTCGGGGGTGTGTGGGCGTTGGGCGGTGTGTGGGGGTTTAGGGGGCTGCGGGATGTGGGCGTTGGGCGGTGTGTGGGGGTTCGCGGGGGTGTGTGGAAGCTGGGCGGTGTGTGGGGGTTCTGGGGGGTGTGTGGGCGTTGGGCGGTGTGTGGGGGTTCTCGGGGGTGTGTGGGCGTTGGGCGGTGTGTGGGGGTTCTCGGGGGTGTGTGGGCTCTGGGCGGTGTGTGGGGGTTCTGGGGGGTGTGTGGGCGTTGGGCGGTGTGTGGGGGTTCTCGGGGGTGTGTGGGCGTTGGGCGGTGTGTGGGGGTTTTGGGGGCTGTGGGGTTTGTTGGCGCTGGGCGGTGTGTGGGGGTTCTCGGGGGTGTGTGGGCGCCGGGGGGTGTGTGGGGGTTCTCGGGGGTGTGTGGGCGCCGGGCGGTGTGTGGGGGTTCTGGGGGGTGTGTGGGCGTTGGGCGGTGTGTGGGGGTTCTCGGGGGTGTGTGGGCGTTGGGCGGTGTGTGGGGGTTTAGGGGGCTGTGGGGTGTGGGCATTGGGCGGTGTGTGGGGTTTCTCGGGGGTGTGTGGGCGCTGGGCGGTGTGTGGGGGTTCTGGGGGGTTTGTGGGCGTTGGGCGGCGTGTGGGGGTTCTCGGGGGTGTGTGGGCGTTGGGAGGTGTGTGGGGGTTCTCGGGGGCTGTGGGGTTTGTGGGCGTTGGGCGGTGTGTGGGGGTTTTGGGGGCTGTGGGGTTTGTGGGCGTTGGGCGGTGTGTGGGGGTTCTGGGGGGTGTGTGGGCATTGGGCGGTCTGTGGGGGTTCTGGGGGCTGTGGGCGTTGGGCGGTGTATGGGGGTTTTGGGGGCTGTGGGGTGTGGGCGTTGGGCGGTGTGTGGGGGTTTTGGGGGTTGTGGGGTTTGTGGGCGTTGGGCGGTGTGTGGGCGTTCTCGGGGGTGTGTGGGCGCCGGGCGGTGTGTGGGGGTTCTCGGGGGTGTGTGGGCGCCAGGCGGTGTGTGGGGGTTCTGGGGGGTGTGTGGGCGTTGGGCGGTGTGTGGGGGTTCTGGGGGGTGTGTGGGCGCTGGGCGGTGTATGGGGGTTCTGGGGGTTGTGTGGGCGTTGGGCGGTGTGTGGGGGTTCTGGGGGGTGTGTGGGCGTTGGGCGGTGTGTGGGGGTTTTGGGGGCTGTGGGGTTTGTGGGCGTTGGGCGGTGTGTGGGGGTTTTGGGGGCTGTGGGGTTTGTGGGCGTTGGGCGGTGTGTGGGGGTTCTCGGGGGTGTGTGGAAGCTGGGCGGTGTGTGGGGGTTCTGGGGGGTGTGTGGGCGTTGGGCGTTGTGTGGGGGTTCTCGGGGGTGTGTGGGCGTTGGGCGGTGTGTGGGGGTTTTGGGGGCTGTGGGGTTTGTGGGCGTTGGGCGGTGTGTGGGGGTTCTCGGGGGTGTGTGGACTCTGGGCGGTGTGTGGGGGTTCTGGGGGGTGTGTGGGCGTTGGGCGGTGTGTGGGGGTTCTCGGGGGTGTGTGGGCGTTGGGCGGTGTGTGGGGGTTTTTGGGGCTGTGGGGTTTGTGGGCGCTGGGCGGTGTGTGGGGGTTCTCGGGGGTGTGTGGGCGCCGGGGGGTGTGTGGGGGTTCTCGGGGGTGTGTGGGCGCCGGGCGGTGTGTGGGGGTTCTCGGGGGTGTGTGGGCGTTGGGCGGTGTGTGGGGGTTTAGGGGGCTGTGGGGTGTGGGCATTGGGCGGTGTGTGGGGTTTCTCGGGGGTGTGTGGGCGCTGGGCGGTGTGTGGGGGTTCTGGGGGGTGTGTGGGCGCTGGGCGGTGTGTGGGGGTTCTCGGGGGTGTGTGGGCGCCGGGCGGTGTGTGGGGGTTCTCGGGGGTGTGTGGGCGTTGGGCGGTGTGTGGGGGTTTAGGGGGCTGTGGGGTGTGGGCATTGGGCGGTGTGTGGGGTTTCTCGGGGGTGTGTGGGCGCTGGGCGGTGTGTGGGGGTTCTGGGGGGTGTGTGGGCGCTGGGCGGTGTGTGGGGGTTCTTGGGGGTTTGTGGGCGTTGGGCGGTGTGTGGGGGTTCTCGGGGGTGTGTGGGCATTGGGAGGTGTGTGGGGGTTCTCGGGGGTGTGTGGGCGTTGGGTGGTGTGTGGGGGTTTTGGGGGCTGTGGGGTTTGTTGGCGCTGGGCGGTGTGTGGGGGTTCTCGGGGGTGTGTGGGCGCCGGGGGGTGTGTGGGGGTTCTCGGGGGTGTGTGGGCGCCGGGCGGTGTGTGGGGGTTCTGGGGGGTGTGTGGGCGTTGGGCGGTGTGTGGGGGTTCTCGGGGGTGTGTGGGCGTTGGGCGGTGTGTGGGGGTTTAGGGGGCTGTGGGGTGTGGGCATTGGGCGGTGTGTGGGGTTTCTCGGGGGTGTGTGGGCGCTGGGCGGTGTGTGGGGGTTCTGGGGGGTTTGTGGGCGCCGGGGGGTGTGTGGGGGTTCTCGGGGGTGTGTGGGCGCCGGGCGGTGTGTGGGGGTTCTGGGGGGTGTGTGGGCGTTGGGCGGTGTGTGGGGGTTCTCGGGGGTGTGTGGGCGTTGGGCGGTGTGTGGGGGTTTAGGGGGCTGTGGGGTGTGGGCATTGGGCGGTGTGTGGGGTTTCTCGGGGGTGTGTGGGCGTTGGGAGGTGTGTGGGGGTTCTCGGGGGCTGTGGGGTTTGTGGGCGTTGGGTGGTGTGTGGGGGTTTTGGGGGCTGTGGGGTTTGTGGGCGTTGGGCGGTGTGTGGGGGTTCTGGGGGGTGTGTGGGCATTGGGCGGTCTGTGGGGGTTCTGGGGGCTGTGGGCGTTGGGCGGTGTGTGGGGGTTTTGGGGGCTGTGGGGTGTGGGCGTTGGGCGGTGTGTGGGGGTTTTGGGGGTTGTGGGGTTTGTGGGCGTTGGGCGGTGTGTGGGCGTTCTCGGGGGTGTGTGGGCGCCGGGCGGTGTGTGGGGGTTCTCGGGGGTGTGTGGGCGCCGGGCGGTGTGTGGGGGTTCTGGGGGGTGTGTGGGCGTTGGGCGGTGTGTGGGGGTTCTGGGGGGTGTGTGGGCGCTGGGCGGTGTATGGGGGTTCTGGGGGTTGTGTGGGCGTTGGGCGGTGTGTGGGGGTTCTGGGGGGTGTGTGGGCGTTGGGCGGTGTGTGGGGGTTTTGGGGGCTGTGGGGTTTGTGGGCGTTGGGCGGTGTGTGGGGGTTTTGGGGGCTGTGGGGTTTGTGGGCGTTGGGCGGTGTGTGGGGGTTCTCGGGGGTGTGTGGAAGCTGGGCGGTGTGTGGGGGTTCTGGGGGGTGTGTGGGCGTTGGGCGGTGTGTGGGGGTTCTCGGGGGTGTGTGGGCGTTGGGCGGTGTGTGGGGGTTTTGGGGGCTGTGGGGTTTGTGGGCGTTGGGCGGTGTGTGGGGGTTCTCGGGGGTGTGTGGGCTCTGGGCGGTGTGTGGGGGTTCTGGGGGGTGTGTGGGCGTTGGGCGGTGTGTGGGGGTTCTCGGGGGTGTGTGGGCGTTGGGCGGTGTGTGGGGGTTTTGGGGGCTGTGGGGTTTGTGGGCGCTGGGCGGTGTGTGGGGGTTCTCGGGGGTGTGTGGGCGCCGGGCGGTGTGTGGGGGTTCTCGGGGGTGTATGGGCGTTGGGCGGTGTGTGGGGGTTTAGGGGGCTGTGGGGTGTGGGCATTGGGCGGTGTGTGGGGTTTCTCGGGGGTGTGTGGGCGCTGGGCGGTGTGTGGGGGTTCTGGGGGGTGTGTGGGCGCTGGGCGGTGTGTGGGGGTTCTTGGGGGTTTGTGGGCGTTGGGCGGTGTGTGGGGGTTCTCGGGGGTGTGTGGGCGTTGGGAGGTGTGTGGGGGTTCTCGGGGGCTGTGGGGTTTGTGGGCGTTGGGCGGTGTGTGGGGGTTTTGGGGGCTGTGGGGTTTGTGGGCGTTGGGCGGTGTGTGGGGGTTCTGGGGGGTGTGTGGGCATTGGGCGGTCTGTGGGGGTTCTGGGGGCTGTGGGCGTTGGGCGGTGTGTGGGGGTTTTGGGGGCTGTGGGGTGTGGGCGTTGGGCGGTGTGTGGGGGTTTTGGGGGTTGTGGGGTTTGTGGGCGTTGGGCGGTGTGTGGGCGTTCTCGGGGGTATGTGGGCGCTGGGCGGTGTGTGGGGGTTCTCGGGGGTGTGTGGGCGCCGGGCGGTGTGTGGGGGTTCTGGGGGGTGTGTGGGCGTTGGGCGGTGTGTGGGGGTTCTGGGGGGTGTGTGGGCGCTGGGCGGTGTATGGGGGTTCTGGGGGTTGTGTGGGCGTTGGGCGGTGTGTGGGGGTTCTGGGGGGTGTGTGGGCGTTGGGCGGTGTGTGGGGGTTTTGGGGGCTGTGGGGTTTGTGGGCGTTGGGCGGTGTGTGGGGGTTTTGGGGGCTGTGGGGTTTGTGGGCGTTGGGCGGTGTGTGGGGGTTCTCGGGGGTGTGTGGGCGTTGGGCGGTGTGTGGGGGTTCAGGGGGGTGTGTGGACGTTGGGCGGTGTGTGGGGGTTCTTGGGGGTGTGAGGGCGTTGGGTGGTGTGTGGGGGTTCTGGGGGGTGTGTGGGCGTTGGGCGGTGTGTGTGGGTTCGGGGGGGTGTGTGGGCGTTGGGCGGTGTGTGGGGATTTTGGGGGCTGTGGGGTGTGGGCGTTGGGCGGTGTATTGGGGTTTTGGGGGTGTGTGGGCGTTGGGCGGTGTGTGGGGGTTTTGGGGGTGTGGGGTTTGTATGCGTTGGGCGGTGTGTTGGGGTTTTGGGGGCTGTGTGGTTTGTGGGCGTTGGGAGGTGTGTGGGGGTTTTGGGGGCTGTGGGGTTTGTGGGCGTTGGGCGGTGTGTGGGGGTTTAGGGGGCTGCGGGGTGTGGGCGTTGGGCGGTGTGTGGGGATTCTCGGGGGTGTGTGGGTGCTGGGCGGTGTGTGGGGATTCTGGGGGGTGTGTGGGCGTTGGGCGGTGTGTGGGGGTTCTCGGGGGTGTGTGAGCGTTGGGCGGTGTGTGGGGGTGTAGGGGGCTGTGGGGTGTGGGCATTGGGCGGTGTGTGGGGTTTCTCGGGGGTGTGTGGTCGCTGGGCGGTGTGTGGGGGTTCTTGGGGGTTTGTGGGCGTTGGGCGGTGTGTGGGGGTTCTCGGGGGTGTGTGGGCGTTGGGAAGTGTGTGGGGGTTCTCGGGGGCTGTGGGGTTTGTGGGCGTTGGGCGGTGTGTGGGGGTTTTGGGGGCTGTGGGGTTTGTGGGCATTGGGCGGTGTGTGGGGGTTCTGGGGGGTGTGTGGGCATTGGGCGGTCTGTGGGGGTTCTGGGAGCTGTGGGCGTTGGGCGGTGTGTGGGGGTTTTGGGGGCTGTGGGGTGTGGGCGTTGGGCGGTGTGTGGGGGTTTTGGGGGCTGTGGGGTTTGTGGGCGTTGGGCGGTGTGTGGGGGTTCTCGGGGGTGTGTGGGCGCCGGGCGGTGTGTGGGGGTTCTCGGGGGTGTGTGGGCGCCGGGCGGTGTGTGGGGGTTCTGGGGGGTGTGTGGGCGTTGGGCGGTGTGTGGGGGTTCTGGGGGGTGTGTGGGCGCTGGGCGGTGTATGGGGGTTCTGGGGGTTGTGTGGGCGTTGGGCGGTGTGTGGGGGTTCTGGGGGGTGTGTGGGCGTTGGGCGGTGTGTGGGGGTTTTGGGGGCTGTGGGGTTTGTGGGCGTTGGGCGGTGTGTGGGGGTTCTCGGGGGTGTGTTGGCGTTGGGCGGTGTGTGGGGGTTCTCGGGGGTGTGTGGGCGTTGGGCGGTGTGTGGGGGTTCAGGGGGGTGTGTGGGCGTTGGGCGGTGTGTGGGGGTTCTTGGGGGTGTGTGGGCGTTGGGTGGTGTGTGGGGGTTCTGGGGGGTGTGTGGGCGTTGGGCGGTGTGTGTGGGTTCGGGGGGGTGTGTGGGCGTTGGGCGGTGTGTGGGGATTTTGGGGGCTGTGGGGTGTGGGCGTTGG
Source organism: Atractosteus spatula (assembly GCF_055471065.1). Lineage (NCBI taxonomy): Eukaryota > Metazoa > Chordata > Actinopteri > Semionotiformes > Lepisosteidae > Atractosteus > Atractosteus spatula. Next base: position 187,402 of record NW_028296636.1, on the reverse strand, counting down.
GCGGTGTGTGGGGGTTTTGGGGGCTGTGGGGTTTGTGGGCGTTGGGCGGTGTGTGGGGGTTTAGGGGGCTGCGGGGTGTGGGCGTTGGGCGGTGTGTGGGGGTTCTCGGGGGTGTGTGGGCGCTGGGCGGTGTGTGGGGGTTCTCGGGGGTGTGTGGGCGTTGGGCGGTGTGTGGGGGTTTTGGGGGCTGTGGGGATTGTGGGCGCTGGGCGGTGTGTGGGGGTTTTCGGGGGTGTGTGGGCGCCGGGGGGTGTGTGGGGGTTCTCGGGGGTGTGTGGGGGTTCTGGGGGGTGTGTGGGCGTTGGGCGGTGTGTGGGGGTTCTCGGGGGTGTGTGGGCGTTGGGCGGTGTGTGGGGGTTTAGGGGTCTGTGGGGTGTGGGCGTTGGGCGGTGTGTGGGGTTTCTCGGGGGTGTGTGGGCGCTGGGCGGTGTGTGGGGTTTCTGGGGGGTGTGTGGGCGCTGGGCGGTGTGTGGGGGTTCTTGGGGGTTTGTGGGCGGTGGGCGGTGTGTGGGGGTTCTCGGGGGTGTGTGGGCGTTGGGAGGTCTGTGGGGGTTCTCGGGGGCTGTGGGGTTTGTGGGCGTTGGGCGGTGTGTGGGGGTTTTGGGGGCTGTGGGGTTTCTGGGCGTTGGGCGGTGTGTGGGGGTTCTGGGGGGTGTGTGGGCATTGGGCGGTCTGTGGGGGTTCTGGGGGCTGTGGGGTGTGGGCGTTGGGCGGTGTGTGGGGGTTCTCGGGGGTGTGTGGGCGCTGGGCGGTGTGTGGGGGTTTTGGGGGCTGTGGGGTGTGGGCGTTGGGCGGTGTGTGGGGGTTTTGGGGGGTGTGTGGGCGCTGGGCGGTGTGTGGGGGTTCTTGGGGGTGTGTGGGTGTTGGGCGGTGTGTGGGGGTTCTCGGGGGTGTGTGGGCGTTGGGCGGTGTGTGGGGGTTCTTGGGGGTTTGTGGGCATTGGGTGGTGTGTGGGGGTTCTGGGGGGTGTGTGGGCGTTGGGGGGTGTGTGGGGGTTTTGGGGGTGTGGGGTTTGTATGCATTGGGCGGTGTGTTGGGGTTTTGGGGGCTGTGGGGTTTGTGGGCGTTGGGCGGTGTGTGGTGGTTTTAGGGGCTGTGGGGTTTGTGGGCGTTGGGCGGTGTGTAGGGGTTCTCGGGGATGTGTGGGTGTTGGGTGGTGTGTGGGGGTTCTCGGGGGTTTGTGGGCGCTGGGCGGTGTGTGGGGATTCTGGGGGGTGTGTGGGCGTTGGGCGGTGTGTGGGGGTTTTGGGGGCTGTGGGGTTTGTGGGCGTTGGGCGGTGTGTGGGGGTTCTCGGGGGTGTGTGGGCGTTGGGCGGTGTGTGGGGGTTCAGGGGGGTGTGTGGGCGTTGGGCGGTGTGTGGGGGTTCTTGGGGGTGTGTGGGCGTTGGGTGGTGTGTGGGGGTTCTGGGGGGTGTGTGGGCGTTGGGCGGTGCTTGGGGGTTTTGGGGGCTGTGGGGTTTGTGGGTGTTGGGCGGTGTGTGGGGGTTTTGGGGGCTGTGGGGTTTGTGGGCGTTGGGCGGTGTGTGGGGGTTCTCGGGGTTGTGTGGGCGTTGGGTGGTGTGTGGGGGTTCTGGGGGGTGTATAGGCGTTGGGCGGTGTGTGGGGGTTCTTGGGGGTGTGTGGGAGTTGGGCGGTGTGTGGGGGTTTTGGGGGGTGTGTGGGGGTTTTTGGGGCTGTGGAGTTTGTGGGCGTTGGGCGGTGTGTGGGGGTTCTGGGGCGTGTGTGGGCGTTGGGCGGTGTGTGGGGGTTTTGGGGGCTGTGGGGTTTGTGGGCGTTGGGCGGTGTGTGGGGGTTTTGGGGGCTGTGGGGTTTGTGGGCATTGGGCGGTGTGTGGGGGTTCTCGGGGGTGTGTTGGCGCTGGGCGGTGTGTGAGGTTTAGGGGGGGTGTATGGGCGTTGGGCGGTGTGTGGGGGTTCTGGGGGTGTGTGGGCGTTGGGCGGTGTGTGGGGGTTCTGGGTGCTGTGGGCGTTGGGCGGTGTGTGGGGGTGCTTTGGGGTGTGTGGGCGTTGGGCGGTGTGTGGTTGCTGTGGGGTGTGTGGTCGTTGGGAGGTGTTTGGGGGTTTTGGGGGGTGTGTGGGCGTTGGGCGGTGTGTGGGGGTTCTGCGGCGTTTGTGGGCGTTGGGCGGTGTGTGGGGGCTGTGGGGTTTGTGGGCGTTGGGCGGTGTGTGGGGGTTTTGGGGGCTCTGGGGTTTGTGGGCGTTGGGCGGTGTGTGGGGGTTCTCAGGGCGTGTGTGGGGGTTCTGGGGGGTGTGTGGGCGTTGGGCGGTGTGTGGGGGTTCTTGGGGGTGTGTGGGCGTTGGGCGGTGTGTGGGAGTTCTGGGGGGTGTGTGGGGGTTTTGGGGGCTGTGGGGTGTGGGCGTTGGGCGGTGTGTGGGGGTTCTCAGGGCGTGTGTGGGGGTTCTGGGGGGTGTGTGGGAGTTGGGCGGTGTGTGGGGGTTCTGGGGGCTGTGGGCGTTGGGCGGTGTGTGGGGGTTTTGGGGGGTGTGTGGGGATTTTGGGGGCTGTGGAGTTTGTGGGTGTTGGGCGGTGTGTGGGGGTTCTCGGGGGTGTTTGGGCGTTGGGCGGTGTGTGGTGTGTGGGGGCTGTGGGGTGTGGGCGTTGGGCGGTGTGTGGGGGTTCTCGGGGGTGTGTGGGCGTTGGGTGGTGTGTCAGGGTTCTGGGGGGTGTGTGGGCGTTTGAGCGGTGTGTGGGGGTTTTGGGGGGTGTGTGGGCGTTGGGCGGTGTGTGGGGGTTCTGGGGGGTGTGTGGGCGTTGGGCGGTGTGTGGGGGTTCTGGGTGCTGTGGGCGTTGGGCGGTGTGTGGGGGTTCTGGGGGCTGTGGTATGTGTGTGCATTGGGCGGTGTGTGGGGGTTCTGGGGGCTGTGGTATGTGTGGGCATTGGGCGGTGTGTGGGGGTTCTGGGGAGTGTGGGCGTTGGGCGGTGTGTGGAGGTTCTGGGGGCTGTGGGCGTTGGTTGTTGTGTGGGGGTTCTGGGGGCTGTGGGCGTTGGGCGGTGTGTGGTGGTTCTGGGGGCTGTGGGGGTGTTGGGCCTTGTTTGGGGGTTCTGTGGTGTGTGGGCTTTTGCGGTGTGTGGGGTATTCTGTGGGGTGTGTTAGCGTTGGCAGTGTCTGGGGGTTCTGGGGGCTGTGGGGTTATGACGCAGTGGTGGCCGGGCCTAGCGAGATGTGACGCAGTTGTGGCCGGGCACGGTGAGGTGCACCGGCAGCTGCAGGGTGTGACGCAGTGGTGGCTGGGCCTGGCGAGATGTGACGCAGTTGTGGCCGGGCACGGTGAGGTGCGCTGGCAGCTGCAGGGTGTGACGCAGTTGTGGCCGGGCACGGTGAGGTGCGCCGGCAGCTGCAGGGTGTGACGCAGTGGTGGCCGGGCTTGGCCAGGTGTGACGCAGTTGTGGCCGGGCACGGTGAGGTGCGCTGGCAGCTGCAGGGTGTGACGCAGTGGTGGCCGGGCGCAGTGTGGTGCGCCGGCAGCTGTAGGGTGTGACGCAGTGGTGGCCGGGCGCAGTGTGGTGCGCCGGCAGCTGTAGGGTGTGACGCAGTGGTGGCCGGGCCTGGTGAGGTGTGACGCAGTTGTGGCCGGGCACGGTGAGGTGCGCCGGCAGCTGCAGGGTGTGACGCAGTGGTGGCCGGGCCTAGCGAGATGTGACGCAGTTGTGGCCGGGCACGGTGAGGTGCGCCGGCAGCTGCAGGGTGTGACGCAGTGGTGGCCGGGCGCAGTGTGGTGCGCCGGCAGCTGCAGGGTGTGACGCAGTGGTGGCCGGGCCTGGCGAGGTGTGACGCAGTTGTGGCCGGGCACAGTGAGGTGCGCTGGCAGCTGCAGGGTGTGACACAGTGGTGGCCGGGCAGGGCGAGGTGTGCCGGCAGCTGTGTGACGCAGTGGTGGCTGGGCGTGGGAGGTGCGTTGGCTGTGTGGCAGTGAGGGTGTGTGCGGATGGGTTTGAGGGGGTTTGTGGGCTTTGGGGGTGTGTGATGGGTTTGTGGGGGCTGTGGGGTGCGCGGGAGTTCTGGCTGCTGTGGGCGTTGGGTAGTGTGTGGGGGTTCTGGGGGCTGTTGGGTGTGTGGGCATTGGGCGGTGTGTTGGGGCTGTGGGGTTTGTGGGGGTTCTGGGGGGTGTGTGGGCATTGGGCGGTGTTTGGGGGTTCTGGGGGGTGTGTGGGCGTTGGGCGGTACATGGGGGTTCTGAGGGGTGTGTGGGCGTTGGTCGGTGTGTCGGGGTTCTGGGGGGTGTGTGGGCGTTGGGCGGTACGTGGGGGTTCTGGGGCCTGTGGGCGTTGGGTGGTGTGTGGGGGTTCTGGGGGCTGTGGGCGTTGGGCGGTGTGTGGGGGTTCTGGGGGCTGTGGGCGTTGGGCGGTGTGTGGGGGTTCGGGGGTGTGTAGGCGTTGGGTGGTGTGTGGGGTTTCTGGGGGGTGTGTGGGCGTTTGGGCGGTGTGCGGGGGTTCTTGGGGGTGTGTCGGCGTTGGGCGGTGTGTGGTGTTGTGTGTGTGGGAGTTGGGGTGTGCGGATGGGGCTCTGGTCTGGCCCGGCCCGGCGGGTCCTGTCTGTGGTCTGGCCTGGTGGGACGGTTTCAGGCTGTGGTTTTTCACGGCTGGTTCAGACTGTGGTCTGGCCCGGCGGGTCTGGGCTCTGGTCTGCCCGGCGGGTCTGGGCTGTGGTCTGCCCCGGTGGGTTCGGACTGTGGTCTGGCCCGGCGGGTTTGGGCTCCGGTCTGGCCCGGCGGGTTTGGGCTCCGGTCTGGCCCAGCGGGTGTGGGCTGTGGTCTGGCCCGGCGGGTGTGGGCTGTGGTCTGACCCGGCGGGTCTTGGCTTGGTCTGGCCCGACAGGTGTGGGCTCTGGTCTGGCGCTGTGCAGGGGGCTGGCACCTCTGTCTTTGCCTCAGTGCTGCAATGATGTGGTTGGATTCTCTCTTCCTGATCGATCGTGAAGAAATTCCTTCACCAGATTCTGAGCAGCGCCGGGGCCTACTGGGCTCCAGTTCCACAGCAGTCAAGCCCGGGCCGGGTCTTACCAGAATGGGGTGTGTGCGGATGGGGCTGTGGGGGTGTGTGGTGGGTGTGTGGGCGTTGGGCGGTGTGTGGGGGTTCTGGGGAGTGTGTGGGCGTTGGGCGGTTTGTGGGGTTTCAGGGGGGTGTGTGGGCGTTTGGGCGGTGTGTGGGGGTTCTGGGGGCTGTGGGCGTTGGGCGGTGTGTGGGGGTTCGGGGGGTGTGTGGGCGTTGGGCGGTGTGTGGGGGTTCTGGGGGCTGTGGGCGTTGGGCGGTGTGTGGGGGTTCGGGGGGTGTGTGGGCGTTTGGGTGGTGTGTGGGGGTTCTGGGGCCTGTGGGCGTTGGATGGTGTGTGTGGGTTCTGGGGGCTGTGGGCGTTGGGCGGTGTGTGGGGGTTCGGGGGGTGTGTGGGCGTTGGGCGGTGTGTGGGGTTTCAGGGGGGTGTGTGGGCATTTGGGCGGTGTGTGGGGGTTCTCGGGGGTGTGTGGGCGTTGGGCGGTGTGTGGGGGTTCTGGGGGCTGTGGGGTTTGTGGGCGTTGGGCGGCGTGTGGGGGTTTTGGGGGTTGTGGGGTTTCTGGGCGTTGGGCGGTGTGTGGGGGTTCTCGGGGGTGTGTGGGCGTTGGCGGTGTGTGGGGTTTCAGGGGGGTGTGTGGGCGTTTGGGCGGTGTGCGGGGGTTCTGGGGGCTGTGGGCATTGGGCGGTGTGTGGGGGTTCTGGGGGCTGTGGGCGTTGGGCGGTGTGTGGGGGTTCGGGGGGTGTGTGGGCGTTGGGTGGTGTGTGGGGTTTCTGGGGGGTGTGTGGGCGTTGGGCGGTGTGCGGGGGTTCTGGTGGGTGTGTGGGCGTTGGGCGATGTGTGTGGGTTCGGGGGGGTGTGTGGGCGTTGGGCGGTGTGTGGGGGCTGTGGGGTGTGTGGGCGTTGGGCGGTGTGTGGGGGTTCTGGGGGGTGTGTGGGCGTTGAGCGATGTGTGTGGGTTCGGGGGGGTGTGTCGGCGTTGGGCGGTGTGTGGTGTTGTGTGTGTGGGAGTTGGGGTGTGCGGATGGGGCTCTGGTCTGGCCAGGGCCGGCGGGTCCTGTCTGTGGTCTGGCCTGGTGGGACGGTTTCAGGCTGTGGTTTTTCACGGCTGGTTCGGACTGTGGTCTGGCCCAGCGGGTCTGGGCTCTGGTCTGCCCGGCGGGTCTGGGCTGTGGTCTGCCCCGGTGGGTTCGGACTGTGGTCTGGCCCGGCGGGTTTGGGCTCCGGTCTGGCCCGGCGGGTTTGGGCTCCGGTCTGGCCCGGCGGGTGTGGGCTGTGGTCTGACCCGGCGGGTCTTGGCTCGGTCTGGCCCGGCGGGTGTGGGCTCTGGTCTGGCGCTGTGCAGGGGGCTGGCACCTCTGTCTTTGCCTCAGTGCTGCAATGATGTGGTTGGATTCTCTCTTCCTGATCGATCGTGAAGAAATTCCTTCACCAGATTCTGAGCAGCGCCGATGCCTACTGGGCTTCAGTTCCACAGCAGTCAAGTCCGGGCCGGGTCTTACCAGAATGGGGTGTGTGCGGATGGGGCTGTGGGGGTGTGTGGTGGGTGTGTGGGCGTTGGGCGGTGTGTGGGGGTTCTTGGGGGTGTGTGGGCGTTGGGCGGTGTGTGGGGGTTCTGGGGAGTGTGTGGGCGTTGGGCGGTGTGTGGGGGCTCTGGGGACTGTGGGCGTTTGGCGGTGTGTGGGGGCTCTGGGGACTGTGGGCGTTGGGCGGTGTGTGGGGGTTCTAGGGGGTATGTGGGCGTTGGGCGGTGTGTCAGGGTTTTGGGGGCTGTGGGGTTTGTGGGCGTTGGGTGGTGTGTGGGGGTTCTGGGGAGTGTGTGGGGGTTTTGGGGGCTGTGGGGTGTGTGGGTGTTGGGCGGTGTGTGGGGGTTCTGCGGGGTGTGTGGGGGTTTTGGGGTCTGTGGGGTTTGTGGGCGTTGGGCGGTGTGTGGGGGTTCTCGGGGGGGTGTCGGCGTTGGGTGTTGTAAGACATTTCTTCAAACTACGCACAGAACCCTGGCAGGATGGAATTTTCTCACCAATGGTCACAGGAACGGACTAACAGACAGGTGACACTGTAAAAAACAAATGTGACTGAAGTTGAATTCCCAGGTGGATCAGCAGAATCTGTGGGATCTCTGGTTAAAGCTATTACACCTGTTCAAAAAAAGTCAAATTAAGCTCATTTATATACTTAAGATGGATAAATTCTGGAAGGTATTTAAGCCTGATGTATGGAGACACAAATCAAATACTGTACATTTGTGCTCTACTGAGTTCTATGCAGAGAGTAAGCAAATACAAGTTGTAGCTGCATACCCTCAGTGTGTCTCTCTGCTAGGACTGACAGGGACAACAGGTTGGAGCATGTCCCAAGATGAAAGACTGGGTGAGATATGTTAGTCTGTGTTTTCAGGTGTCCTTTCTAGGGGAGCTGTCCCCTCTGCTCGGTCTGCTGGGAGACGGGCCAGAGCAGAGCCACCTGTGAGCCGGTCGTTTTTTCACTTGGGTGGTGCTTTTGTGTCCCAGTAGGGGCGACAGCTGCGAGGGGACAGTGGCAGGTAACCCTCTCGCACACTCGCACCCCTCCCCAGCCTTCGTCCTGAGATCCTCAAAGGAACCTGTCTGACTCCCCCATGTGTGGCACACTAGACCACAGGCTGAGGAAGCCATATCAAAGGACGAGGTCACTGAGAGAACGCGGGAGCTGAAATTCACATCCCTCTACCAAATTCATTTGCAACTCTTCTTGTCTTAGAGCAGTGCTGGCATTGTGATTTGCTGTGACTAAATTCAATTCGATTTTAGGCTATAATTATAGGAATAAGAATGAATTGAAAGTCACAATGTTGTGGGATTTTGTGCTGTAGTCACATACATAGAGTTCCTTTGAAATGATCCAGATTTATTTCGACTTATTGTTCAGATAAGCTCTTATCCCATCAGGGGATCGGATAACACTGTATCACCAAATAACAGAAAGATTTACAGATTGGATCATGCTTCTTGCATTAAAAATTCCTCAAGAGTTACACGGTAATTGTAACAGCATTGCACACAGCACGTTCATATTTGCTATTAATAATTTAAGTTTCAAAAGACAAAGGTTACATTTCTTCACCCCCTTGTTGTTAGTATTCATCTGGCAGGAATTCTAGTGATGAGACCTCCTACAGTGAGCTCTGAGGTCCTGGCACTTCACAGGACCACCGTATGACCAGTCCTTCATGCAGACTTGCTCACACCCCTTCAGACCCTTTGGTTTCCCTCACTGAGCTGCCATCCTGAATCGGAATCACAGAGCTTCAGCTGGATTGAGCTCTGGGGATCGGGATGGGCAGGCGAGAGTGTCTGTTCTGTGTGTGATTAACCTTTCTTTTTCAATCTGGATGTGAGCTCTGGATCGCTGTCATGCTGGAATCTCCAGTTTTGGCCACACAAGAGTACTCCTGGCAGAAGAGCCAGGTGTCAGGCCAGTATGTCCAGGTCTGTGTTGGAGTCCATTTCCCCTGTCTTGTCTAGGGCTCCAGGACTCCCAGAACATAAGAGTGGTCAAGAGTGTTTTCTCTTACACCAGCTTCGTCTAGTTTTACACCAGACATAACGCAGATGAGCCAAAAAGCTCAAGTTTCATTTCATCTGACCACGAGACATTTGTTTCAATCGTCATTCAAATGGTCTTTTTGTCATTCACTTCTTTCTTCCAGCCCAGCTGTGAATACTACATTCATGCTGGCAGCTTCACACGGTAGTTTTCGACACTATGTATCCTGAAGAAGCCAGTGTGCATTGGGTATCCAGGTGTTACCTTTGTCCCAAACCTCTTCACAGCCCATGGTGGCAAGATACACTTGTGTCCTCTTCCACACAGGGTGACCACTATACCAGTAGCCTTAAATGTCTAATACTGGACACCACAGTGGAAAGGGGTTAATGCAGCTGTTTGTGGATTCTGTTATAGCCATCCCCCAACATCTGGAAGCCCATGATCATCTGTCTGCAGTGAAGAGCTCTCTGGCTTTAACCATCATGAGGCTGCAGCTGCTGAATGTTTTTGCGTCTTACCTCCTTTTGTACCCCAGGGAAGCAGGAAGCCTTCAGAGGCGTCTATACAGTCTCGTGGGCTTCCACTGCGGTTCCAAAGAACAGAGTGTTCCTGGAGATGTGTCTTTGCTGAATTTGATTTAAAGCAATACTTTTTTTTTACTTGTGAATAAATGTGGCCATGCTGTTCTCTGGAATTCAGTTATTTAGGACAGACTTGACTTTGTGTTTTTTTATTACAGTACAACATCAATAAGTGAGGCACATTATCCAATCTATAACCCATTATGCTCTACATTATGCTCATCTCACTGTCTCTTTTAGTTATTCTTACAAGTTAACCGCATGCTAAACCAGCCCACCTCTCTGCTGATTCTTTAATTCATATAGGATTGGTAGGATTGGTCCAGGTACAGCTAACTTGAACCTGCAAAATGTCCATATATACATCTTGTTCCAGGGTCAACTTTCATGTTTATGGTTGATTTAAGAGCAGTATGAATTTTTTGCCCTTTTTTAAAACACAACACAGCCTAAAGTGTCACTGCTCAAAGTTAGCTTGCTTCTGTCACCACATACTGTGGAAAAGTGACAGTAGTGTTTCATATATATCAACAGACAGAGAGATAGATAGACATAATCATAATGACATATGTGTTACATGGGATTAACAATGACACACATAAAACACCATCCGCCCATTTTCTGTTCCACTTCAATTCCAATTCAGGGTCACAGGGGAGCCGAGGCGATCCCAGCAAGCAAAGGGTGCAGGACAGGGTACACCCTGGACAGGATAACAGTCCATTGTAGGACAGACACACACACATACGCACACCAGGGACAATTTTCCCAGAAGCCAGTTAACCTACCTGCTTGTTTTTGGACTGTAGGAGGACGAAAATATCTAAGTGTCTAAGAAACAGCCATTGATAGTCACACTTTATCTGAGTAAAGGAGATCAGGAGATCTATAGATGGCAAAAAAATAGTGTTCACTTGTATTCTGTCTTGTGCAGCTCCATGTAGAGATTGCCTAAAGCTCTGAATACGTCTCCAATGCCAAAACAAAAGCCAAAAAATGTTCCTAATTCTGACTGTCACTTTCTACAGTGAGGAGAGTATTGCAATAACATTTTATGGAGCCCAAGAAGAGTTAGATAAGGAAGGAAAAGACACATTTCTACACATCTTTCACTTTTGATCCTCACTTCAAAATGCAATAAAATTCAGATTTTTTCTGAATTAAGGTTAAAGACTGCAGGTTTCAAAATCAAACACTTCCAGTCTAGATTTATTTCTGTTAATAGGAGTGATCACAATATTTCTTATTTGAAGAAAATGTTTTAAATTCTGTTTTAGCTATAAGGAACCTCAGTAAAGGATTTAAATCTTACACCTTCATGAAACAAATTTCTATTTTTAAGCCCTTAGCTTCCTACAGGAATTCATGCCAAGATTATTATTAAAATTATTAAACTATGTAATACTTGACTACAAATAATTTAATAATTTGAATATGTGGATTAAAAGAAAGAGGTGAGCCACAAAAAGTTCATCTTGAACCCCACACCCCACACATCAGTGGACTTGAGTTTATCAGCCACCTCAACACTCAGCACAAACATTGGCCTGTTTTCAGAGCTGATTGGCAACAATTGTCAAAGGATTACAAATGAGACTGTGTCCAACTGAGCTCATTAAAGGAAAACCACGGACTGAATAATAGTTCATTATTCAGTGTTGAGTTTAGTTTCTTGAGGTTTTATTGAGCGTTCCTTTTCAATAAAACCTCACGGAAGGAAAAAACAGCAGTATGGAAGTGAAACAAGTTTTCAAAAAAACTGAATCGTCACTTACTGCTGCCAGACATTATTACTGGATTATCCAGACAGAATTAGGACAAAGCCAGAAGGAAGGTTAACACCAAATTGAAGAACGGATGCTCTTCAATTACACAGCATGAACAATTACACGGTAAGATTTTTACTACCAATTGATCAGCACTTTGCAGGAAGAAATTAAATGAATAGTTCAGGTGAAAATAGGGGGAAATAATTAAGATCTTCAGACCTGCTTGTGTTTTCAGCCACATGTCTCTAATATTTCTCCAAGGCCTAAATGCTTTTAATTCAGGTTGTAATTTTACTTGATTGCCTGACTCAATAAGCTGGCTGCCAGAGGAATCGATTCACAACTTCCTGAATCAACCATTTTTAAACATCTTATAAAGCACACATTCTGATAACCAAATAATCACCTGTGCAGTTCAACTGTTAGTAAGATGTTAGTCATCTTTCATCATCTGTATTCATCTGGTAATATTCTACAGGTCTTACAACAAGTGCTCACAGTCAAATGCCATACATAATGACGGCTGAGGGAAACACATACCTTAATCCTCTAGCAAGCTCAACAGATTGTTTTAGTGGTTACTTGGGAATGCAAATGACAAATCATCAGTTTTCTTGTCTCCGAACACTCTGGTTGGCCTGCAAGTTACTTCATTCATACAGAATGAAGGGGCTTAACTCAGCACTCGTTTTGTCCTGATGTCATGTAGAACGTGTTGTGGTTTGTATGTCCTGTGAGATTTCATGTGTGGTTTACCACTGGCTGACAGTTCTTAAATGTAATACAGTGGCCTTAAAGTTCAAAAGAAATTCACTGCACACCTGCTAGGACATGAATCTTGTAACTTAAGATCTGACAGCACTTGTCAGGCTTTTTTGTGTCTGTAAAGCCAGAATTTCTGGTGACTCCAAGGCAGCATATCCCTAACAATAGAGGTCGTTTCTATCATGTTCTTCAACTTAGACATGGTCCTTACTACTGCAGGTAAAAGCCCCATGGATTCTTCTGGAATGTAGCAATTAACACACTTAATTTAAGATTCTTTCTTGTATGCACATTCTGAAGTTTGCTATCGGATTGCTGACATGAAATTATGTTTGTCTTAGGAGAACACACCTCAATACATCACTCACTCAGGGTGCATTTTCAAATGTACAAACTTTTTTTTGTGGAACGCAAGCTTAATATTGTTAAAATACACAAGTGCATATAATCCTAATAGAACTGCAAGTCTTGTTAAGTATTAATAGTAATGGTCAGGATTAAAGACACATGAATGAAAGCTTACATACAGTACGTTGTAGTGGACTGCTTCATTTTTTTAAGGGCACCAAGTTACATAAAGTCAATGGAGCAGAGAGCTTTTGTACACAATTCTACAGTAACAACATTTCATATCACCCAGCATAATTATCATCCAGGTGGGGCTGCACACTGGTGGTGGTGAGGGGGAGTCCCCATTACCTGTAAAGCGCTTTGAGTGGAGTGTCCAGAAAAAAGCGCTATATAAATGTAAGCAATTATTAATTATTATTATTATTAATTACAGAAGTCTGTTGTTTAATATATGATTGTTTAATTTGTGTTAAATTGTTGCAGTGTTTATGAACTAATATACTTTGTAAGGTTGGGATGAAAACTCTTATTGCATAGAAATGCTGTGAAAAGACTTTTTTACCTCTGACTGTAGTATGAATCAATTAACTCAATAGTAAGACCAGTCTTTCTCAGCGCTTGTGTAGTACATCATTTTCTGAATTTGTGCTTCCCTGTAGCATCCTAATAAGGCACAAGAATGATGTATTCATGCTATATGTGAATGGTGGTTAGTTCCTGGGAGTTTTCTTGTTTGAGTAGATGCACATGAAGTGATGTAATATCTATTAAAGGGTCCTATAACTTTCCACTCTAACAGTAATGTGAACTCTGCCCCATTTTTCCAGTATTAAGTGAACTATTTTACCTTAAGATTCAAGCCCACCTGTCACTTTATTCATATTCTGGCAAAAAACAACACAAAAAATACATCGTGTCTGGGGAATTATTGACATCTGCTTGACCACATTGCTGCAGGCAGATGTTTAAAAGTTAGAGACCAGACTCTGCTTCTTTTTCTAATTCCTTTATAGTGCATTTTCAACATGCCTGGCGGGCTTGCTGAGACACCCTTGCTTTAACTCAGCCAAGAAAAAGAATTTCCTGGAAAAGCTCAATATCCCAAAAGAACTGCAGTCATTATTTTCCCTGTGCTTTTTTTTAAAGCAGCAGGCTGCTCGGTTCCTCTCGTCTTCAAAAACTGAAACAACTGCACAAATGAGCAAGTGTGGGAAGAGACACAGCAGCACTAAAGGCAGGGTGACATTCACACGGCCAGCAGGGATTGAAGAAAGTTAAGAGGAATATTTTAAAAACACTTTTTATTTACAAATAGGAAATGCTAAAAAGCATCCAGATACAGTAGTTAGTTATAGGCAAAAACATACAATCCATAATACAAATCCTTAATTTCTGAGACATTCACAGCAAAAGCCACTTACAGATGATAAGTCACCCCAGCTCCAAAGTCATGTAACAACAGTGCATTCAAGTCAATTCGTAGCCATCATCTCCTAGACCTCTGCTCCCCCTCCCAGAAAAACATTTGGCAACAGCCATCTGCCTGCCCGACCACCTCTGTCGTCCGACATGTTAATTCAACTGCAACACCTTCCTTCTAATCACACTCACCAGCCCCTGGCCCCTTTCCTTCATTAGCACAGATTAGCAAAAGTGGAGACTGGGCTGCACAATCTTTCTTCTTTAAAACAAGTGCTAAGGAAACAGTACGACAGCAACAGAGCACAAAAAAACCTGGAAAACACTCGGTACATTTTTCTTTCCCAGTGTGACCAGGCTGAAACTTCACTGCCAACAACTTATGACCTCCCTCTCATCTCACTCCTCCTGTCCAGAATTCAGCCCTGGTTGAATTCTTTACGGCAATTTACAGCATGTACTCTTTTTAAAAAAAAGGCAAGCCAGAAAAAAATAAGTCTTTGAAACACATTTACCTCTTTCAAAAATGTGTACAACGCAAGCGGCTGGAGGCACAGCCAGCTGGCCCCAGCGTTGTTTGTTGGGGGAACCCCTCATAGCCCAGGTATAAGCGCGTGGGCTTACCCCAATAACAGAACAAGTCCACACATTGGGTTTTCCAAGTGTTACAGCCCAGCGAACAGACCGGGTTTTCAGTTTTTCAAAGTCCCTTTCTCCCACAATGGGGGGAAGGTGATCTCAGTCCGGGAACCGCGTGCTTTTTTCTGCGCGCCGGCTCCGTGCACACAGTCTGTCGCCCCCAGGAGCGGGGCTCCCTACACCTTGGTGGCCAGCGACTGCACCTCGGACTTCTGGGTCTGCGTGCTGAGGGTGGACGACAGCGAGCTCATCTGGCCGTGCATGGCCTTCTTCAGGTTGAGCAGGCACAGGCACTGCGAGCGGAAGCGCAGGTCGAAGAAGGCGTAGAGGAAGGGGTTGAGGCAGCTGTTGACGTAGGCCAGGCAGGTGGTGTACGGGTGGGCGTGCAGCAGGACGCTCAGCAGGGCGCAGGTCTGGGGAAGCACCTTCAGGTAGATGAAGGCATCCAGGCTCTTCAGCACGTGGAAGGGGGTCCAGCAGAGGGCAAAGACCACCACCAGGGTGGTGATGATCTTGAGCAGCCGCTGCTTCTTCTGGTCCTCCTTGCGGAGGTTGTTGAAGTGGCGGGTGACGGTGCTGCCGATGAAGCAGTAGAACGGTGACCTCTGAGTTTTTGGACAATGTGAGTCATTCAGCACATTCAGTGATGTCTGTGGTTGGCGCTTTGAGGTCTTGCTCTCCTTAATTCCTTCTAAGAGCAGCGGGTGGCTGAATTCCTGTCCTAAAGCTGTCGGGGGTTGGTGCATACACTCACACGTTTTATGCGTTTTTGGCAAAACCTGAAATTTGCTGTGGATCCAGTCAGGCTGAATGGCTTCCTGTTTGGCTGACTTGGGACTGGAACACACTGCACTTCTCGGCTCTAGTGTCTCGAGTTTGATTCTGTCTTGACGTGCTCTCCGTGTAGCATTTACAGTTTTTTTCTCTTGGCCATGTGGAAGCTCCAGGTGATAGATAGATACTTTATTGATCCCGTGAGGGAAATTGCAGTGGAACAGCAGCTTCATGCAGTCAACACAGCATAGTGTAACGAATGATACAATAATAATACAATACATACAATACAGTCAGTACAGTCAGTGAGTGAGGTGCTCCAGTTACCTTCCGTAGTGGAATGTAGGAATGTTGTCTGAGGCTACCGGGTAACTCTAAATGGTCCGTCCTCTGCCTGAGTGAACGTGTATCCCATCCATTATCTACACATTATCTATACCACTACAGGACCACACTGCATCGTGGTCCTGTATTGGTATAAACGGTCCCGAAAATGACCATGTGGTTGTCTGGACTATCAAGATGTCTCCTGCACAGCCCCCAGTGTCAGTGCAGTTACAGTGGACCTTGGCTGCCCCCTGTTCGGCTAATGCAGTTTGCTGTTCCACCAAGACTTGCCGTTCTTGCCGCCAAGTCTTGGTGGAACATTCATTCTTGCCGTCTGCCATAAGACTGTACAACGCATCCACCTTGCGTCTTGGCAGAGGCAACATCGACAGTGACCTGTTTCTGGACTAAACGCATCTACACATCTACTGCTACATCTGTTCTCTTTCTTTTTCTTTTTCTTTTTCCCGTTTACAACCACTTTTTGTGCAATATATGCCAGGGACCTGTGCAATACATTTATATTTATATCTATAGTTACATCTATATTTATATTCATATGTGTGATACGATTTTCTGTGTACTGTTCTGTTCTAGTTTGTTCTTGTGCGTCCGGACTGTGAGTAACTCTTGTACTGTATTGTATGTATTGTACTATTATTATATATTTCGTTACACTGTGGCTGTGTTGTGTGTGTTAAGCTGCTGTTGCACTGCAATTTCCCTCACGGGATCAATAAAGTATCT
Organism: Atractosteus spatula; assembly: GCF_055471065.1. NCBI lineage: Eukaryota > Metazoa > Chordata > Actinopteri > Semionotiformes > Lepisosteidae > Atractosteus > Atractosteus spatula. The sequence goes on along the minus strand of NW_028296636.1, from coordinate 171,514 downwards.
ATCTATCTAAGACAAGTTATTATTTTAAAAAACTCAGTATCGTTGTCGCATAATTTGAGTCAGTCATTTCTTTTCACTCTTTCAGGACCACTCACGAGTTCCTGTTTGGAGCCCTAGCTGAGCTTGTGAACAACGCAAGGTACAAATCCTCTTTCTAGCCTGCTTTCTTCCTTTCATCCTGGCTCGCTGTTTGTGTAGATGTTCAGCTTAGCGCAAGGTTCTCAAAGGGAAGGTTGGTATGTTAAGCTTAGTTAAGTTTAGTTCCGTTCATAAATCAGTTGAGGTAGTGCAGAAACTGTCATTTGTAACCACAGAATATCTATCTGCTGCCTCTTCCACTTCCCACAGAGCATATCTAATGTTGTTTTGTCTTTGCAGGGATGCGGATGCTAAAAGAATAGACATCTACACAGGTAGTTTTCACATACTGCGCTCAACCATCTGTTTCTGGTACTGTGTCTTCAAACAGTATGGTCTGTTTGTCTGACAGCTGAGTATGGCGGTTACTCTGACTTGTGATCTGAACCGAGAGGAAGGTGTTTTGGTGTTTTTATGTTTCCTCAGGCGCTGGCTGTGCTGTAGTTATTATGAGGACCGCCGCTGCTTGCAGAAAGAGCAGAGTAATGTGATGTGTTCATGAAAGAGCTCTCAGCAAAGGGAACAGCTGCAGAAGTACAGGAGCCCTGAGAGCGAAAACCGTATTTGCAGATTTTTTGTCGAAAATATTTCGAAAAAAAGTTTCTTCTATGCCTCTTTTAAGTTTGTGGCCACTTATCTTAGCAAGCAGTAGGAAGGGTTCTGACTAATAAATGGAAAGTATGTTGTCAGGACATAAGCCTCCATCTGTTTGTAATGTGGAATCGCCTGTTGCTGTCACCATCTTCTTCATGCCTCATTTCATCAGGTTAATTTAGAAATATAAAGCTCAGCGGCTCACAGTCTTGAACCTTAGCAATTTGGTAGGTTTATGTTTTTGCTGTGCATACCTTAGCAAATTAAAACTCTCACTCTCACTCTCAATGGATTTTAAATCCAATTTTGCTCTTGCCAATCGTTTTATTGTTCTGGCCAGATTGTGGGGTGCTTCTATGTTTTATTTTAAACTGACTTTGAAGTCACCTGTTGACTTTTGTTCTGTATATATTGCTCCAGTTAATCACGTTTGGAGAGATTCATCCCCGTTTCCAAATGAGGCAGAGGGTTCATAGCTCTAATTTTATGAAAATATTTAATTTGCAAGTCTTAATGCATCTATCTTACGAGTTTTCGAAAGTGGGTAACGTATTTTAAATTGCTAGGTGCTCACCTTCTGAGTAGCTGAACTGGCTAAAACAAGCAAGTTCACATAAAAGGCCAGAATCGTAGGTCATTTTCGGTACGTGTATGTCAAAAGTGGGTAAGCCTCATCCGTAAGCTCCTCATGCTGTCAGGAGTAAGTGTCTGTCTCTGTAGAGCAGGGCGGTGTTATCTCTCTGGCCCACTTTCTGTCCTCTCCTCTCCAGAGAAGAAGCCGGAGCTGCGTGGTGGGTTCATGCTGTGTTTCCTTGACGATGGGACTGGAATGGACCCCAGTGAGTACAAGCCTTGCTGTGGATTTAATCCTCTGTTTGTGTGTAAAACAGTTACCTGTCAGCATTCATAATGGATGTTAATTGTATGAAAATCTGCACATATACAAATATGTTCAAGTAAGTAGCTGCGTCAGCAAATAAACCTTTACTTGTTCCATATTCAAATATGTCATGGATATCCCAGTGACGCAGTTTTTAGTATTGATGCCTCATAGCACGTGGGTTTCCTCTGGGTGCTCCATTTTCCTCCCACAGTCCAAAGACATGCTGGTGGATTCATTGGATTCTGGGAGAATTGTCGCTTGGCATGAGTGTGTGTGAGTGTCCTGTGATGGACTGGCGACCTGTCCAGGGTGTGCCTTGTCTTGCACCCGCTGCTTGCTGGGATAGACTCCGGCTCCTCTCTGACCCTGTACTGGATAGATCGGTTAGAAAAGGGGGGGATAGGTGGAAACATGCCACATGCTCATTTCTCTTGTGAGGTTTGCCGCATTCGTTTTCGGTTGCAATGTTGTGTTTTGTCAGTTCATTGAAAGACTGAGTTGTCTTTATACATGTGACCCAGCGGTGAGTTACCGTTAAAAGAACCCGAAATTACTAGGGAGTTGTAACGGTATATACGGTGTTGTTGCCCTATTTACACCCTAAATACCCGCTATATAAATGCAATTATTGCTACTATCCATGCAGTCCTTCTCTCTGTTTGTAAATGTACCCAATTTCCCCAGCCTTTGTGATGCACAGGGTTTATTTTAGTTCAAAGGAATCCTGGGTCGTGGTTGTTTGCCTGTTGGCCACAGGGGGGCGCGTGTCTGCGGAGCAAGGGGGTGTGAGCAGAGTCGGGGAAGAGCGCAGTACACTCCCTCCACCACCACGCTGCCCTCCGCTGTCTGCGCCCTGAGCTCCGTCACTCTCCCACTCTTCTGATTCACCGCAGGCGCCGAGCCGGTCACCTTCGTCTTCTTGGGCTGCGGCTCCTCCTCCTCGCTGTTCTCTGCCTGGGGGGGGGGGCTCTCTTGCGCTGGCTCCCTGCGGGCGTTGCCTGCTTTGCTGTGCTCTGTGCGGCGGAGGGAGAAGAGGGGAGAAGGGCTCATACAAGGCTCATACCTCTTTGCTCGGGAGCCGACAGCAGCTGGCCGTCAGCGGGAACGCTCCCCCTCTGCATGAGCAGGCTCGTACTCAGCTTGTACGCCGCAGTGTGTCAGAGCCGTCACAATCACCTACAACACATACTTCTTACACACCCAAGGAGCACTCAGTAAATCTGATGTGCTTTTGCGGTTTCGATTATCCAGAGCTGTTTTTGACATATTCGGTATTTTGTATGTGACCCAGCGGTGAATAGCGGCCTGTTATGCCAAATCCACTAGATGGCGCTACCTCTTAGCTGGCGGCTCCTGTCAGGTGAGTTCAGCGTTCTGCGCATGGGCAGTAGGGACTCAGAAGCAGTGAGTTACCGTTAAAAGACCCCGAAATTACTAGGGAGTTGTAACGGTAAATACGGTGTTGTTGCCCTATTTACCCCCTAAATGAGTATAAAGGGGCACTTCATAGGATTGAGACAAGAGTAGCGAGATGGATATTAGATTTTAACGGAGTACACTGAGGCGGTAGCCAGTTTTTAGACAACTACTCGGGCTGGGGATATCTGTTTATTGATTTGTAAGTAATGGGTTTCACATGCTCCTTGTATTTTCTGTTCCTTCGTTCTTTACAGAGATTTATGTTTAGCACCGTTTGTTAAGTGTACGCAATTGTAAGTATGATACTAATTATGGTCGTAATGTAGTTCTCAGGGAGGGCTGAGAGGTGACCCGCGCAGCCTGGGAGCGGCTTATTTCTGCCCGCGCTGCGTGGTGAGTTGTTTGAACTTCAACTGTGATGTAATTTATTTATTTTTTTGTTGTTCAGTGTAGATGCGTTTCTGTAATGGTCAGATGGAATGTAAAAAACTGTAAAACTAAACATGTTTTCTTTGTTTTCCCCTCTGCGTGAAAGAACCACTGCCGTATTGTGTGTATATAAAAATATTGTTATATGTCATTTCTTTTGTTATTTTATTTTTGTTTTTTAAACTAAGAACAGATCAGACCACATACTCACCTAGAAATAAAGAACCCCAAAATTATATTGGTGTCCTGTGCTGATTATTCTTTGCCAGGCTACACAATTTTGGTACCAGGAGTGGGGTTTCTGATAGTCTGGGGGTTCTGACTCTCACAGTAAAGCGGTGGTGCATAAAATACGGTAGTGGTGAAGACAGCTGTCCAAGGAGGCTGATAACGGACGGAGAAGGCCAGGTCCAGAGGTCCAGTGGCCAGTGTGCTGGGAACCAGACGACACCAACGGCCAGTGGAGGACGTCTTCTTGTCTCTTCAGACTCATCTGCTGAACTGTGGTATTCCAAGATTGATGTTTGCACAGAGACTGTGTTTGTGAACAGTTCCCAAAATGTCAGGTGATGACAGGGATGATGGTGCAGCAGTTGATGGTCGTGTAGTTACGGAGAATGGTAATGGTGACAACCTCCATGACTTGAGGTCTCAAGTAGAAGACCTAGTTAGAAAATATGACCAAGCCATGGCCACTATTGCTGCACTGGGTCCTGAACCAAAACGTTCATATGTGTATGTACCTAGAGAACGTAATGTACAGCCTTTTAGTGGTGATATAACTAAAGATGGTTGCTCCGTTGACGAGTTTATCGAAGAAGTTGAACGAGTAATCAGAGCCAGGGAACAGACTCCTGCTGAGCAGTATGACCTTGTGTTATCATTGTTGAAGGGTCCGGCCCTAGAAGAAGTACGTTTACGTATGGGTGGTGAATCTAGACAGGTCAGTGATATATTCAGTTACCTCAGACATGCTTTCAGGGAGAAGCGCAGTGTTTCCCAACTGTTGCAAGCCTTTTATGGCTGTAAGCAAAGGGAGGGGGAAGATCTTTGCAATTACTCTCATTCTCTCTCTCGCATGCTCGGCGCTGTGTTAAAGGTATCGCCTGATGTAGTGTCGGATGAGAAGCGAGCTATCCGAGATCAGTTCATAGAGGGGGTTAGGGATTTATCTCTATCGCCCAGGACGCTGCAACACTGCTGCTGATGCCCTCTCTAGGCAGCCATTTGCAGGGGAGCCTGAACCTGACCCTGATGATGTCGAATATGATGATTGTGTGGCTATCTGTAATGTTGTCAGCAGAGGCACACCCCTGGAGCCAGATTTGGTGGCAGCCGGTATGAAATGCTGCAAAATAAGACAGATCCGTGTTTTGGAAGCGGGAGTGGATTGTGATAACTTGAACAAGTCACAGAGTAACACCCAAACTTTCCCAGGGTATACAAAGAAGGAGCTCCGTCGGTTTCAAGATGCTGATCCCTCTCTCAGTGCTTTCCGGATGTTCTGGAATAAGTAGAGAAAACCAGGGAATAAGGAGAGATCAAAGTTGCCTAAATCTACCTTGTCTTTGTTGAAACAGTGGCACCGGGTGCGAGAGCTTGATGGGCTATTGTACAGGGTGATCGAAGATCCTCATGTTGGTGAATGTTTCCAACTCCTCCTGCCTGATTGTATGAAAGATCAAATATTGGAAAGTGTACATGACCAGATGGGTCATCAAGGAATTGAACGCACTCAGAATCTGTTGAGACAGAGATGCTTTTGGGTGGGCATGTATAATGATGTGGAACAGTGGGTCAAGAAGTGTCAATGGTGTATCCTGACCAAAATGCCACAGCCAAAAATCCAGGCACCCATCAAACCATTTATAGCTACTAGGCCTTTAGAGGTTGTCGCTGTCGACTACACGGTCCTCGAGCCAGCCTCTGATGGGCGGGAGAACGTGTTGGTAGTTACTGACGTGTTTACCAAGTTTACACAGGCTTTCCCGACTCGTGATCAGAAGGCAGACACTACAGCAAAAGTCCTCCTGAAAGAATGGTTTATGAAATTTGTATGCCCTGAAAGGTTGCATCGTGACCAGGGAAAAACCTTTGAGAGTCAGGTAGTTGCAGAGCTGTGTAAACTTTACGGAGTGAAGAAAACACGCACCAGTCCTTTCCATCCTCAAGGAAACCCACACTGTGAACGGTTCAACAGGACCCTACATGACCTTTTACGCACGTTGCCTCCTGAGAAGAAGCGCCGTTGGCCAGAACATCTGCCGGAGTTAGTCTATGCCTACAATGTGACACCTCACGCTAGTACGGGATATTCGCCTTACTTCCTTCTGTACGGAGTGCATCCTCACTTACCTGTTGATGCGTTACTGGGCCAGGAGGAGGTGCTGGATAAAAGACATGATTGGCTGGTGGTCCACCAGGAACGGTTGAACGAAGCACATGCCCGAGCTAAAGAGTACGCAGAACAAAAAGCTGCGGAAAGAGTTGCACTGCAAGAAGACAAAGTGTTCTTTCCCCCAGTCAGTGTAGGTCAGCTGGTTTATCTGAGACACAGACCGTTGGGCAGAAATAAGATACAGGATGCTTGGGGACCTACTGTGTATAGGGTGGTAGAGGTGCAGGGTACGACACACACAGTGGAACCATTGGAAGGTGGTCCTATAAAGCGGGTACACAGGGTTAATTTAAGGCCATGTGTGGGCCCTGTCCCAGCCCCCAGGTGTGTTAGAAACCAGTCCCCCACAGGAACGTCTGTTAGTACCCTTTCAGAGTCTCCGCCAGAGTTTGTAGTGTTGGAGGAGGTTTCGCTTCCAAGATTAACTCGGGAGGTGTTCCCTGAGTCATTAGATGTTGCTAGTGATGAGGATCTCTGTGGTAGTGAATCAGAAGTGTTCTCTGAGCCTCTTAGGTTTGAACCTGCTCCTGAATCTACAGGTGCTGTGCAGGTTAGGACTGAGTCTGACACCGAGCCTTCTAGGGCTGAGCCTACTACCAGCTTCTCTCCTTGTGACCGTGTAGTAAATGTACCTACTCCTGTTCCACGCAGAAGTCGTAGGGCCAATGCTGGGGTGCACACTAATCCTTTTCATGAACCCAAGTCTGTCTGTAATGCGATCTCCTTAACTCCAGAAGTCTTTTCCCAGATGATGGCAAACTTAAGTGCTGTCCTTTTTAGGGAGGCAGTCAAGGGGGTGAAGGGTTGATAGGCACCGGGACGTTGACTATGCAGCAGGGAAGCCTGGCAAAGAATAATCAGCACAGGACACCAATATAATTTTGGGGTTCTTTATTTCTAGGTGAGTATGTGGTCTGATCTGTGCTCCTTGGGTGTGTAAGAAGTATGTGTTGTAGGTGATTGTGACGGCTCTGACACACTGCGGCGTACAAGCTGAGTACGAGCCTGCTCATGCAGAGGGGGAGCGTTCCCGCTGACGGCCAGCTGCTGTCGGCTCCCGAGCAAAGAGGTATGAGCCTTGAATGAGCCCTTCTCCCCTCTTCTCCCTCCGCCGCACAGAGCACAGCAAAGCAGGCAACGCCCGCAGGGAGCCAGCGCAAGAGAGCCCCCCCCCCCAGGCAGAGAACAGCGAGGAGGAGGAGGAGGAGGAGCCGCAGCCCAAGAAGACGAAGGTGACCGGCTCGGCACCTGCGGTGAAGCAGAAGAGTGGGAGAGTGACGGAGCTCAGGGCGCAGACAGCGGAGGGCAGCGTGGTGGTGGAGGGAGTGTACTGCGCTCTTCCCCGACTCTGCTCACACCCCCTTGCTCCGCAGACACGCGCCCCCCTGTGGCCAACAGGCAAACAACCACGACCCAGGATTCCTTTGAACTAAAATAAACCCTGTGCATCACAAAGGCTGGGGAAATTGGGTACATTTACAAACAGAGAGAAGGACTGCATGGATAGTAGCAATAATTGCATTTATATAGCGATTTACATGTTTCCAGGAAACCCACTTTATCACCCACTGAAGTGCTGCACCTTCTTGGGTGATGCCTCTCGCCCTTTTTCAACACTATGCGGCAGATCAGGTAGAGATATGAGAACTCCCTTCTGTGGCATTAAGGGGGTGTTTTAAGACTAAAGACTAAATTAAGAACACAAGATGACAGACTTTGGGCAAAGGAGCCCAGTCGTTGTTTGGTTTTAACTGGACTTTTGCTTAGTTTTCACCTGTGTCTTTTGAGGTGTGTTTCACTGTTCATTCTGATGGATTTATGGAAATGGTTGAAAGCCAGAGTGAAATTTAGCTAGGACATCACGGGTAGCATCCCTGCTTTTAAGCACAGTGCCTCTGCATCTTTAATGACCAGCTCGTCGGGATGTCTGCTTAATATCTCATCTGAACGATGGACTTTCCTGCAGCGCGGTGTGCTTAACCAATGGAAATGTTAAAGGCGTCGCAGTTGGACCTTGAATAATGATAATATTATATCAACGTGGGGAAGGTGAGGGCCTGAGGTTTCTGCACATCCCTAAGCTCCCCTGTCTGTTCTGGTGGCGGGTGTTGTACTGGACTGCCCCTTCTCCGGAGTCACGTGCGATGTGCTGTCCTTGAATCTGCAGAGCGCTGGGAAGCAGATGCCTGGCTCCAGACGGAGGACACTCCCTCCTGCTGAGAGCACGGAGGAGGAGGAGGAGGAGGAAGAAGAGAAAAGGCCAAGCTCTGGCAAAAACAGGCTGGCGGCTGCAATTGCGCCCCAGGTGTTCAGAGCAGCGGCCGAGCCAAGCGCTCGGAGAGCCCAGAGCAGTGTGGTGGTGGAGGTACGCTGATCCCCCGACGGGGCGCGGTTCCGAAAAGCCCTCTAGGCGGTAGCCTCCTTCCCCCAGCACAGACAGGCGGCGGTGTCTGGTCTCAGTCGCTGCAGCAGAGCCTGGCGTGTGGCTCGTCCTGCAGCCCTCTCTCTGGCAGGCAAGGCCCGCAATTCTGCAGTTCTGTGGGTCTCAAGCTGACGTCATGCGATACTGGAAACGTGGACGCGCTATCGCAGTTTTTTAGCCAAGATTGGCAATGATGTCGGTAGCTAAAACATTTCTGTTACAGCTTGGTGCACCTGACACTTTCCGTGTCTAGAGGTGATGACATTTTATAGCTTTGCTTCGCAAATTTTCCTTTGTGATGATGACTCCTTATGATGAACCACTGCCTTTTGCCAAAATGATGTACTATACAGCAGTAAAAAAAACATAAAGCCAGAAAGAAAAGATCTAGTTGGCTGTGGCAATTGTTTTGGGGAGCAAAACATCCCAAATACTACACATCCGGCACTACACATGCATCCGGCGCCCTGATAAATTATCTAGATATGATAAAGGTTCTTGGTATTCATACATCTGAGTATCCAGATTGTGGTGTATTTAGATAAAGAATTTGATGAATTCTTTGTGCTGGTGAGAGAACGCCAGCTTTCGCTTTCTCTAGCACGCGGTGTCCTATCCGAGCTCTGAGCTCTTGGTTATTTAATTGAACCTGAAGTTTAAACTAATTGAAGCTTTTGATGCATTTCTGTTCTTGAACGTCGGAAGATGGTAAGAACAAAAACAAAAGTAACTTGAAACCTGTACCCATTTGGAGTGCATTTAAAGGCATTTTTTAGCCCTCCTCTCCTCGTAGTCGACAGGATCTGATGAACCAAATTATTACCTTCACTTAGGGTTCAGTTAAGCAGCTGGAGAGCTCATCTGGAGTGGAAACCTGGAGGCTCTGGGGCTACGGTGGGGAAAGATTTGCTCTGGCGTTTGAGACATCAGCTAGTGGTTTCATTTCCAGAGCCAGACCCTGCTGTGCTTAATGCCAGGCTTGTCTCTTGTGTTGGCAGATCACGGACAGCAATGAAGAGGAAGAAGAAGCAGGAGTGGATCTCAAGGCAGCAAAGAAAGGTGAGCAGCTCTAGAGAGCTGTAGGAATCCACAGGAGGAATGTTAAGACACTGCAGCCCAGCCAGTGGGAGAGCCTGGCCAGAGTGACTCAGACCAGTAAACCTTTGCTTTAACTGAACATTAGATAGTGTAACATGTTCTTGTACAGCATACTTTTAAATAGATTTAAAAGCCATGAATGGCAATGGAGCAGGTAAAGGGTGGGCAAATTGCTCATGGTGGGTCTTGTTTGTGTTTCAGATGCTTTAACAATTTTTTTTAATACTCGTACGTTTTAAAAAGTAAATTCTAAAATAATGCTAACCATGTAAAAAAATAATCTGTAAGATGCATACATAATAAAACAAGGTAAAAATAAATACTACATAGATTTAAAATTCAGGAATACCAATGGAGCCCTAATGACAATAATAAACTTTATTTTATATCACTCCCTTACAATTGGCTTGTCAAAGCGCTTTACAGAAAAACAATGAGAGGAAAAGCAGAATTACACAAGCTACAATGAGGGATTAGAATACAGCAAAGGGGCACACAGAGCCTAGTTAAATAAAAGCCCTTCTACATCAGTTGCTTACACGGGTGTTAGTTGCGTGTTGTATATGTATTTTTTGTCATAGCATATTTTGAGAAAAAAATGAAAAAAAAACATTCATGATTAAGCAGACATTTGGCAATAACAGACACCTCTTCTCATTTATTAGCCCACTGAGCTGAGGGTGTACTGTAATATAAGAATTCTGCCTCCACTGCGGCATCCTCGTTTGGACCGTGCGTGATTGTGCTCGCAGAGGTGAAGGGCGCGAGTCATTGCAGGGTCGCTCTTTCAGGCCGCCTACAGTGTCCCCTTTGTCTGCTGATAGAGGCTTACTAGTGGAAGTGAAGGTGAACAAGGAGTGGTTCACCGGCCGCGTCTCGTCTGTGCAAGCTGGCAAGCAGGGCGTTCTCTGGAAAGTGAAGTTTGACTACGTGCCCACTGCCATCACCCCTCGTAGCAGGTGGTAAGTATCCTTTTCCCTTCGGGAAGGCTTTCCCGAGTTCCTTACAATATGGTTGGAGTAAACCAGCAGGTAGACGGATAACGGTGTCGGATTGCCATCTCCGATTTCAGGGATTTCTTCAAGGTTTTTCTGCAGAGCACTGGTTCACAGTAGGGGAAATGGTAAAAAATGACCTGTTCCGAGGTTAACCCTGAAATATTTGAACCCTGCTGCGGAACGTTTTGGAGGCCACGCACACAAAGCAATGCATTGTCACTTCACACAAATAGAAGCAGCAGGCAATGGTGTGGAGTTTATTCTCATGGCACACTTTCTTTGACCTTTTTGCACATTTGGGCAAGAGCTTCTTTGAATAATTGAATTCTTTCCATTTCTATAAAATAGTCATGCTGGTTACATTAATCAAGGTCTTTTTGACAAGGGTAATGTAAGCAACACAGTGCTTTCTGTAATATGTCCATAACAATTACTAATCCAGTTGGAAAGGTTTTAGAATAACCTGATATTCTAGTTTTCTGTGGTGTACAGATGAGCTGTACGTGAAAAGTGATTTAAACATGCTGCCATGTTGAGGCTAGATATGCAACCACGATCCTGAGGATAGGCAACGCTGATCTAGCTGATCCTGCTCGCCAGGCGTTGATCGGCAACCCTGAGCCTGCTCACTAGGAATTGTCTAAGGCAAGGTGCAATTGGTGGACAGACAATTTTCAATAAAACGGAACGTGTCTTGGCGGCAGCAACAGCACAACTGTCTTGAATGTACTTGAGCTGCCTGCCTTCCAAAGCGGGGTATGAAATAGCCAAAGAAAAGAAGTGGTTACCAGTCCTCCAGAGCCCAGGGATGTTGTCCGTGATGCTGCTGCCCTTCTCACGGTCTTGCTGGCAGGGTGCTGAAGGGCAGTGATGATGTGCGGCTGATGCGTCCTCCAACGCCCGAGTCCCAGAGTCCCAACACCTTGGAGGACATGGAGAAGGAGGAAGGAGCCCCCACCCGAATGGAGCCCGACACCACCCAGCCCACGGCCAGCCGGGAAGTCATCGAGAGCCTGGTTGTGAGGATGAGGTAGGCCAGGGGCTGAGTAACAGGCTGCGGAGAGGGTATCCGACCGATCCTGGGGCTTCCGGACCTCTGTGGCATCCTCCCCTTTTCTAACCACTTTATCATCAGGGTCACAGGGCAGCTGGGGCCTATTTTGGCAGGCAGCAGGCAAAAGGTAGGGTACAGTCTGGACCCAGTCCATCGCAGGACACACACAGACACACACTCACACCAGGGCCAGTTGACCTACCAGTATGTCTCTGGACTGCGGGAGGAAAACCATGCAAACACTGGGAGAACATACAAACTCCACGCAGACAGCACTGTAGGAATTAAACCGGGGCAGCAATGCTAATGATAACCACGGAACAAGTAAAGGTTTATTCCATTCTTTACTTGTTCCATTGCAGCCTAAGCATGCTGTTGTAGCACCCTACTTGAAAGAATGATAACCATGCTGCCCCTTCAGCGGTTTTTTATTCCTTTTATCCCCATCCGATTTGGAAGTGCCAGTAGTAATTTCTGCACTGTGCAGGACCCATGAGGAAGGACACGCTTGTTCCTCTGACGCGCTCGTCCCTCGAGCGGGCCACCTTGTGGCACGAGGCACAGGGCCTTAAGGGAGAGGGCTAGTGCACATTGCCTCCCTGACTAACATCACCGCCGGCTTGCAGCTTCCCATCGCTGGAGGCGCTGATCCGCGGAGAGATTCTTCTCCGCCTCACCACGACGCCTGAATCGTCTGCACTCGGAGCATCTCTCTGTACCGGTTCAGCTGTGCAGGAGTGTCTGGCTCCCGTATATATAGAGATGTACAGGGCGATTGCAAAGTTAGTTCGCCTCTTCAAACACAGTTACCCTGCAGACTGTTCTGTGAAGCCTTGGTATTTCATACACCTACAAATGAGACCACTGGGGACTCGTGTTCTCAGGTAATCCACATTTTTTCAATGGACTAGTGAAAAGTGCTCTGATTATTCCAAGTTCGGAGAACCAAGTGTTTATGTACTTTTCCTTCAGTCTTCTCCATAGCATATTAATATCTTTCCTGTACTTTAAAGATTCTTATGGTTGCAGACACAATTCTGTAACATATTTCCCTTTGCCTTAATCCTTCCAGGATGTTGCTACGGTACTTTTTCCCTCCGGATTTCCAGATCCCTAAGGATGATGTCAACACCATGACTGCAGAGGAGCTGGTGGCTTTCCCAATGGTAGGGAGCACTCTGGGATTGAGCAGAGAGCCTGCTGACACGAGGCTGCCGTTAGATAACCATTCATCAACAGGGCATGGGGGGACGTCCAGGGTTCACCAGGGAACACTGGAAGACAGCATTGTTGGTTATATAATTGACTAGCGGTTATTACACCTTCTTACATATTCTAAATATGAAAACTCTAGAAAGTTGAATTTAACACATAAATATTTGTGTTTGTGAGGAAATTGTAAGCATAAGTTAGATATTATATCTTAATACGCGACGGTCTCGGGTGGGGCAGCTGGGCTGACGCCTGCGCCGTGCCCTGCCTCCACAGAAGGAGTATTTCCAGCAGTACGAGCTGGGGCTGCAGACGCTGTGCAATTCCTACCAGAGCCACGCAGACGCGCGGGCCCGGGCCGTGGTGGAGAAGAGCAACAGCGCCGAAGCCAGGCTCCGCGAGACGGAGGAGAAGCTGCAGAAACTGCGCACCAACATCGTGGCTCTGCTGCAGAAAGTGCAGGAGGTGAGAGCAGCGCTGCAGCCAGGGCTGGGCTCCCACGCGCTGTTCACTCGCTGCCTGGACACGGGACAGCTCGTAAGAATTATCAGGCCACTGCTGGGAAAGTGGCACCCACTGTATCCAAGGTTTAGACCTATTCAGTTGGCGTGAAGCACCTTGGATATATCTTTCAGGCTGTCCAGCTGAATTACCTTGCTGGGGCAAATGCTACTGCTTTTAAAGTAAATAATAGTTTTATTTTCTTTGTTCATCGAATGTTGTTAGCAAGCACACGTTTCTGAAATCCCTAAAGGGTATTTTCTCCCTTTACGAGACGCACCAGACTGTACTCTTGACTGTCAGATCCGATACTTTTGTTTGGAAGTGACTCTTTTCACTTCACATTACGAATTCAAATGTAGATTTTCAGCAGTTCCGCTATAATTTTTGGCTGCATTGTGCCGAATAGCAGGCACCACAGCTTTGGCTTAATTTAATCCTCTACCTTGCGGGACATCGATATCAACACGGATGATGAGCTGGACGCCTACATTGAAGATCTGCTTACTAAGGGAGATTAAGAGACGCCTACTTCTTACGTCAGCCAAAGGGACTGATCACAGACAGCATAGCTGGCTTGGGCCCGTTCACCCTGTTCCACTTCCTGGAGTCGTCTGTTCTTCTCTTACATTGTTCTGCATTCCTAGAGACCAAGGCGTTTGTGGGCAGTGGCACTGGAGGGTCCAGGAGAAGGGGGCATCGCAGTGGTGGGTCAGTGGCTGGTTGCAGCAGCACTTTGGAAGCAAAGGAGCAGAAAGACTGCTTTTTTTTTTGCAGAAGCTCTCTCCTGCAGGGAACAGGGCTGGCACCACCCTCCCTGTGTGGGCAGTGCTCACCAACCCACCCCGAGCCTGAAAGCGAATCTGCTTTCGCTAATCTGTGGCTAAGCGGGGATGGAGGAATAACGCTAAATGGCATTAATTGTACCAAGGTAACAAAAACTACACTGCATTCAACTTTTAAGGACAGCCAATTGAAAGGGCAGAGGAGGCTGGAGGATGCTGTTTGGTTGTGGACCAAAGTAGCCTACGGAGATTGAGCTGAGCTGGGAGAACCGTCTTCTGCTTCCAAAGAAACTAAGATACCTTGCCTGGATGGCTGTGGTGTTCTCCTGGACCCAGGGAAAATGTGACTTTTACAGCTGAGCTCCAGTCTGTTAACATATTTCTGTTGGACGACTGTTTATGAAAAGCGCATCACCTTCCCCACGGTTTTTAAATTCCTAATTTTTAGTTATCACAGTTCAAAATTTCTACATTTTACCTAAAATAACGTAAGCTTTCTTTGGACTGTTTGTTGTTGTCTGTGACAACTTCACGTCAGGTCTTGCTCAGACTAAAGCTAAACCAGTAATGACCATTGTCAGAAAGTCACTATCGCACTCCCATTGTTGCATCTGCTGTTAAAAAAACAGATTTTCAAAGTAAGGTAAGACTGCTTTGTATATACCACAGGGTTTTTAAATAGCCATACAAAAACAGAGCAGGTAATAACTGCGAACTAATCATTCTGGATTTTTTCCAACTGTAGCTGATTTCAAGGATGTTAGCCATCATAGTCTACTGTGATGATGTGCATAAGATAACAGGGTTTCTTTGAGGCTGTCGTCTTGTGAAATACCATCTGTACTCTGATTTTTATTCTTGATGCAGTCACCTGTTCTCCAAATTAAATCCAAACTTTTAACTAAATGCAGGGTGCAATTTCCCGCTGGTTTTTTGACTGCTGTTTTCCGTTTGTCAGAAGCTTTTACTCCTCACTGCGGAAAGCAGCCTTCGATCTAGATGGGGAAATGTCTGTGAACAGGTGGATTGAAGTCTGGGTTTAATACAGGAAACTTCTACACAGTTTTGTGCTATAAATCCACTTGCAGATGAAAGGATCATTGTTAGTTTCCCAGCTTTAAATTATAGTTTTTCTAGCTACGTTTGAGCCCAGCAGGATCAGATTTTGCTCTTTTGGGGTCTGTTAAAGGCACAAGAAATAGTGCCACAATTGTTCCCTTAACAAGATTAGAGCATGTATATGAATAGGTCAGGAAATAATACTATCTGTAAAGTGTAAACTGTATAACTAGTGTTAACAGTCCATCTTTGTTGTTGCCTGTTCTCAGTTTTGATTACAGCCTGTTAACCGTTGTAATCCAGCCTGATTGACCCATATACGTTTCTTGGGTTCTGTGATTTGCAGCCTGAACAGTCTGCCTGCTGGGATCTGTTAACTGTCCATGTTCATGTTGAGAGGACAGTTCAACACCTTCAAAAGAAATACAGTTTATCAACCAAAAGTGTGGGCTACCTCCACAGGGATGCCCTCAAGCCAAAGTGTTTACTGGATTATCAGTATAATGTTTTTATTTCAGTCCAATCTGATTAATACACCAAATTCCAACTCATGGTTGTGTTCAACACATTGAAGGAGGATCATTTCAATTTCAGATTACCCAGAAACAGGCTAATGTGCGTACAGTTCAGTATACAATTTTTTCTGATCCTCTGCCTTCTCTGAAACAACAGGTTTTGTTTTTTTTAGAATTATTTTAACAATGTTAAAGAAGAAATAAGTGGTTTATTAAAAATGGTGGATTGATTTTTTTGAGATACTGTGATGGACAGATTATTGGAAACACTGAGCTGTAAAAGTTAAAACCCTAAACCTAAAAACTCTAAGGAGGGAGAATCAGTTTCATGTGTGATTTCTTAGTGTTTCAGTATAACAGCTCACCTGGCTTCACTTTTAAAAATTAAATATGTTCATTGTTTTATGATTTTCCTTAAAAAGACAACTCTGTACATTCTGAGAAGACATTTTATTGGATAAAAATAGGCTTTAGTTTTTATGAGAAAGGAAAGGTGACTGCCAGAGCACCAGAGGTATTTTAGACAGCTTCAGGGTTGGCAGGAACCTGTTTCTGTTTTACAAGTGATTATGCATCTTACAAATCTTAATTACAGCTCTGAAAACAAAAGCAGAGGGCATGTGTCCTGCGCAAGGTAGTCTTTACATTTTCAGTAATTCTGTTTCTGGATATGAAATGCACATGGAAAACTACTGTAGAAGGAACAGAAAGGAGCTTCTATCCATGTGCAAACATGTTCCAGACATGGAATGTACTGAAGTTGAGAACATAACTCAATTTAGAATGATTATTAAAGGGATGACAACAAAAAAACATTTAACAACATAAAATAAATATGGTGAAACAGTTCAAATGTGCATGAAAAAAAGTTCAGAGGCACAGGTATTTCTATTATTTGATGCAAGCATTTTAAAGTATAGGGTGACAATTCCAAAAGACACGGCACGAGAGAATAAGAATTTATTGTTAATACACATTCATATCGGTTCTTCATGTGCTTTATTCAAAACTTCATGTCACCAGTAAACATCACAAGCACTACGCAGACTGCTTGTACACAACACAAGGACTTGTGCTAGTGGCTTTGTTTACTGAACACAATCATTGTGAACCCACTTCACCCACCCCCCACTCCCCCAGAAAGTTGCACGAGTATCTTCCGTATACCTCCTCATTTTTTAGCCCTGCTGAAACTGCACACAGCAGCCTGCGGCAGCTGGAGATTAATTCAGAAAGCACTAGTATGCTTACACTGTAACTTGTTCCAAAATACAAGTAGTTGGTTAATAGTTATTTGTTCTTGTACCACTATGGTTACAAGGGTTGTGATGCACTGCTTTCCTTTCTAGATTTCATAGTTGCTAGAGTCCCAGCTGCCTGAAGTTATGTTTTCAGGCAGTGCTGCCAAGCACTCTATCGTCATGAATTTGGGTTGAGATAGTGGCTGTTTTCACGAGAACATTACATTTATTCCAGAGGCTCTTGAGGCCCTGGAGTCTGGGACCCATAGGTGGGGTAGGCGATTGTCCTCTGATCGCTTACCAAATTGTTATAAAATAATCATTTTCCCACCCACGGTCGGGCCTGTTAAGTTACATAACTTGAGTACATACGTGGGATAAAGTTAAGGAACACCAATAACACAGAGCTTACACTCAGAGACAGACTTTAACAGGACATCACAGTCTAATACCAATACCAGCTTCATAAGAAAAGGCACCGAGGTGGAAGGTCCCGACTTCATTATTTATACGCAAAGGCGCTTGAGGAAAGACAAAAAAAATCAGAAATGTCAAACTTTCTCTACTCCACTACAAACAAAATAATTTAGACATGTTCTTCTATTGAGCACCCTGATTCATTTTAAAAAGTACAAGAAAGAGGCTGCTGAAATGAGACTAGCAGAATTGATGACCTGTTCCTTAAATTACAGACCTGTCTCTTAGTTTTACTTGAGTGCTGTAATACTTGCATTCCACCACAAGAGGGAAGCATTGGTTATTTTTGGTTACAATCAAATAACAGTTCTTGAATACTGCACTTCAAACTCAGGTTAAAGCTCTGCGTTGTATAAATATGGCACTTCACTACACGTATCAGACTGCTGTTGAAAGAGGGTTTTTTTCTACACCCACTCCCCTTGTCTCTATAACTCCAAAAGATCTAGAATCGTCGCACCAGTACAATTACCTGGGTTTACAAAGCAAACCCTTTTTTTCCCCAGAGCATGTTTTACTTCCCCTCTGCCCTGGGAATGAAGCAATTCTGATTATTTAAAGGCCGGTTTAGGTTAAGCAGCCAAAAGACTCCTGTGCTTCACAGTCGACAAACAAAAACAATAAATATGTGGCTAAGATCACGTAGGATTCAACTGACGATAATTCAGAGAAAAAGGAAAAAAGGTGCAAAGATGTAGGTACCTGAGTAGTAACCACTCTTAAGTATTGTTTAAGACTTCCAGCGCTTAAATATTCATAACTAAGTAGGAAACAAAATACTCATCTTTATTGGTGTGTCACAGAGAAAGCAAGCAGGCAGGTACAACTGTAGAATGAACTACTGGTACCTCACAGCTGACACTTTCCTAACTAAAACATGTTCAACGTGCAGTAAATGCAGCCTCTGAGAAAACAAATTTGTCAATGAGACCTCTCTGAGTTTACTGAACAGTGCTACCCTAGTGTAGCAGGACCCCTCAGGCCTGCTTCAGAGTGCCTGCCCGATCCAAGAAGCATCCCCCTGCGCTGGCCCTTCACGAGGAAAACCTATTGAGTTACCCTGCACCCTGGTATAGCTGTGTTCTTGGCAATGGACTGAAGATAAAACACTGGTGTTTGCAAAAGTCCCAGCTGAAGGGCTGGTCGCCAAAACCTAACACTTCGAGACAGAAGCCAGAAATCAAACCGTGTTACTTGGTTTCCTGTTTTCCACAGAACTGTTACAATAAGGTCTCAAACACCAAAGCCTTGAACTTCAGCCCAGTAATTTGTAAACCCATTTTACCAAAAGTAATACCTGGGGTTGAAGTTTCAGAAGCGAACATCCAGACGCCCAGGCAGGCCACGCCCCTGAAGCTAGCTCTGACTCGGGGGCTCTGTGCATGTGAAGTTCAGGGGGACCTTGGCCTGGATTTCCTCCACCTGCGTCTGCACTGCCTGCACCCACCGCGCCAGGTCTGCCTGCAGGGCCTGCGCCCCCTCCGCCAGCTGCTCCTGCCGGCTCGCCACCTCCGCCAGGAGCTGCCGGTTCTTCCTGGCCCTCCGAAGCCCCTCGCAATCCGTCTCCGCGTCCCGCGGGGCCGCGCGCTTGCCCTGCATGTACCCCTCGAACTCCTCAGCGCTCAGGTTCAGGGCCGGGCCGTCCAGCTTCTCGATGAAGGCCACAGCGGAGCACTGCCGGGAGAGCAGAGACCTGGCTTCAGTTTTAAACAGTTTCTGGGTGAACAGACAGGACGCGACATAGACATATGATACACAAGATGATAAAAGGAACGTCAAATGGTTAATTTTTACAGGACTTGCTTACAGTGCACATGTGGTTCATTAATTTTTAGTTTCTTGTTGCATATACAGTCTCGTGAAAAGCATCCTGCATTTTCTTCCTATGGAATATTGACAGTGCTTCATGTGGGTCCTAATGATGTATACAGACAGTCTGAGTGAACAAATAACACCAACATTTGGTACTTGTTTCATTAATTTCAGGAACAGTCATCCAACTTCTAGTGTCCCTGTGTGTAAAAGTCCCCCCTAGTTCAATCAATTCAACTAAAAGGCATAACTAAGGCGGTCTGTGTGAATACTTGATTAAGTAACCGGGGCTTATTTGCATCAGCCCTGCTCGGTGTAAAAGAAACTCAGCTGTTCATCATCGTCATCGTCACCAGTGAAGCCCCACCCATACAGACCCTCAGAGCCACGCCACGCCCCGTTCAAAAGAGATTCCTGAAGGTCGTCGCGGGAGTGCGCCAGTCTGGGGACGCTCTGGGGAAGCTCTGGGCCGCAGAGGCCCGCGGTCCCGCAGCTGGACTCACCAGGTTGGTGAAATAGTAGCCGGACGCCCCGGCCATGAGGCTGTGCGGCAGGCCGAAGCGGGTGATGTACTGCGTGTTGGAGTGCAGCCGGGGCGGGCTGGCCTTCAGCACCACCAGGATCATGCCGGACAGAAGTCGTCGGCGCTCGCCGGCTCCGAGCTTCTGGAGGCCAGCACCCGGAAGACACTCTGGTTGCACTTGGAGACGCAGGCCAGCTTGTCCTGCGGCGCTCGCCGGGCGTCCATCTCGATTATCGCTGCCGAGAGCAGGGGGCGAAATGCCTTCATCGTACGGCCACTGGGGTTCGGGAAGTTTCAGAATCTCTCTTCATCCACTAATGTTCTAATCGCTGCTTCCAATTCCGAGTCACAGGAGGAGCTGGAGTCTATTCCAGCAAGGAACAGGCACAGGGCAAGATACAGCCTGGACCGGACACGCACATACTCACAACTGGGCCAGCATTCCCAGAAGCCCGTTAACCTGCCAGTATGTCTTTGGACTGTGGAAGGAAACTGGAGCACCCAGAGGAAACCTAAGAGAGCATGGGCAGGCACTCCACACAGACAGCACCCCAGGCCTGTAATTGAACCCAGGGCCCCAGCATTGTGACGCAGCAATGCTGACCATTGGTAGAGTATAAGAGTGGCTAACTAGCTACAGCCCCATGTAGGACAGTGACAGCTACTCAAAGTGTTGACAAGACAGGTGATCCTGGTGTTCAGGACTATTACACATTCAAGGCATAGATACATTTGAAGGCGTTCCAGGAAGTGAGTTTAATCAGAACTCTTGAGCACAGATCGCTTATGTGCTCAATGAAAAGTCATGCTCAGTGGCCTGGCCAGACATGATGCCCTGATCCTGTCTGACACTGGTAGAGAGCCACTGGGGTCACTGGGTTCCATGAATGTGCAGGCCTTCAAGTGGTCGTCTATCAAAGACTATTATACAAAGCTGTCTGGTTTTGTGTGCACTTTACCCTGTTGTTCTGTAAAAATAAATTCAAAATAGCACAATGGAACGTACCAGCTGAACAAAATAATTAAAAAAGCCTAAGATATCGAACGGAGATGGTGAGGACAGAACAGCATAAGGCATAGCATCTACATACATTTCAGTGCACAACAACAGAGCCATATTCTGTTATTAATCAGTGAGAAATTAAAAGTTACCTTCTTAAAAAAAAACTCACCTGTGATGGCAGGCAGGAGGGCGTCACTGTTGACCTCTAACCTCTCCTCTTTAATGGGAACATGAAGCATCTGAGGGGTCACCCAGCTGAGAGATCTGTGGAAATAGCAGTGGCAAAGATCAGCTTAGTAACTAGTTAGGCAGTGTAGATGTAATAGTAAAAGGCTGCTTCAGACATTCCTAAACCTAATACAGAAGGAAAGACCTCTGTCCAATTATAGTCCACTTCATTAGAAAAACTCATGTGGTGATTTTCTGGACTCTGGGCCTAACCTTCAGTGGTTTAGCAGGTATGCAATCTGAGATACAAATTTTGTTTTAACCCACATGGCTTAAGGAATGATATCTTGCCTTCCTACACCCTGTAAGCCTGAATGAGATTTTGACTTTAAGGAATAATTTCAGCCTATTTGTGTAAATTTCCTCCAGAGGATTAGCTGTCCGCTTGGTGATGTATTCTGGGATTTTCAGCATCTGTTATGAACAACAGCCTATAAAAGGATGACTGTTACTGAGCTGTACTCAGCGGGCTTCCAGGTCTGTGGTCCGAGTCTCACCGGATCCTCCTCTGCAGGGCCAGGTCTTTCTGCTCATCGTCAGAGCTGTCGTGGCAGAACACCCACTTGTGCAGACGCGTCATGATCAGCTTTTCAATGTGCTCCATCATCTGCACCGTCTGCTCCTCGGAGAGGCCTGCAGGACAGAGGGGGGGCAGCAGCTCGAGCCCGAGGGAATCCCACACCCTTCCTCCAGCTCACTGCATGTGCACAACCAAGCCACAGCCAAGCGCTCTTTCAGGCGTGCAACAGGCATTCCTCTCACACGTATCGGTTCTGTGCTCCACAGAACCTTTGGGTTCAATCGGTCAGTCTCTCTCTATGGGTACAGGCAACACGGCAGACTAGAACAGCACGAAAAAGACTTCTATCCCTTTCTTGACCAGAACAAATCCCAGATCTCAACTGTACCGAAAACTGTGTAACAAACTGTTTCAGCAAAGGTCTGGATCCAACACATCCAGCCCAATTTGCTGCAAAATCTGGCCCTTGTGTCACTACGCTACTGACAATCAACCAAACAAGACAGTTTATACATAAGGCCATTCAGTCCCGTCAGACACACAGCACATGAGACCATTCAGTTGTTCTTTAGTTAAATAATGGGGGCCAACCATAAGATACACAAGTTCATACAAAATTGTATTATACACCTCCAACTGCTTTTTACTCACTGCTGAAGTGTCCGGCGATACTCTGATAAAAATCCTGCACCAGATCCCACTGTTTCTGTACCAGCAGATCCTACAAAGAGACAGACGGGGGATCAGCCAATGCCAAGTTCTTCCAGGTTCTAAGCTCTTCATCTCAGTGACACTAGAAAGAGGTCTGCTGCCTCACCTTCTCAGAGAAGCAGTGTGAGAGGGCACTGGACAAAGCGTTAGCAGACCTGGGGCACAGTGGGCTAGAGGAGGAAGGAGAGAGTGGGGAGGGTGAGAGGTGGCAGGAGACAGGCTGTGAGTGACAGGCAGTCTGGGAGCAGAAATACAGATGGGAGACTGGCAGAGACGTGGACAGAGACAGGTAGTCGGTGAGAGGGGCTATTACATGGTAGGCCTCCATGGTGTTGACAAAGGCCGTGCAGCGCGACTACAGGCTCTGGGAGAACGGCTTGCACAGCAGCTTGAGGAAATTAGTAAAGTCTCCAGGCTGGAGGCTCTGAAACGCCTTTAGGGCAGCAGACTGGCTCTCTGTGGGCTCTGGGGACAGAGAGGAGACAGATATTAGTAAAACCAAAAACCCTGCAAGGGGATGAAGGAGCTTGACTGGTAAAGCCCAGGCTCAGAGAGCCGCCCATTGATAAAAACAGAACAGCACAACTGACACTCACTTCAGAGCCAAACTAGATTTCACAGGAAATCTGTGAAACAAACACTGTCCTTAGTTTACTAGTCAGGTGATGGGTGAATTTAAAAGCCTGTGGCTCATTTTGAGAAAATGACGCCTTTGTGTTTTGAGCTATGTAGAGGACCATCTCACCGTTGGGTTTCTTCGGAGAGGAAGAAGGGCCCCAGAAAAGCCTCTTCATGGTGTTGACTCGTCGCCCCTTTTCTGTGCTCTTCTTCTCCTCGAACTTGGAGAAGGTGATGGCTGAGCCCCCTTCCACACCGGGGCTAGGGCTGTGGACACAAAACAGCAACCCCACACACGCTTAGCCATCGCAGAGCGAAGATCTACACACCCCAGGGCACACCGGCCACGGGAAGTCAGAAAGCAACGAGCGCATCCTGTAAAGTACTGGCAAGATCTAGGCAGGAAACTAATTCAGGGCAAACCAAACCAGCAAAATAAGTATCGGAGAACAAGAAAAAAGGGTGGAAGGTATTTGGAACAGAGAACCTAGCCATATACATGAAACAGATTCCCTGGGATCTTTTAAAAAAGGGTTGAATGAGATGATGTTCAATGCTGTACTAGCAACCAAACAAATGATGAGCCCAATGGTCTCTTTTCACTTGTCACCTTGTACCAAAAGCACATGCTTTCTTCAAATGTACACAGGCTGCGCACTGAAGCTCACATGTACACACAATCAATTAGTGCACACGTGAACCCCAATCTCTCTAATGCACAAGAGATAAATACACTCCTTATAAGAACACGGCACTGGAGGGATACAGAATTATGTCATCTTTCTCCAATACAGGGTTGAGGGGGAGCCGGAGCCTATCCTGTCAAGCAACAAATGCAAGTCAGGTCGCCAGTCCACCACACAGACACAAACACGCACTCACACCAGGGCCCGTTTTCCCAGAAGCCTAGCAGCTTGTCCTAGCAGCAGGTCTTTGGACTGTGGGAGGAAACCGGAGCAGCTGGAGGAAACCCACAAGAACGCAGGCAGGGCAAACTCCACAAAGAAACTCTCCTTGAATCGAACCCAGGGCCCCAGCTCTGCGAGGCAGCAACGCTGACCACTGCACCACCCTGCCGTCCAAACGTACATTCAAGATATATACAAGCTGACAGACGTGCTTGAAAAACACTTGAAAAGGTCAACACAAAAATCTTGTTCTGGGGATAAGTAGGGTCAACACAGGTGGAAAATTAGGAGAGGACAAGTAAGAACTGCTTACACATAAATGTAGCTTATCGCAAAAAAAATATCCCTGTGTTCTCTCCTGTGCCTTAGGTGTTTCCATATCATTTAGAAATGAAAATGTAAGCCAGTGTGGCAAAGTACATGATCACATTTAAACCCAGAGCTGCTGTACTGGTTTCATGGCTCCATGAAACTGATAAAAAATTGCAAAGGTAGCTGCATGCTCTCATCTGGAGGATTTCAGCGTACAAACGCGTACATTTCTTTACTAAAAACCTAGAGGGGAGCAGGGATAATATCAAATATCCAAGACCGTCCAGCTATATATGGGAGAGGCCGTAATAAATATATCTTAACGATGACCCACGTAATAGTTCACTGGACTGAATAATTCAACTATTCTCTATTTCTTCATGCTGTACTAAGAACGGGATCAGCTGGTCTCCAACCTTGTTCCACAGGTTTTTTTGCTGCACTTGAGTGTGCAGCTGGGGATGGTGCCGAGACTGTACCATACCAGTAATACTCAACTTAGTACGCAGCTCTGTAACAAATCTACAAGTTCACTGCGATTGACCTATTTTTCTTTTTTTTTTAAGTGAATGTGAGATGCAATTCCATAGGAAACACTTAAGCTCGGTATTTAACCAACATTTGTACATTCAAAACAATCGCCAAGCCCTGAAGAATGAACAGATCCCACCAAATACCATCTGCACAATTCAGTTAGTCCACATCGTGTGCACATATTGTGCCAAGAATTTGGGAGCAGCTGCAGGTGGTCAACAGCATCACAGCTGAAGAAAAGCAGCATTTTTTTTGATCACGAGCTTTAGAATGTTTTCACAAGAACACAGAAACATGCAAGAAGGACGGTGATACACCACTGAAAGCTTCCTGAAAACGACTCTTTTTGAGTCGTGCGACGCAGTTATTAAAGGCAGGGCTCGGGGACACGGCCCCGGGACGTGTACTCAGGCAGTGCGGTCCGCCGTGGGCCCTACCTGCTGTGCTGCCTGCAGGCCTGCGCCCTGCGAGACCTCTCTCGCCAGCACTTGGAGCAGCAGCCCTGCCACGCGGGGTTGCCATAGTAACCACAGCCATCTTTGCACAGCAGCTCCGACTGGTCCACGTGAATTCCCCTGGGTTCCGCCCACATTCCTCCTGGCCTGGAAACAGGGGTCACGGCTTGTTAATGTCACAGCGAACTGTAGTTTCACAAGTGGCAAGCTTTGTCCTCAGATAAATAAACTGAATTGAATCAAAACTAAAATCCAGAACAAAAACACCAGGTTATGGGTTAAGTAACACATGGGAAGCTTAAATGTTGAGCGTACAGTGTACTATAAGTAGGGCAATACCTAGAGCATTCCTGCGTCACGGGACAGCCTGAAGTCATGCCTTGCTCGCTAGATGCCTCAGATTTACAGGAAGAGAGGACAAGAAATGTAACAATACTCATATAAGGAATCTTTGTAAACCCCATCTTATCCCTTCTGGTTTATCTTTTTGGAATGCAATATTTCAAAATATAAACTGGAAGTTAGTTTGGACAACTCCTGATAGATATTGGGATATTTATTTGATAGGTATTACAAATAAAGTTAGAGATATCGTTTAAAATTGTTCATAAGTTTTATTCAGTTAAATTAGTGCTCTCTAAATTTAAACCTGAGCAGGATGATCTGTGTGTTTTTTGTCGGGCTGAAAGGGAATCTTTTGTGCACTTATTTGTAAGGTGTGTGTTTGTGAAGTTGTTTTGGACGGACTTCCAGAGTTTTGTTTGCAGGCAGTTAAAGGTGTTTTTTAGATTTAAGGATTTTGATATTTTATTGTACTGTTTAATAGAAAATTTGGAAAAAGAGCATTTATTTATAGTCAATTTATTAGTCATTTCACATCCATAAATCAAAATGGTCTAATAATCCCCTTTTTAGTACTTTTGAGGTGGAGCTGAAACACTATTTAAATTCTATACAAAATCTGAGAAATAATAAAGCAAGGAAAACATATGATATATGTAAAAAATACAATTTGATCACACAATTTACTTCATTACCTCTGGCGGTTGAATGTTTTTTTTTCTGTTTGGGTTTTTTTCTATTGTACCTGTTTTTGATCCTCTGGTTGTACTTGTATTTGTAAATTCTTTATAAGTTTAATAAAAAAAATTATGAAAAAATATTTATTACAGGAAAAGCGATGAGTTTTAGAAAAAAAAAACTAAAGCGACTCAAACTCCACCTTGGTGTAGGCCTACTTGCCAATAAATCCCGGATTCGTTTAATCACCAGATTCTAGCAGGTTAAAGATGAACGTCACTCTCTTACAAGTACTTTGAATTTCACAAATTAACCTGCTGCGTCATATTTTTCATAAATCAGTGAAGGAAAGCTGCCCGCACTGATCTCTGAACGCCTTTCCTCCGCACATCAGTGTTGATAAGGGTTTCATCTCTGGATAGTGGCAGCACTCTGGAAACGTGTCAGCAATGCAATTTTCTTAATGCAATAAAAGTCATCAACGAACAAAGACAGCAACGCGTATAATCGTTACTTCAACGAAAATTCCTAAAAGTTCGAAAATCGAAGATATAAAATACTCTTCAAAAAATATATTTTCGTTGTAAATTACCTGCACAAAGCTGAAGCTAAGATTACACCAATCGCCGCCCGTATGCGATCTCGTTGTAGGAGACGAGTTATATACTAGACTAGTTATCTTTATTTAAGTTTTCCATATTTAACTAGTTTTCAAATAGGCTTTATATCCGCCGCCCTAGGCACCGAAAGTGAGTGATGCCCTGTTGTTGTACAATCATTTTTAATAACTTAGAAAATAAAATCGATCAAACCCAGACATTTTCTCCCCCGGATCTCAAATGCAAATTAAAGAGAAAAACAGCCTGTTTTTTCTTGGAGTTTTTTTTTGCTAGATGCATGTCGTCTTTTTTTCCGGCGTTTTACTGCTATCAGCCCAGACAACTTTTGCTTGTTTCCCGGAGTTTCCGCAAATGCCGGTGCGTGATGTCTTGATGTTTACAGAGGCTGTCAGATCCGATTTCCCACCCCACTGTCCCAAACACAGCAAAAAGAGGGTTGAAGGGCAACTCATCGGGCTGGACGGCAGCAGTGCCTACACTTTACTGCAACACCGGTGTATGAACGAAGCTGACAGATAAATCAAGTTCGAGATAAAGTACGATTCACCCTCTTCTGTCTCTTGGTGCTTCGTCCGTAACCCGGAAATGCTACACTAAGCGTCACGAATGATCCGGAAGTGTATGCAAATAGCCGAATTTCAATCAAAGTAGAAGACTTTCAGCTGCCACAGTAGCATATGAGGAGTATAGCAACATTAAGCGAAGTGACAAGCAGCTGAAACACCTGCTTTGTTATTTCTTCATGGTTAACTGTAATTCCTTGAACATTCAGCTAAAATTTGAGAGGGTCCTTTTTTCATTTTAAATCGCCTCCACTAATCTCCACGTTTGACAAATCTAAGATGATTCATTTTTTATGAATTTTACAGCACCTTTCTTCCATTTATACTACTGTAAAAATTGTCATCGCTATATTTTTCCTAGAAATGTTTTTTTTTCTGTTCAGTGAAAAGGGTTTTAAGATGCAAGCTTTTAAAGGAGCTGTATCTGAAATGTGTTATTAAATCAAATTATTATATTTAAATTCAATCGTTTTTTTAAACTATAACCAGGGACAAAAACTTTTTTTGCACCACCAAAAGTGGTGAGACATACAATGTTAAGACAGTCAGCCAATAGCAAATCACCCTTCTTCATTCCCTTTTAAGTCTTTATTAATATTTTTGGTCTGGGTGGATCACCTCTAGAAAAACTGCAGTGCAGAATTGGATGGGGAAAATTTGTGCCTCTCCACAGGTGGATGGAATCTATTGCACAGACCCTCAGCTAATAGTAAATCACCTTGTTTTTGGCAGCTAGGTGTCTCTGTCAAAACTGCTGGGGTTTATAGAGCACCTCCTATTCCCAGACTGGGACTGTGCAGCGATGGGCAGGGAGCAGTCTCACTCCCCTCCCAGCCAAACAAAAATGTGTGCCTCTTCAAAAATATTTCAGATCTACTCTACAGATCCTCAGCTAATTTAGTACATCACCATGGTTTTCTCAGATAAGTGTCTCTGCTAAAGCTGCTGGGGTTTATAAGACCACTTGCTGTTCCCAGACTGGGACCGTGCAGTGATGGGCAGGGAAAAGTGTCAACAACAACCGTGATCCCATCCAAAGTAATGCTGACACTGAAGATCATAGTATTGCGACCAAAACCATAGCTGTGACAGGGAGTAAGCGTACAATAAAAAAACAGTTCTTAGACACAGAGTGGATGACTGGCACTGTTTTGAAAAGGCAGAAACCGTTATGCATCTAAATCACCCAACAGCCAAAAAAAACAAAGGTGGAGTGCGATGCTTGCACTGAGCAGCTTAACTTTGTGTAGGTATGACACAGAATGACAGAGATACTGAATCTGTAGGGTTTCTGTGTTGCTCAGAAAATTGTGATGTTAAAGCCATGGCATTAAAAACTGGGTTCACTTTAATGAACAAATGTGAAGCACTCAGCAGTTTAATACATAATAAGTCAGATGTAACCAAAAAAAAAGTAAAATTGATGTGTCACATGTCAGCATTGGTGCTCAAACAGCGCTGGATTATCTCAGTTTTGGGGCTTATTGTGGTAAGACAGACAAACAAATGGTAGTTCAGGTGGGTAGCTGCGTCAGCATGCGTAGGCTGCAAAGGAACAAGTAATTGTTTTCTTTCTTTTTTCCCCAGCATGGAATAAACCTACGTTTCGACCGTGGAGCCTTCTTCAGGTGTTAACAGATGGTGTCCAGCGGGGTCAGTGCTGGGGGTCACACTGCCCTGAGGTGTCCAGGGGGGTCAGTACACTGGACCACAGTCCCCTGCCGCAGGGAACACCTGGCCTGGATCGGACTGCTGCGCACTTGGAATCTACAAATCAACAACCTACATAGTGAAGTTTTAACGCAGTGAAACTAAAAAACAAGCGAGAATTACGCCACTTCCTCGGCACGTCCTACACTGCCACCCTGCGCCCTGAGGCAGCTTCGCTCTTGCAACAGTAAAGACAGAGATCCGTCTTGAACACAAACACCTGTACGCGTAACCACCTATCGCGTCCCGCCATGTGCGCCCCCCTCCCTCAGCCTTGCTCATGCATATTCATGAGCCGAGGCTGCGAGCCGGCCAATCAGGGGAGGCTGACGTAACCTCGCGAGAAGCCGGAATACAGAAAAGGAATCGGGAGAGCAAAGCTCAGGTTTGAATCAAGATGGCGACTTACTCTATGAGGTACGGTGTAGCGGCGCCGGCGGCTCGTTTACCTGCCTCCTGTGCTGGATTAGACGAGGCTGCGGCGGCTGGGGGTCTGTCCGACCACGGAGTGTGCAGGGAAGCTGGCGGTGCTGCTCTCTGTCCTCCAAGGTCTGCGGGTTCCCCGAGCCGGCGGTGCCGGGTGGAGGGGCTCCTGGGCGCCGGGTCTGGGGGGATGGAGGAGGCGGTTAGGCCGCAGATCAGGGGTTTAGTTTCGCTGGCCCGGCCAGTGTTATGCGACGCCAGCCGGCGAGGGGGAGGTCGGGTTGGGCCTGGTTGCATCACGCAGCCCGGGGTCTCGGCGGGCTTCCCGGCTCTGAAAATAATAATTGCTTACACTTCTATAGCGCTTTTCTGGACACTCCACTTAAAGCACTTTACAGGTAATAGGGACTCCCCTCCACCACCCCCAATGTGCAGCCCCACCTGGATGATACCGGACCATTCGGGCCCGGACTACCAGACTCGGAGACAGTTTTCCCCCGCACTATCGAACTATTAAACTCCCAGCCTCTCTCACTCTCACCTATGATCTGAACCTCACAGTACCTTCTTTCTTACCAAAAACTTAAACACACATTGAAAATCTACCTCTACCATACATGTCAAAAGCTCACTCCCCATAATTTCATTCCGTTAATGCATGTTCTTGCACATAACCTGTTACCTTTGTTGTTTTGCACACTGCCTGTTGTCCCTGTCTTTCTTATGTTAAACAATTGAATTGTTTTTTTGTACTACTTATTGTCCGAGAGCTAGCTAAATAGCATTTTGTTATACCATATACAGTGGTGTGAAAAAGTGTTTGCCCCCTTCCTGATTTCTTATTTTTTTGCATGTTTGTCACACTGAAATGTTTCAGATCATCAAACAAATTGAAATATTAGACAAAGAGAACACAAGTAAACACAAAATGCAGTTTTTACATGAAGGTTTTTATTATTAAGGGAAAAAAAATCCAAACCTACATGGCCCTGTGTGAAAAAGTGATTGCCCCCCCCTGTTAAAACATAAATCAACTGTGGTTTATCACCTCTTTGGAAAGCTGAGTTCAATTTCTCTAGCCACACCCAGGCCTGATTACTGCCACACCTGTTCTCAATCAAGAAATCACTTAAATAGGACCTGCCTGACAAAGTGAAGTAGACCAAAAGATCCTCAAAAGCTAGACATCATGCTGCGATCCAAACAAATTCAGGAACAAATGAGAAACAGTAATTGAGATTTATCAGTCTGGAAAAGGTTATAAAGCCATTTCTAAAGCTTTGGGACTCCAGTGAACCACAGTGAGAGCCATTATCCACAAATGGCGAAAACATGGAACAGTGGTGAACCTTCCCAGGAGTGGCCGGCCGACCAAAATTACCCCAAGAGCGCAGCGACGACTCATCCAAGAGGTCACAAAAAACCCCACAACAACATCCAAAGAACTGCAGGCTTCACTTGCCTCAGTTAAGGTCAGTGTTCACGACTCCACCATAAGAAAGAGACTGGGCAAAAATGGCCTGCATGGCAGAGTTCCAAGACGAAAACCACTGCTGAGCAAAAAGAACATAAAGGCTCGTCTCAGTTTTGCCAGAAAACATCTTGATGATCCCCAAGACTTTTGGGGAAAATACTCTGTGGACTGACGAGACAAAAGTTGAACTTTTTGGAAGGTGTGTGTCCCATTACATCTGGCGTAAAAGTAACACAGCATTTCAGAAAAGGAACATCATACCAACAGTAAAATATGGTGGTGGTAGTGTGATGGTCTGGGGCTGTTTTGCTGATTCAGGACCTGGAAGACTTGCTGTGGTAAATGGAACCATGAATTCTGCTGTCTACCAAAAAATCCTGAAGGAGAATGTCCGGCCATCTGTTCGTGACCTCAAGCTGAAGCGCACTTGGGTTCTGCAGCAGGACAATGATCCAAAACACACCAGCAAGTCCACCTCTGAATGGCTTAAGAAAAACAAAATGAAGACTTTGGAGTGCCCTAGTCAAAGTCCTGACCTGAATCCGATTGAGATGTTGTGGCATGACCTTAAAAAAGCGGTTAAGGCTCGAAAACCCTCCAATGTGGCTGAATTACAACAATTCTGCAAAGATGAGTGGGCCAAAATTCCTCCACAGCGCTGTAAAAGACTCATTGCCAGTTATCGCGAACGCTTGATTGCAGTTGTTGCTGTTAAGGGTGGCCCAACCAGTTATTAGGTTTAGGGGGCAATCACTTTTTCACACAGGGCCATGTAGGTTTGGATTTTTTTTTCCCTTAATAATAAAAACCTTCATTTAAAAACTGCATTTTGTGTTTACTTGTGTTCTCTTTGTCTAATATTTCAATTTGTTAGATGATCTGAAACATTTCAGTGTGACAAACATGCAAAAAAATAAGAAATCGGGAAGGGGGAAAACACTTTTTCACACCACTGTACCTGTATATGAGTATAATGACAAACTTGAACTTGACGATGCGACATCAGCCACCGTGCACCAGAACGCTCACCACACATCAGCTGTGGTGTCAGGACCAAGTCAGGACCTCGGTTTTACGTCTCAGCCGAAGAACGGTGCCTGTTTACAGTATAGTGTTCCCATCGCTAGTGGGGGATTAGGACCCACGTGGACCACAGGGTGAGCGCCCCCTGCTGGCCCCACTAACACCATTTCCAGCAGCAACCTTAGTTTTTCCCAGGAGGTCTCCCATCCTGGTACTGACCAGGCTCACACCTGCTGAGCTTCAGTGGGCTGCCAGCTGTGAATTGCAGGGTGATATGGCTGCTGAAAATAAGCGCACAGCACAGCACCCGTCTCCCGGGGACACGCAGGGCCGAGCCTCCAGCTGCGCTGTGCTTTAATCCCAGATGTGGTGCCTCCGGGGGAAAGGATTATATAATAGAGACAAAAGTACTCACACTACACTCTCTTCTTTAATTTTCGTGGAGTTTTTCTCCATTTCTCCAGTTCCTCCGTCTTCCAAGCCAGTCCACAATCCGTTCTCTCAATCCTTATTCAGTCCGAGTTCCAAAGTCCGTAAGGTTCCACAAATCCGCGCCATATCCAAATCACAAACCGTAAACTGTAATCCTTTATTTCTTCCATAAATCCATTATGCTTAAATCTGTACCAACACCAACCAAATTCACCTACTGGCTTCTGCACTGGTTCACTGTTTCCAGGGCATATATATTTTGTTTCCTGATGAGACACACCTGTGTCTTGTTGTTTTTCGGACTGAGCCCTTTCCATCTGCGGGTCAGCTGGTTTCTCTTAGCGGCCATCTTGGTCAGGTCTACGTCGAGTAGATACCTGTCCTGGATGACCCTTCCCCTGGTCATCTTACATAGATTAAAATATGGAGCAATCTCCTCTCTGTGTTTCTGCATTCGCCCGTCAGTTCAAGGTGCTTTATTAGCATGACCGATGGGTCCAATCAGTGTTGCCTCTGGGACTGTGGGGTCAGTCCCCTGTCTCTCTCTCTCTGTGTGGCTCTGGGACCGTGTGGTCAGTCCCCTGTCTCTCTCCCTTTATTGCAGGATACTGCGTTTCTGTCTGGCAGGACTGACTCTCTCAGCCCTCTGGCTCCAGCTGGTACAGGCTGTGCATCGCACTAACTTCAAGACCTGCAAGCAGAGCTCCTTCTGCAAGTGAGTGTGAACTCGTCCATTCTCCTGCCTCTGCTGAGATCCTCACACCAGTCTGAGCTGGTCAGCAGAAAGAGCCCCAGTGTCGTCTCTGCGACCACCCAGTGAGACTCTCTGGTGTGTGCATGTGCATGTACGTGCGCCTGTGCTCACGCTGTCCCTCTGTCCCAGGTGCCAGTGGGCTGTCCAGCCTGGCCAGTCCCTCTACAGAGCCCTACTGGACACCCAGCAGCTCAGCGATTCCAGACTCTCCCTGCAACTGCTCAACGAGAACAACAAGGTGAGGAGCAGGTCACCCCAGCCAGTGCCGGGGCTGAGCTGGTCAGTGTCAGTGCCGGGGGGGGCAGAGGTCACTGGGCGGGTGACCTGGTCAGTGTCGAGTGGGCAGAGGTCACTGAGGAGGAACTGACCGGTGAGGCAGGTGACCAGGTCAGTGTTGTGGACGGAGGTTGCTGCGGTTGACCCATGCTGTGTCTCCCAGGTGAAGCTGCTGCCGGAACTGTACAGGCTACAGGGCAACATGACCCGGATCAAGATCAACGAGCTGAAGCCACTGAGGCCCCAGATGGAGGTTCCTGATGTTCTGATCTGTGACCCACCTGCTTACCCGTGAGTAAGACCCGCGCAGGCAGGACCCCAGTTCGGATCCTCACGTCCCTTCTTGCATGTGGGACTCGCCAGCACCTCTGACCCGGGACGGCGAGAGGGTGGGGGGGTATCTGTTCTGTTTGGCTGCCCTGCTTTCCCTCCTGTGAAGCCTCTTGTCTGTTGCTGTGGAAACCACCTCCCTGTAGGAAACCACCCGCCCCGTAGGGGGCGCCCCCTTTGTACATAGCGCTCGTTCACACCACTCACCCCCCCC
Organism: Atractosteus spatula; assembly: GCF_055471065.1. Classification (NCBI taxonomy): domain Eukaryota; kingdom Metazoa; phylum Chordata; class Actinopteri; order Semionotiformes; family Lepisosteidae; genus Atractosteus; species Atractosteus spatula. Next base: position 137,828 of record NW_028296636.1, on the reverse strand, counting down.
GAATCTCGTTGCTACAGTGACACGAAGAAGGAGGAGGAGGGAGCGGAGACCCAGGACGGCGGAGCACAGGTGGGAGAGAAGGCAAGTATCCCACAATGCACTGGAGCAGCACGTGCTCGATTGTTGTTTAACGAGGCAGTAAACAAAAGCAATATATTTTACGTTTGAGTTTAATTTCTGAGGGATACAGAAAAGCCGAATTAGAAAGCTAGAAGTGATAGAAACATGATCAGCATCCTTTAAACTCGATTGGTCCGGATCCTGCTGGATCCTGGGATTGTGCGTCCCAGGTTCCGGTGCTCTGGGGCTCCTCAGTCAGTGACGCCTCGATAACGCTTGCCCCCCTCCCCCCCCCACGAAGCAGCAGCAGGAGAAGGAGGAGGACCAGTCAGGAATGTGGGAGACCTTCAAGACCCACAGTGACAGTGCCCGCCGCACTCTCGGCCTGTTCTGGCTCAACGTGGCCCAGACCTGTGTGGACATCGTCTCCAACACCGCCGGCAGGAGCCCTGGGGTGGGGGGGTGTGCAGATGGGGCTGTGGGGCTGTGGGGGTGTGTGCGGATGGGGCTGTGGGGGTGTGTGCGGATGGGACTGTGGGGGTGTGTGCGGATGGGGCTGTGGGGGTGTGTGCGGATGGGACTGTGGGGCCCGGCGGGTTCAGGCTCTGGTCTGGATCGGCGAGTCTTAACTCTGGTCTGGCCCGGAGGACTCTGGTTGTGGTCTGGCCTAGTGGGTCTTGGCTGCGGTCCGGCCCGGTGGGTTCGGACTGCGGGCCGGCCCGGCGGGTTCGGACTGCGGTCCGGTCCGGCGGGTTCGGCTCCGGTCCGGCCCGGCGGATTCGGACTGCGGACCGGCCCGGCGGGTTCAGACTGCGGTCTGGCCCGGCGGGTTCGGACTGCGGTCCGGTTCGGCGGGTTCGGACTGCGGTCCGGCCCGGCGGGTTCAGACTGCGGTCTGGCCCGGCGGGTTCGGACTGCGGTCCGGTTCGGTGGGTTCGGTGGGTTCGGACTGCGGTCCGGCCCGGCGGGTTCAGACTGCGGTCTGGCCCGGCGGGTTCGGACTGCGGTCCGGTTCGGTGGGTTCGGACTGCGGTCTGGCCCGGCGGGTTCGGACTGCGGTCCGGCCCAGCGGGTTCAGGCTCCGGTCTGGCCCAGCGGATTCGGACTGCGGACCGGCCCGGCGGGTTCAGACTGCGGTCCGGCCCGGCGGGTTCGGACTGCGGTCCGGCCCGGCGGGTTCGGGCTCCGGTCCGGCCCGGCGGGTTCGGACTGCGGTCCGGCCCGGCGGGTTCGGACTGCGGTCCGGCCCGGCGGGTTCAGGCTCCGGTCTGGCCCGGCGGGTTCGGACTGCGGTCCGGTTCGGCGGGTTCGGACTGCGGTCCGGCCCGGCGGGTTCAGACTGCGGTCCGGCCCGGCGGGTTCGGACTGCGGTCTGGCCCGGCGGGTTCGGACTGCGGTCCGGTTCGGTGGGTTCGGACTGCGGTCCGGCCCGGCAGGTTCAGGCTCCGGTCTGGCCCGGCGGGTTCGGACTGCGGTCCGGTTCGGTGGGTTCGGACTGCGGTCCGGCCCGGCGGGTTCAGACTGCGGTCTGGCCCGGCGGGTTCGGACTGCGGTCCGGTTCGGTGGGTTCGGACTGCGGTCCGGCCCGGCGGGTTCAGACTGCGGTCTGGCCCGGCGGGTTCGGACTGCGGTCCGGTTCGGTGGGTTCGGACTGCGGTCCGGCCCGGCGGGTTCAGACTGCGGTCTGGCCCGGCGGGTTCGGACTGCGGTCCGGCCCGGCGGGTTCAGGCTCCGGTCTGGCCCGGCGGATTCGGATTGCGGACCGGCCCGGCGGGTTCAGACTGCGGTCTGGCCCGGCAGGTTCGGACTGCGGTCCGGTCCGGCGGGTTCGGACTGCGGTCCGGCCCGGCGGGTTCAGGCTCCGGTCTGGCCCGGCGGGTTCGGACTTCGGTCCGGCCCGGCGGGTTCGGGCTCCGGTCTGGCCCGGCGGATTCGGACTGCGGACCGGCCCGGCGGGTTCGGACTACGGTCCGGCCCGGCGGGTTTGGACTGCGGTCCGGTCCGGCGGGTTCAGGCTCCGGTCTGGCCCGGCGAATTCAGACTGCGGACCGGCCCGGCGGGTTCAGACTGCGGTCTGGTCCGGCGGGTTCAGGCTCCGGTCTGGCCCGGCGAATTCGGACTGCGGTCCGGCCCGGCGGGTTCAGGCTCCGGTCCGGCCCGGCGAATTCAGACTGCGGACCGGCCCGGCGGGTTCAGACTGCGGTCTGGTCCGGCGGGTTCAGGCTCCGGTCTGGCCCGGCGAATTCGGACTGCGGACCGGCCCGGCGGATTCGGACTACGGTCCGGTCCGGCGGGTTCAGGCTCCGGTCTGGCCCGGCGAATTCGGACTGCGGACCGGCCCGGCGGGTTTGGACTGCGGTCCGGCCCGGCGGGTTCAGGCTCCGGTCTGGCCCGGCGAATTCAGACTGCGGACCGGCCCGGCGGGTTCAGACTGCGGTCTGGTCCGGCGGGTTCAGGCTCCGGTCTGGCCCGGCGAATTCGGACTGCGGACCGGCCCGGCGGGTTCGGACTGCGGTCCGGCCCGGCGGGTTCAGGCTCCGGTCTGGCCCGGCGAATTCAGACTGCGGACCGGCCCGGCGGGTTCAGACTGCGGTCTGGTCCGGCGGGTTCAGGCTCCGGTCTGGCCCGGTGAATTCGGACTGCGGACCGGCCCGGCGGGTTCGGACTGCGGTCCGGCCCGGCGGGTTCGGACTGCGGTCTTTGCCTCAGTGCTGCAATGATGTAGTTGGATTCTCTCTTCCTGATCGATCGTGAAGAAATTCCTTCTGAGCAGCGCCGGGGCCTACTGGGCTCTAGTTCCACAGCAGTCGAGTCCAGGCCGGGTCTTACCAGAATGGGGTGTGTGCGGATGGGGCTGTGGGGGTGTGTGGTGGGTGTGTGGGTGTTGGGCGGTGTGTGGGGCTCCTGGGTGCTGTGGGCGTTGGGCAGTGTGTGGGGGTTCTGGGGAGTGTGTGGGCGATGGGCGGTGTGTGGGGGTTCTGGGGGGTGTGTTGGCGTTGGGCGGTGTGTGGGGGTTCTGGGTGCTGTGAGCGTTGGGCGGTGTGTGGGGGTTCTGGGGGCTGTGGGGTGTGGGCGTTGGGCGGTGTGTGGGGGTTCTGGGGGGTGTGTTGGCGTTGGGCGGTGTGTGGGGATTCTGGGTGCTGTGAGCGTTGGGCGGTGTGTGGGGGTTCTGGGGGCTGTGGGGTGTGGGCGTTGGGCGGTGTGTGGGGGTTCTGGGGGCTGTGGTATGTGTGGGCATTGGGCGGTGTGTGGGGGTCCTGGGGAGTGTGGGCATTGGGTGGTGTGTGGGGGTTCTGGGGGCTGTGGTATGTGTGGGCGTTGGGTGGTGTGTGAGGGTTCTCGGGGCTGTGGTGTGTGTGGGCATTGGGGCGGTGTGTGGGGGTTCTGGGGGCTGTGGGCGTTGGGCGATGTGTGGGGGTTCTGGGGGCTGTGGTATGTGTGGGCATTGGGCGGTGTGTGGGGGTTCTGGGGAGTGTGGGCGTTGGGTGGTGTGTGGGGGTTCTGGGGGCTGTGGTATGTGTGGGCGTTGGGCGGTGTGTGAGGGTTCTCGGGGCTGTGGTGTGTGTGGGCATTGGGGCGGTGTGTGGGGGTTCTGGGGGCTGTGGGCGTTGGGCGGTGTGTGGGGGTTCTGGGGGCTGTGGGCGTTGGGCGGTGTGTGGTGGTTCTGGGGGCTGTGGGGGTGTTGGGCCTTGTGTGGGGGTTCTGGGGTGTGTGGGCTTTTGCGGTGTGTGGGGGTTCTATGCGATGTGTTAGCGTTGGGCAGTGTGTGGGGGTTCTGGGGGCTGTGGGGTTATGACGCAGTGGTGGCCAGGCCTGGCGAGGTGTGACGCAGTTGTGGCCGGGCACGGTGAGGTGCGCTGGCAGCTGCAGGGAGTGACACAGTTGTGACCGGGCACGGTGAGGTGCGCCGGCAGCTGTGAGGTGTGACGCAGTGGTGGCCGGGCCTGGCGAGGTGTGACGCAGTTGTGGCCGGGCATGGTGAGGTGCGCTGGCAGCTGCAGGGTGTGACGCAGTTGTGGCCGGGCACGGTGAGGTGCGCCGGCAGCTGCAGGGTGTGACGCAGTGGTGGCCGGGCCTGGCGAGGTGTGACGCAGTTGTGGCCGGGCACGGTGAGGTGCGCCGGCAGCTGCAGGGTGTGACGCAGTGGTGGCCGGGCGCGGTGAGGTGCGCCGGCAGCTGCAGGGTGTGACGCAGTTGTGGCCGGGCACGGTGAGGTGCGCTGGCAGCTGCAGGGTGTGACGCAGTTGTGGCCGGGCACGGTGAGGTGCGCCGGCAGCTGCAGGGTGTGACGCAGTGGTGGCTGGGCCTGGCGAGGTGTGACGCAGTTGTGGCCGGGCACGGTGAGGTGCGCCGGCAGCTGCAGGGTGTGACGCAGTTGTGGCCGGGCACGGTGAGGTGCGCCAGCAGCTGCGAGGTGTGACGCTGTGGTGGCCGGGCCTGGCGAGGTGTGACGCAGTGGTGGCCGGGCGCGGTGAGGTGCGCTGGCAGCTGCAGGGTGTGACGCAGTTGTGACCGGGCACGGTGAGGTGCGCCGGCAGCTGCAGGGTGTGACGCAGTGGTGGCCGGGCGCAGTGAGGTGCGCCGGCAGCTGCAGGGTGTGACGCAGTGGTGGCCGGGCCTGGCGAGGTGTGACGCAGTTGTGGCCGGGCACGGTGAGGTGCGCTGGCAGCTGCGGGGTGTGACGCAGTGGTGGCCGGGCCTGGCGAGGTGTGACGCAGTTGTGGCCGGGCACAGTGAGGTGCGCTGGCAGCTGCGGGGTGTGACACAGTGGTGGCCGGGCAGGGCGAGGTGTGCCGGCAGCTGTGTGACGCAGTGGTGGCTGGGCGTGGGAGGTGCGTTGGCTGTGTGGCAGTGAGGGTGTGTGCGGATGGGTTTGAGGGGGCTTGTGGGCTTTGGGGGTGTGTGATGGGTTTGTGGGGGCTGTGGGGTGTGTGGGCATTGGCGGTGTGTGGGGGCTGTGGGGTGTGTGGGGGTTCAGGGGGGTGTGTGGGCATTGGGCGGTGTGTGGGGGTTCTGGGGGGTGTGTGGGCGTTGGGCGGTACGTGGGGGTTCTGGGGGCTGTGGGCGTTGGGCGGTTTGTGGGGGTTCTGGGGGTGTGTGGGCGTTGGGCGGTGTGTGGGGTTTCTGGGGGGTGTGTGGGCGTTGGGCGGTGTGTGGGGGTTCTGGTGGGTGTGTGGGCGTTGGGCGGTGTGTGGGGGTTCTGGGGGGTGTGTGGGCGTTTGGGCGGTGTGTGGGGGTTCTGGTGGGTGTGTGGGCGTTGGGCGGTACGTGGGGGTTCTGGGGCCTGTGGGCGTTGGGTGGTGTGTGGGGGTTCTGGGGGCTGTGGGTGTTGGGCGGTGTGTGGGGGTTCTGGGGGCTGTGGGCGTTGGGCGGTGTGTGGGGGTTCGGGGGTGTGTAGGCGTTGGGTGGTGTGTGGGGTTTCTGGGGGGTGTGTGGGCGTTTGGGCGGTGTGCGGGGGTTCTTGGGGGTGTGTCGGCGTTGGGCGGTGTGTGGTGTTGTGTGTGTGGGAGTTGGGGTGTGCGGATGGGGCTCTGGTCTGGCCCGGCCCGGTGGGTCCTGTCTGTGGTCTGGCCTGGTGGGACGGTTTCAGGCTGTGGTTTTTCACGGCTGGTTCGGACTGTGGTCTGGCCCGGCGGGTCTGGGCTCTTGTCTGCCCGGCGGGTCTGGGCTGTGGTCTGCCCGGCGGGTCTGGGCTGTGGTCTGCCCCGGTGGGTTCGGACTGTGGTCTGGCCCGGCGGGTTTGGGCTCCGGTCTGGCCCGGTGGGTGTGGGCTGTGGTCTGGCCCGGCGGGTGTGGGCTGTGGTCTGACCCGGCGGGTCTTGGCTTGGTCTGGCCCGACGGGTGTGGGCTCTGGTCTGGCGCTGTGCAGGGGGCTGGCACCTCTGTCTTTGCCTCAGTGCTGCAATGAAGTGGTTGGATTCTCTCTTCCTGATCGATCGTGAAGAAATTCCTTTACCAGATTCTGAGCAGCGCCGGGGCCTACTGGGCTCCAGTTCCACAGCAGTCAAGCCCGGGCCGGGTCTTACCAGAATGGGGTGTGTGCGGATGGGGCTGTGGGGGTGTGTGGTGGGTGTGTGGGCGTTGGGCGGTGTGTGGGGGCTCTGGGGGCTGTGGGCGTTGGGCAGTGTGTGGGGGTTCTGGGGGATTGTGGGCATTGGGCGGTGTGTCAGGGTTTTGGGGGCTGTGGGGTTTGTGGGTGTTGGGCGTTGTGTGGGGGTTCTCGGGGGTGTGTGGGCGTTTGGGCGGTGTGTGGGGGTTCTGGGGGCTGTGGCCGTTGGGCGGTGTGTGGGGGTTCTGGGGGCTGTGGGGTGTGTGGGGGTTCTTGGGGGTGTGTGGGCGTTGGGTGGTGTGTGGGGGTTCTGGGGGGTGTGTGGGGGTTCTCGGGGTTGTGTGGGCGTTGGGCGGTGTGTGGGGGATCTCGGGGGTGTGTGGGCGTTGGGCGGGTATGTGGGGGTTCTGGGTGTTTGTGGGCGTTGGGGGGTGTGTGGGGGTTCTCGGGGGTGTGTGGGCGCTGGGCGGTGTGTGGGGGTTCTGGGGGGTGTGTGGGCGTTGGGCGGTTTTGTTGACTGTGGGGTTTGTGGGCGTTGGGCGGTGTGTGGGGGTCTTGGGGGCTGTGGGGTTTGTGGGCGTTGGGCGGTGTGTGGGGGTTCTCAGGGGTCTGTGGGCGCTTGGCGGTGTGTGGAGGTTCTCGGGGGTGTGTGGGCGTTGGGCGGTACGTGGGGGTTCTGGGGGCTGTGAGCGTTGGGCGGTTTGTGGGGGTTCTGGGGGTGTGTGGGCGTTGGGCGGTGTGTGGGGTTTCTGGGGGGTGTGTGGGCGTTGGGCGGTGTGTGGGGGTTCTGGTGGGTGTGTGGGCGTTGGGCGGTGTGTGGGGGTTCTGGGGGGTGTGTGGGCGTTTGGGCGGTATGTGGGGGTTCTGGGGGTGTGTGGGCGTTGGGCGGTATGTGGGGGTTCTGTGGGTTTGTGGGCATTGGGGGGTGTGTGTGGGTTCGGGGGGGTGTGTCGGAGTTGGGCGGTGTGTGGTGTTGTGTGTGTGGGAGTTGGGGTGTGCGGATGGGGCTCTGGTCTGGCCCGGCCCGGCGGGTCCTGTCTGTGGTCTGGCCTGGTGGGACGGTTTCAGGCTGTGGTTTTTCACGGCTGGTTTGGACTGTGGTCTGGCCCGGCGGGTCTGGGCTCTGGTCTGCCCGGCGGGTCTGGGCTGTGGTCTGCCCCGGTGGGTTCGGACTGTGGTCTGGCCCGGCGGGTTTGGGCTCCGGTCTGGCCCGGTGGGTGTGGGCTGTGGTCTGGCCCGGCGGGTGTGGGCTGTGGTCTGACCCGGCGGGTCTTGGCTTGGTCTGGCCCGACGGGTGTGGGCTCTGGTCTGGCGCTGTGCAGGGGGCTGGCACCTCTGTCTTTGCCTCAGTGCTGCAATGATGTGGTTGGATTCTCTCTTCCTGATCGATCGTGAAGAAATTCCTTTACCAGATTCTGAGCAGCGCCGGGGCCTACTGGGCTCCAGTTCCACAGCAGTCAAGCCCGGGCCGGGTCTTACCAGAATGGGGTGTGTGCGGATGGGGCTGTGGGGGTGTGTGGTGGGTGTGTGGGCGTTGGGCGGTGTGTGGGGGCTCTGGGGGCTGTGGGCGTTGGGCAGTGTGTGGGGGTTCTGGGGGATTGTGGGCATTGGGCGGTGTGTCAGGGTTTTGGGGGCTGTGGGGTTTGTGGGTGTTGGGCGTTGTGTGGGGGTTCTCGGGGGTGTGTGGGCGTTTGGGCGGTGTGTGGGGGTTCTGGGGGCTGTGGGCGTTGGGCGGTGTGTGGGGGTTCTGGGGGCTGTGGCCGTTGGGCGGTGTGTGGGGGTTCTGGGGGCTGTGGGGTGTGTGGGGGTTCTTGGGGGTGTGTGGGCGTTGGGCGGTGTGTGGGGGTTCTGGGGGGTGTGTGGGCGTTGGGCGGTGTGTGGGGGTTCTCGGGGTTGTGTGGGCGTTGGGCGGTGTGTGGGGGATCTCGGGGGTGTGTGGGCGTTGGGCGGTATGTGGGGGTTCTGGGGGTGTGTGGGCGTTGGGCGGTATGTGGGGGTTCTGGGGGGTGTGTGGGCATTGGGCGGTTTTGGGGACTGTGGGGTTTGTGGGCGTTGGGCGGTGTGTGGGGGTCTTGGGGGCTGTGGGGTTTGTGGGCGTTGGGCGGTGTGTGGGGGTTCTCGGGGGTCTGTGGGCGCTTGGCGGTGTGTGGGGGTTCTCGGGGGTGTGTGGGCGTTGGGCGGTGTGTGGGGGTTCTGGGGGGTGTGTGGGCGTTGGGCGGTGTGTGGGGGTTTTGGGGGCTGTGGGGTTTGTGGGTGTTGGGCGGTGTGTGGGGGTTCTCGGGGATGTGTGGGATTTGGGCGGTGTGTGGGGGTTCTGGGGGCTGTGGGGTTTGTGGGCGTTGGGCGGTGTATGAGGGTTCTCGGGGGTGTGTGTGCGTTGGGCGGTGTGTGGGGGTTTTGGGGGCTGTGGGGTTTGTGGGCGTTGGGCGGTGTGTGGGGGTTCTCGGGGGTGTGTGGGCGCTGGGCGGTGTGTGGGGGTTCTGGGGGGTGTGTGGGCGTTGGGCGGTTTTGGGGACTGTGGGGTTTGTGGGCGTTGGGCGGTGTGTGGGGGTTCTCGGGGGTGTGTGGGCGTTGGGTGGTGTGTGGGGGTTCTGGGGGGTGTGTGGGCGTTGGGCGGTGTGTGGGGGTTTTGGGGGCTGTGGGGTTTGTGGGCGCTTGGCGGTGTGTGGGGGTTCTCGGGGGTGTGTGGGCGTTGGGCGGTGTGTGGGGGTTCTGGGGGGTGTGTGGGCGTTGGGCGGTGTGTGGGGGTTTTGAGGGCTGTTGGGTTTGTGGGCGTTGGGCGGTGTGTGGGGGTTCTCGGGGGTGTGTGGGCGTTGGGCGGTGTGTGGGGGTTTTGGGGGCTGTGGGGTTGTATGCGTTGGGCGGTGTGTGGGGGTTTTGGGGGCTGTGGGGTTTGTGGGCGTTGGGCGGTGTGTGGGGGTTCTCGGGGGTGTGTGGGCGTTGGGCGGTGTGTGGGGGTTCTGGGGGGTGTGTGGGCGTTGGGCGGTGTGTGGGGGTTTTGGGGGCTGTGGGGTTTGTGGGAGCTTGGCGGTGTGTGGGGGTTCTCGGGGATGTGTGGGGGTTGGGTGGTGTGTGGGGGTTTTGGGGGCTGTGGGGTTTGTGGGCGTTGGGTGGTTTGTGGGGGTTTTTGGGGCTGTGGGGTGTGTGGGCGTTGGGCGGTGTGTGGGGGTTCTTGGGGGTGTGTGGGCGTTGGGCGGTGTGTGGGGGTTTTGGGGGCAGTGGGGTGTGGGCGTTGGGCGGTGTGTGGGGGTTTTGGGGGCTGTGGGGTTGTATGCGTTGGGCGGTGTGTGGGGGTTTTGGGGGCTGTGGGGTTTGTGGGTGTTGGGCGGTGTGTGGGGTTCTCGGGGTTGTGGGGGTTTTGGGGGGTGTGTGTGGGTTTTGGTTGCTGTGGGGTTTTTGGTCGTTGGGCGTTGTGTGGGGGTTCTGGGGGGTATGTGGGCATTGGGCGGTGTGTGGGGGTTCTCGGGGGCTGTGGTGTTTGTGGGCGTTGGGCGGTGTGTGGGGGTTTTGGGGGCTGTGGGGTGTGGGCGTTGGGCGGTGTGTGGGGGTTTTGGGGGCTGTGGGGTTTGTGGGCGTTGGGCGGTGTGTGGGGGTTCTCGGGGGTGTGTGGGCGCCGGGCGGTGTGTGGGGGTTCTGGGGGGTGTGTGGGCGTTGGGCGGTGTGTGGGGGTTCTGGGGGGTGTGTGGGCGCTGGGCGGTGTATGGGGGTTCTGGGGGTTGTGTGGGCGTTGGGCGGTGTGTGGGGGTTCTGGGGGGTGTGTGGGCGTTGGGCGATGTGTGGGGGTTTTGGGGGCTGTGGGGTTTGTGGGCGTTGGGCGGTGTGTGGGGGTTTTGGGGGCTGTGGGGTTTGTGGGCGTTGGGCGGTGTGTGGGGGTTCTCGGGGGTGTGTGGGCGTTGGGCGGTGTGTGGGGGTTCTCGGGGGTGTGTGGGCGTTGGGCGGTGTGTGGGGGTTCAGGGGGGTGTGTGGGCGTTGGGCGGTGTGTGGGGGTTCTGGGGGGTGTGTGGGCGTTGGGTGGTGTGTGGGGGTTCTGGGGGGTGTGTGGGCGTTGGGCGGTGTGTGTGGGTTCGGGGGGGTGTGTGGGCGTTGGGCGGTGTGTGGGGGTTTTGGGGGCTGTGGGGTTTGTTTGTGCTGGGCGGTGTGTGGGGGTTCTCGGGGGTGTGTGGGCGCCGGGGGGTGTGTGGGGGTTCTCGGGGGTGTGTGGGCGCCGGGCGGTGTGTGGGGGTTCTGGGGGGTGTGTGGGCGTTGGGCGGTGTGTGGGGGTTTAGGGGGCTGTGGGGTGTGGGCATTGGGCGGTGTGTGGGATTTCTCGGGGGTGTGTGGGCGCTGGGCGGTGTGTGGGGGTTCTGGGGGGTGTGTGGGCGCTGGGCGGTGTGTGGGGGTTCTCGGGGGTGTGTGGGCGCCGGGCGGTGTGTGGGGGTTCTCGGGGGTGTGTGGGCGTTGGGCGGTGTGTGGGGGTTTAGGGGGCTGTGGGGTGTGGGCATTGGGCGGTGTGTGGGGTTTCTCGGGGGTGTGTGGGCGCTGGGCGGTGTGTGGGGGTTCTGGGGGGTGTGTGGGCGCTGGGCGGTGTGTGGGGGTTCTTGGGGGTTTGTGGGCGTTGGGCGGTGTGTGGGGGTTCTCGGGGGTGTGTGGGCGTTGGGAGGTGTGTGGGGGTTCTCGGGGGTGTGTGGGCGTTGGGTGGTGTGTGGGGGTTTTGGGGGCTGTGGGGTTTGTTGGCGCTGGGCGGTGTGTGGGGGTTCTCGGGGGTGTGTGGGCGCCGGGGGGTGTGTGGGGGTTCTCGGGGGTGTGTGGGCGCCGGGCGGTGTGTGGGGGTTCTGGGGGGTGTGTGGGCGTTGGGCGGTGTGTGGGGGTTCTCGGGGGTGTGTGGGCGTTGGGCGGTGTGTGGGGGTTTAGGGGGCTGTGGGGTGTGGGCATTGGGCGGTGTGTGGGGTTTCTCGGGGGTGTGTGGGCGCTGGGCGGTGTGTGGGGGTTCTGGGGGGTTTGTGGGCGTTGGGCGGTGTGTGGGGGTTCTCGGGGGTGTGTGGGCGTTGGGAGGTGTGTGGGGGTTCTCGGGGGCTGTGGGGTTTGTGGGCGTTGGGTGGTGTGTGGGGGTTTTGGGGGCTGTGGGGTTTGTGGGCGTTGGGCGGTGTGTGGGGGTTCTGGGGGGTGTGTGGGCATTGGGCGGTCTGTGGGGGTTCTGGGGGCTGTGGGCGTTGGGCGGTGTGTGGGGGTTTTGGGGGCTGTGGGGTGTGGGCGTTGGGCGGTGTGTGGGGGTTTTGGGGGTTGTGGGGTTTGTGGGCGTTGGGCGGTGTGTGGGCGTTCTCGGGGGTGCGTGGGCGCCGGGCGGTGTGTGGGGGTTCTCGGGGGTGTGTGGGCGCCGGGCGGTGTGTGGGGGTTCTGGGGGGTGTGTGGGCGTTGGGCGGTGTGTGGGGGTTCTGGGGGGTGTGTGGGCGCTGGGCGGTGTATGGGGGTTCTGGGGGTTGTGTGGGCGTTGGGCGGTGTGTGGGGGTTCTGGGGGGTGTGTGGGCGTTGGGCGGTGTGTGGGGGTTTTGGGGGCTGTGGGGTTTGTGGGCGTTGGGCGGTGTGTGGGGGTTTTGGGGGCTGTGGGGTTTGTGGGCGTTGGGCGGTGTGTGGGGGTTCTCGGGGGTGTGTGGAAGCTGGGCGGTGTGTGGGGGTTCTGGGGGGTGTGTGGGCGTTGGGCGGTGTGTGGGGGTTCTCGGGGGTGTGTGGGCGTTGGGCGGTGTGTGGGGGTTTTGGGGGCTGTGGGGTTTGTGGGCGTTGGGCGGTGTGTGGGGGTTCTCGGGGGTGTGTGGGCTCTGGGCGGTGTGTGGGGGTTCTGGGGGGTGTGTGGGCGTTGGGCGGTGTGTGGGGGTTCTCGGGGGTGTGTGGGCGTTGGGCGGTGTGTGGGGGTTTTGGGGGCTGTGGGGTTTGTGGGCGCTGGGCGGTGTGTGGGGGTTCTCGGGGGTGTGTGGGCGCCGGGCGGTGTGTGGGGGTTCTCGGGGGTGTATGGGCGTTGGGCGGTGTGTGGGGGTTTAGGGGGCTGTGGGGTGTGGGCATTGGGCGGTGTGTGGGGTTTCTCGGGGGTGTGTGGACGCTGGGCGGTGTGTGGGGGTTCTGGGGGGTGTGTGGGCGCTGGGCGGTGTGTGGGGGTTCTTGGGGGTTTGTGGGCGTTGGGCGGTGTGTGGGGGTTCTCGGGGGTGTGTGGGCGTTGGGAGGTGTGTGGGGGTTCTCGGGGGCTGTGGGGTTTGTGGGCGTTGGGCGGTGTGTGGGGGTTTTGGGGGCTGTGGGGTTTGTGGGCGTTGGGCGGTGTGTGGGGGTTCTGGGGGGTGTGTGGGCATTGGGCGGTCTGTGGGGGTTCTGGGGGCTGTGGGCGTTGGGCGGTGTGTGGGGGTTTTGGGGGCTGTGGGGTGTGGGCGTTGGGCGGTGTGTGGGGGTTTTGGGGGTTGTGGGGTTTGTGGGCGTTGGGCGGTGTGTGGGCGTTCTCGGGGGTGTGTGGGCGCCGGGCGGTGTGTGGGGGTTCTCGGGGGTGTGTGGGCGCCGGGCGGTGTGTGGGGGTTCTGGGGGGTGTGTGGGCGTTGGGCGGTGTGTGGGGGTTCTGGGGGGTGTGTGGGCGCTGGGCGGTGTATGGGGGTTCTGGGGGTTGTGTGGGCGGTGGGCGGTGTGTGGGGGTTCTGGGGGGTGTGTGGGCGTTGGGCGGTGTGTGGGGTTTTGGGGGCTGTGGGGTTTGTGGGCGTTGGGCGGTGTGTGGGGGTTTTGGGGGCTGTGGGGTTTGTGGGCGTTGGGCGGTGTGTGGGGGTTCTCGGGGGTGTGTGGGCGTTGGGCGGTGTGTGGGGGTTCAGGGGGGTGTGTGGACGTTGGGCGGTGTGTGGGGGTTCTTGGGGGTGTGTGGGCGTTGGGTGGTGTGTGGGGGTTCTGGGGGGTGTGTGGGCGTTGGGCGGTGTGTGTGGGTTCGGGGGGGTGTGTGGGCGTTGGGCGGTGTGTGGGGATTTTGGGGGCTGTGGGGTGTGGGCGTTGGGCGGTGTATTGGGGTTTTGGGGGTGTGTGGGCGTTGGGAGGTGTGTGGGGGTTTTGGGGGCTGTGGGGTTTGTGGGCGTTGGGCGGTGTGTGGGGGTTTAGGGGGCTGCGGGGTGTGGGCGTTGGGCGGTGTGTGGGGATTCTCGGGGGTGTGTGGGTGCTGGGCGGTGTGTGGGGATTCTGGGGGGTGTGTGGGCGTTGGGCGGTGTGTGGGGGTTCTCGGGGGTGTGTGAGCGTTGGGCGGTGTGTGGGGGTGTAGGGGGCTGTGGGGTGTGGGCATTGGGCGGTGTGTGGGGTTTCTCGGGGGTGTGTGGTCGCTGGGCGGTGTGTGGGGGTTCTTGGGGGTTTGTGGGCTTTGGGCGGTGTGTGGGGGTTCTCGGGAGTGTGTGGGCGTTGGGAGGTGTGTGGGGGTTCTCGGGGGCTGTGGGGTTTGTGGGCGTTGGGCGGTGTGTGGGGGTTTTGGGGGCTGTGGGGTTTGTGGGCATTGGGCGGTGTGTGGGGGTTCTGGGGGGTGTGTGGGCATTGGGCGGTCTGTGGGGGTTCTGGGAGCTGTGGGCGTTGGGCGGTGTGTGGGGGTTTTGGGGGCTGTGGGGTGTGGGCGTTGGGCGGTGTGTGGGGGTTTTGGTGGCTGTGGGGTTTGTGGGCGTTGGGCGGTGTGTGGGGGTTCTCGGGGGTGTGTGGGCGCCGGGCGGTGTGTGGGAGTTCTCGGGGGTGTGTGGGCGCCGGGCGGTGTGTGGGGGTTCTGGGGGGTGTGTGGGCGCTGGGCGGTGTATGGGGGTTCTGGGGGTTGTGTGGGCGTTGGGCGGTGTGTGGGGGTTCTGGGGGGTGTGTGGGCGTTGGGCGGTGTGTGGGGGTTTTGGGGGCTGTGGGGTTTGTGGGCGTTGGGCGGTGTGTGGGGGTTCTCGGGGGTGTGTTGGCGTTGGGCGGTGTGTGGGGGTTCTCGGGGGTGTGTGGGCGTTGGGCGGTGTGTGGGGGTTCAGGGGGGTGTGTGGGCGTTGGGCGGTGTGTGGGGGTTCTTGGGGGTGTGTGGGCGTTGGGTGGTGTGTGGGGGTTCTGGGGGGTGTGTGGGCGTTGGGCGGTGTGTGTGGGTTCGGGGGGGTGTGTGGGCGTTGGGCGGTGTGTGGGGATTTTGGGGGCTGTGGGGTGTGGGCGTTGGGCGGTGTATTGGGGTTTTGGGGGGGGTGTGGGCGTTGGGCGGTGTGTGGGGGTTTTGGGGGTGTGGGGTTTGTATGCGTTGGGCGGTGTGTTGGGGTTTTGGGGGCTGTGGGGTTTGTGGGCGTTGGGCGGTGTGTGGGGGTTTTGGGGGCTGTGGGGTTTGTGGGCGTTGGGCGGTGTGTGGGGGTTTAGGGGGCTGCGGGGTGTGGGCGTTGGGCGGTGTGTGGGGGTTCTCGGGGGTGTGTGGGCGCTGGGCGGTGTGTGGGGATTCTGGGGGGTGTGTGGGCGTTGGGCGGTGTGTGGGGGTTCTCGGGGGTGTGTGGGCGTTGGGCGGTGTGTGGGGGTTTTGGGGGGTGTGTGGGCGTTGGGGGGTGTGTGGGGGTTCTCGGGGGTGTGTGGGCGTTGGGCGGTGTGTGGGGGTTTTGGGGGCTGTGGGGATTGTGGGCGCTGGGCGGTGTGTGGGGGTTTTCGGGGGTGTGTGGGCGCCGGGGGGTGTGTGGGGGTTCTCGGGGGTGTGTGGGGGTTCTGGGGGGTGTGTGGGCGTTGGGCGGTGTGTGGGGGTTCTCGGGGGTGTGTGGGCGTTGGGCGGTGTGTGGGGGTTTAGGGGTCTGTGGGGTGTGGGCGTTGGGCGGTGTGTGGGGTTTCTCGGGGGTGTGTGGGCGCTGGGCGGTGTGTGGGGTTTCTGGGGGGTGTGTGGGCGCTGGGCGGTGTGTGGGGGTTCTTGGGGGTTTGTGGGCGGTGGGCGGTGTGTGGGTGTTCTCGGGGGTGTGTGGGCGTTGGGAGGTCTGTGGGGGTTCTCGGGGGCTGTGGGGTTTGTGGGCGTTGGGCGGTGTGTGGGGGTTTTGGGGGCTGTGGGGTTTCTGGGCGTTGGGCGGTGTGTGGGGGTTCTGGGGGGTGTGTGGGCATTGGGCGGTCTGTGGGGGTTCTGGGGGCTGTGGGCGTTGGGCGGTGTGTGGGGGTTTTGGGGGCTGTGGGGTGTGGGCGTTGGGCGGTGTGTGGGGGTTCTCGGGGGTGTGTGGGCGCTGGGCGGTGTGTGGGGGTTTTGGGGGCTGTGGGGTGTGGGCGTTGGGCGGTGTGTGGGGGTTTTGGGGGGTGTGTGGGCGCTGGGCGGTGTGTGGGGGTTCTTGGGGGTGTGTGGGTGTTGGGCGGTGTGTGGGGGTTCTCGGGGGTGTGTGGGCGTTGGGCGGTGTGTGGGGGTTCTTGGGGGTTTGTGGGCGTTGGGTGGTGTGTGGGGGTTCTGGGGGGTGTGTGGGCGTTGGGGGGTGTGTGGGGGTTTTGGGGGTGTGGGGTTTGTATGCATTGGGCGGTGTGTTGGGGTTTTGGGGGCTGTGGGGTTTGTGGGCGTTGGGCGGTGTGTGGGGGTTTTAGGGGCTGTGGGGTTTGTGGGCGTTGGGCGGTGTGTAGGGGTTCTCGGGGATGTGTGGGTGTTGGGTGGTGTGTGGGGGTTCTGGGGGGTGTGTGGGCGCTGGGCGGTGTATGGGGGTTCTGGGGGTTGTGTGGGCGTTGGGCGGTGTGTGGGGGTTCTGGGGGGTGTGTGGGCGTTGGGCGGTGTGTGGGGGTTTTGGGGGCTGTGGGGTTTGTGGGCGTTGGGCGGTGTGTGGGGGTTCTCGGGGGTGTGTTGGCGTTGGGCGGTGTGTGGGGGTTCTCGGGGGTGTGTGGGCGTTGGGCGGTGTGTGGGGGTTCAGGGGGGTGTGTGGGCGTTGGGCGGGGTGTGTGGGCGTTGGGTGGTGTGTGGGGGTTCTGGGGGGTGTGTGGGCGTTGGGCGGTGTGTGTGGGTTCGGGGGGGTGTGTGGGCGTTGGGCGGTGTGTGGGGATTTTGGGGGCTGTGGGGTGTGGGCGTTGGGCGGTGTATTGGGGTTTTGGGGGGGGTGTGGGCGTTGGGCGGTGTGTGGGGGTTTTGGGGGTGTGGGGTTTGTATGCGTTGGGCGGTGTGTTGGGGTTTTGGGGGCTGTGGGGTTTGTGGGCGTTGGGCGGTGTGTGGGGGTTTTGGGGGCTGTGGGGTTTGTGGGCGTTGGGCGGTGTGTGGGGGTTTAGGGGGCTGCGGGGTGTGGGCGTTGGGCGGTGTGTGGGGGTTCTCGGGGGTGTGTGGGCTCTGGGCGGTGTGTGGGGGTTCTGGGGGGTGTGTGGGCGTTGGGCGGTGTGTGGGGGTTCTCGGGGGTATGTGGGCGTTGGGCGGTGTGTGGGGGTTTTGGGGGCTGTGGGGTTTGTGGGCGCTGGGCGGTGTGTGGGGGTTCTCGGGGGTGTGTGGGCGCCGGGCGGTGTGTGGGGGTTCTCGGGGGTGTGTGGGCGTTGGGCGGTGTGTGGGGGTTTAGGGGGCTGTGGGGTGTGGGCATTGGGCGGTGTGTGGGGTTTCTCGGGGGTGTGTGGGCGCTGGGCGGTGTGTGGGGGTTCTGGGGGGTGTGTGGGCGCTGGGCGGTGTGTGGGGGTTCTTGGGGGTTTGTGGGCGTTGGGCGGTGTGTGGGGGTTCTCGGGGGTGTGTGGGCGTTGGGAGGTGTGTGGGGGTTCTCGGGGGCTGTGGGGTTTGTGGGCGTTGGGCGGTGTGTGGGGGTTTTGGGGGCTGTGGGGTTTGTGGGCGTTGGGCGGTGTGTGGGGGTTCTGGGGGGTGTGTGGGCGCCGGGCGGTGTGTGGGGGTTCTCGGGGGTGTGTGGGCGCCGGGCGGTGTGTGGGGGTTCTGGGGGGTGTGTGGGCGTTGGGCGGTGTGTGGGGGTTCTGGGGGGTGTGTGGGCGCTGGGCGGTGTATGGGGGTTCTGGGGGTTGTGTGGGCGTTGGGCGGTGTGTGGGGGTTCTGGGGGGTTTGTGGGCGTTGGGCGGTGTGTGGGGGTTTTGGGGGCTGTGGGGTTTGTGGGCGTTGGGCGGTGTGTGGGGGTTCTCGGGGGTGTGTGGGCGTTGGGCGGTGTGTGGGGGTTCAGGGGGGTGTGTGGACGTTGGGCGGTGTGTGGGGGTTCTTGGGGGTGTGTGGGCGTTGGGTGGTGTGTGGGGGTTCTGGGGGGTGTGTGGGCGTTGGGCGGTGTGTGTGGGTTCGGGGGGGTGTGTGGGCGTTGGGCGGTGTGTGGGGATTTTGGGGGCTGTGGGGTGTGGGCGTTGGGCGGTGTATTGGGGTTTTGGGGGTGTGTGGGCGTTGGGCGGTGTGTGGGGGTTTTGGGGGTTTGGGGTTTGTATGCGTTGGGCGGTGTGTTGGGGTTTTGGGGGCTGTGTGGTTTGTGGGCGTTGGGAGGTGTGTGGGGGTTTTGGGGGCTGTGGGGTTTGTGGGCGTTGGGCGGTGTGTGGGGGTTTAGGGGGCTGCGGGGTGTGGGCGTTGGGCGGTGTGTGGGGGTTCTCGGGGGTGTGTGGGTGCTGGGCGGTGTGTGGGGATTCTGGGGGGTGTGTGGGCGTTGGGCGGTGTGTGGGGGTTCTCGGGGGTGTGTGAGCGTTGGGCGGTGTGTGGGGGTGTAGGGGGCTGTGGGGTGTGGGCATTGGGCGGTGTGTGGGGTTTCTCGGGGGTGTGTGGTCGCTGGGCGGTGTGTGGGGGTTCTTGGGGGTTTGTGGGCGTTGGGCGGTGTGTGGGGGTTCTCGGGGGTGTGTGGGCGTTGGGAGGTGTGTGGGGGTTCTCGGGGGCTGTGGGGTTTGTGGGCGTTGGGCGGTGTGTGGGGGTTTTGGGGGCTGTGGGGTTTGTGGGCATTGGGCGGTGTGTGGGGGTTCTGGGGGGTGTGTGGGCATTGGGCGGTCTGTGGGGGTTCTGGGAGCTGTGGGCGTTGGGCGGTGTGTGGGGGTTTTGGGGGCTGTGGGGTGTGGGCGTTGGGCGGTGTGTGGGGGTTTTGGGGGCTGTGGGGTTTGTGGGCGTTGGGCGGTGTGTGGGGGTTCTCGGGGGTGCGTGGGCGCCGGGCGGTGTGTGGGGGTTCTCGGGGGTGTGTGGGCGCCGGGCGGTGTGTGGGGGTTCTGGGGGGTGTGTGGGCGTTGGGCGGTGTGTGGGGGTTCTGGGGGGTGTGTGGGCGCTGGGCGGTGTATGGGGGTTCTGGGGGTTGTGTGGGCGTTGGGCGGTGTGTGGGGGTTCTGGGGGGTGTGTGGGCGTTGGGCGGTGTGTGGGGGTTTTGGGGGCTGTGGGGTTTGTGGGCGTTGGGCGGTGTGTGGGGGTTCTCGGGGGTGTGTTGGCGTTGGGCGGTGTGTGGGGGTTCTCGGGGGTGTGTGGGCGTTGGGCGGTGTGTGGGGGTTCAGGGGGGTGTGTGGGCGTTGGGCGGTGTGTGGGGGTTCTTGGGGGTGTGTGGGCGTTGGGTGGTGTGTGGGGGTTCTGGGGGGTGTGTGGGCGTTGGGCGGTGTGTGGGGGTTCGGGGGGGTGTGTGGGCGTTGGGCGGTGTGTGGGGATTTTGGGGGCTGTGGGGTGTGGGCGTTGGGCGGTGTATTGGGGTTTTGGGGGGGGTGTGGGCGTTGGGCGGTGTGTGGGGGTTTTGGGGGTGTGGGGTTTGTATGCGTTGGGCGGTGTGTTGGGGTTTTGGGGGCTGTGGGGTTTGTGGGCGTTGGGCGGTGTGTGGGGGTTTTAGGGGCTGTGGGGTTTGTGGGCGTTGGGCGGTGTGTGGGGGTTTAGGGGGCTGCGGGGTGTGGGCGTTGGGCGGTGTGTGGGGGTTCTCGGGGGTGTGTGGGCGCTGGGCGGTGTGTGGGGGTTCTCGGGGGTGTGTGGGCGTTGGGCGGTGTGTGGGGGTTTTGGGGGGTGTGTGGGCGTTGGGGGGTGTGTGGGGGTTCTCGGGGGTGTGTGGGCGTTGGGCGGTGTGTGGGGGTTTTGGGGGCTGTGGGGATTGTGGGCGCTGGGCGGTGTGTGGGGGTTTTCGGGGGTGTGTGGGCGCCGGGGGGTGTGTGGGGGTTCTCGGGGGTGTGTGGGGGTTCTGGGGGGTGTGTGGGGGTTCTCGGGGGTGTGTGGGGGTTCTCGGGTGTGTGTGGGCGTTGGGCGGTGTGTGGGGGTTTAGGGGTCTGTGGGGTGTGGGCGTTGGGCGGTGTGTGGGGTTTCTCGGGGGTGTGTGGGCGCTGGGCGGTGTGTGGGGTTTCTGGGGGGTGTGTGGGCGCTGGGCGGTGTGTGGGGGTTCTTGGGGGTTTGTGGGCGGTGGGCGGTGTGTGGGTGTTCTCGGGGGTGTGTGGGCGTTGGGAGGTGTGTGGGGGTTCTCGGGGGCTGTGGGGTTTGTGGGCGTTGGGCGGTGTGTGGGGGTTTTGGGGGCTGTGGGGTTTGTGGGCGTTGGGCGGTGTGTGGGGGTTTTGGGGGCTGTGGGGTTTGTGGGCGTTGGGCGGTGTGTGGGGGTTTAGGGGGCTGCGGGGTGTGGGCGTTGGGCGGTGTGTGGGGGTTCTCGGGGGTGTGTGGGCGCTGGGCGGTGTGTGGGGATTCTGGGGGGTGTGTGGGGGTTCTCGGGGGTGTGTGGGCGTTGGGCGGTGTGTGGGGGTTTTGGGGGGTGTGTGGGCGTTGGGGGGTGTGTGGGGGTTCTCGGGGGTGTGTGGGCGTTGGGCGGTGTGTGGGGGTTTTGGGGGCTGTGGGGATTGTGGGCGCTGGGCGGTGTGTGGGGGTTTTCGGGGGTGTGTGGGCGCCGGGGGGTGTGTGGGGGTTCTCGGGGGTGTGTGGGGGTTCTGGGGGGTGTGTGGGCGTTGGGCGGTGTGTGGGGGTTCTCGGGGGTGTGTGGGCGTTGGGCGGTGTGTGGGGGTTTAGGGGTCTGTGGGGTGTGGGCGTTGGGCGGTGTGTGGGGTTTCTCGGGGGTGTGTGGGCGCTGGGCGGTGTGTGGGGTTTCTGGGGGGTGTGTGGGCGCTGGGCGGTGTGTGGGGGTTCTTGGGGGTTTGTGGGCGGTGGGCGGTGTGTGGGGGTTCTCGGGGGTGTGTGGGCGTTGGGAGGTGTGTGGGGGTTCTCGGGGGCTGTGGGGTTTGTGGGCGTTGGGCGGTGTGTGGGGGTTTTGGGGGCTGTGGGGTTTCTGGGCGTTGGGCGGTGTGTGGGGGTTCTGGGGGGTGTGTGGGCATTGGGCGGTCTGTGGGGGTTCTGGGGGCTGTGGGCGTTGGGCGGTGTGTGGGGGTTTTGGGGGCTGTGGGGTGTGGGCGTTGGGCGGTGTGTGGGGGTTCTCGGGGGTGTGTGGGCGCTGGGCGGTGTGTGGGGGTTTTGGGGGCTGTGGGGTGTGGGCGTTGGGCGGTGTGTGGGGGTTTTGGGGGGTGTGTGGGCGCTGGGCGGTGTGTGGGGGTTCTTGGGGGTGTGTGGGTGTTGGGCGGTGTGTGGGGGTTCTCGGGGGTGTGTGGGCGTTGGGCGGTGTGTGGGGGTTCTTGGGGGTTTGTGGGCGTTGGGTGGTGTGTGGGGGTTCTGGGGGGTGTGTGGGCGTTGGGGGGTGTGTGGGGGTTTTGGGGGTGTGGGGTTTGTATGCATTGGGCGGTGTGTTGGGGTTTTGGGGGCTGTGGGGTTTGTGGGCGTTGGGCGGTGTGTGGGGGTTTTAGGGGCTGTGGGGTTTGTGGGCGTTGGGCGGTGTGTAGGGGTTCTCGGGGATGTGTGGGTGTTGGGTGGTGTGTGGGGGTTCTCGGGGGTTTGTGGGCGCTGGGCGGTGTGTGGGGATTCTGGGGGGTGTGTGGGCGTTGGGCGGTGTGTGGGGGTTTTGGGGGCTGTGGGGTTTGTGGGCGTTGGGCGGTGTGTGGGGGTTCTCGGGGGTGTGTGGGCGTTGGGCGGTGTGTGGGGGTTCAGGGGGGTGTGTGGGCGTTGGGCGGTGTGTGGGGGTTCTTGGGGGTGTGTGGGCGTTGGGTGGTGTGTGGGGGTTCTGGGGGGTGTGTGGGCGTTGGGCGGTGCTTGGGGGTTTTGGGGGCTGTGGGGTTTGTGGGTGTTGGGCGGTGTGTGGGGGTTTTGGGGGCTGTGGGGTTTGTGGGCGTTGGGCGGTGTGTGGGGGTTCTCGGGGTTGTGTGGGCGTTGGGTGGTGTGTGGGGGTTCTGGGGGGTGTATAGGCGTTGGGCGGTGTGTGGGGGTTCTTGGGGGTGTGTGGGCGTTGGGCGGTGTGTGGGGGTTTTGGGGGGTGTGTGGGGGTTTTTGGGGCTGTGGAGTTTGTGGGCGTTGGGCGGTGTGTGGGGGTTCTGGGGCGTGTGTGGGCGTTGGGCGGTGTGTGGGGGTTTTGGGGGCTGTGGGGTTTGTGGGCGTTGGGCGGTGTGTGGGGGTTTTGGGGGCTGTGGGGTTTGTGGGCATTGGGCGGTGTGTGGGGGTTCTCGGGGGTGTGTTGGCGCTGGGCGGTGTGTGAGGTTTAGGGGGGGTGTATGGGCGTTGGGCGGTGTGTGGGGGTTCTGGGGGTGTGTGGGCGTTGGGCGGTGTGTGGGGGTTCTGGGTGCTGTGGGCGTTGGGCGGTGTGTGGGGGTGCTTTGGGGTGTGTGGGCGTTGGGCGGTGTGTGGTTGCTGTGGGGTGTAAGGTCGTTGGGAGGTGTTTGGGGGTTTTGGGGGGTGTGTGGGCGTTGGGCGGTGTGTGGGGGTTCTGCGGCGTTTGTGGGCGTTGGGCGGTGTGTGGGGGCTGTGGGGTTTGTGGGCGTTGGGCGGTGTGTGGGGGTTTTGGGGGCTCTGGGGTTTGTGGGCGTTGGGCGGTGTGTGGGGGTTCTCAGGGCGTGTGTGGGGGTTCGGGGGGGTGTGTGGGCGTTGGGCGGTGTGTGGGAGTTCTGGGGGGTGTGTGGGGGTTTTGGGGGCTGTGGGGTGTGGGCGTTGGGCGGTGTGTGGGGGTTCTCAGGGCGTGTGTGGGGGTTCTGGGGGGTGTGTGGGAGTTGGGCGGTGTGTGGGGGTTCTGGGGGCTGTGGGCGTTGGGCGGTGTGTGGGGGTTTTGGGGGGTGTGGAGTTTGTGGGTGTTGGGCGGTGTGTGGGGGTTCTCAGGGGTGTTTGGGCGTTGGGCGGTGTGTGGTGTGTGGGGGCTGTGGGGTGTGGGCGTTGGGCGGTGTGTGGGGGTTCTCGGGGGTGTGTGGGCGTTGGGTGGTGTGTCAGGGTTTTGGGGGGTGTGTGGGCGTTTGAGCGGTGTGTGGGGGTTTTGGGGGGTGTGTGGGCGTTGGGCGGTGTGTGGGGGTTCTGGGGGGTGTGTGGGCGTTGGGCGGTGTGTGGGGGTTCTGGGTGCTGTGGGCGTTGGGCGGTGTGTGGGGGTTCTGGGGGCTGTGGTATGTGTGTGCATTGGGCGGTGTGTGGGGGTTCTGGGGGCTGTGGTATGTGTGGGCATTGGGCGGTGTGTGGGGGTTCTGGGGAGTGTGGGCGTTGGGCGGTGTGTGGGGGTTCTGGGGGCTGTGGGCGTTGGTTGTTGTGTGGGGGTTCTGGGGGCTGTGGGCGTTGGGCGGTGTGTGGTGGTTCTGGGGGCTGTGGGGGTGTTGGGCCTTGTTTGGGGGTTCTGTGGTGTGTGGGCTTTTGCGGTGTGTGGGGTATTCTGTGGGGTGTGTTAGCGTTGGCAGTGTCTGGGGGTTCTGGGGGCTGTGGGGTTATGACGCAGTGGTGGCCGGGCCTAGCGAGATGTGACGCAGTTGTGGCCGGGCACGGTGAGGTGCACCGGCAGCTGCAGGGTGTGACGCAGTGGTGGCTGGGCCTGGCGAGATGTGACGCAGTTGTGGCCGGGCACGGTGAGGTGCGCTGGCAGCTGCAGGGTGTGACGCAGTTGTGGCCGGGCACGGTGAGGTGCGCCGGCAGCTGCAGGGTGTGACGCAGTGGTGGCCGGGCTTGGCCAGGTGTGACGCAGTTGTGGCCGGGCACGGTGAGGTGCGCTGGCAGCTGCAGGGTGTGACGCAGTGGTGGCCGGGCGCAGTGTGGTGCGCCGGCAGCTGTAGGGTGTGACGCAGTGGTGGCCGGGCGCAGTGTGGTGCGCCGGCAGCTGTAGGGTGTGACGCAGTGGTGGCCGGGCCTGGTGAGGTGTGACGCAGTTGTGGCCGGGCACGGTGAGGTGCGCCGGCAGCTGCAGGGTGTGACGCAGTGGTGGCCGGGCCTAGCGAGATGTGACGCAGTTGTGGCCGGGCACGGTGAGGTGCGCCGGCAGCTGCAGGGTGTGACGCAGTGGTGGCCGGGCGCAGTGTGGTGCGCCGGCAGCTGCAGGGTGTGACGCAGTGGTGGCCGGGCCTGGCGAGGTGTGACGCAGTTGTGGCCGGGCACAGTGAGGTGCGCTGGCAGCTGCAGGGTGTGACACAGTGGTGGCCGGGCAGGGCGAGGTGTGCCGGCAGCTGTGTGACGCAGTGGTGGCTGGGCGTGGGAGGTGCGTTGGCTGTGTGGCAGTGAGGGTGTGTGCGGATGGGTTTGAGGGGGTTTGTGGGCTTTGGGGGTGTGTGATGGGTTTGTGGGGGCTGTGGGGTGCGCGGGAGTTCTGGCTGCTGTTTGCGTTGGGTAGTGTGTGGGGGTTCTGGGGGCTGTTGGGTGTGTGGGCATTGGGCGGTGTGTTGGGGCTGTGGGGTTTGTGGGGGTTCTGGGGGGTGTGTGGGCATTGGGCGGTGTTTGGGGGTTCTGGGGGGTGTGTGGGCGTTGGGCGGTACATGGGGGTTCTGAGGGGTGTGTGGGCGTTGGTCGGTGTGTCGGGGTTCTGGGGGGTGTGTGGGCGTTGGGCGGTACGTGGGGGTTCTGGGGCCTGTGGGCGTTGGGTGGTGTGTGGGGGTTCTGGGGGCTGTGGGCGTTGGGCAGTGTGTGGGGGTTCTGGGGGCTGTGGGCGTTGGGCGGTGTGTGGGGGTTCGGGGGTGTGTAGGCGTTGGGTGGTGTGTGGGGTTTCTGGGGGGTGTGTGGGCGTTTGGGCGGTGTGCGGGGGTTCTTGGGGGTGTGTCGGCGTTGGGCGGTGTGTGGTGTTGTGTGTGTGGGAGTTGGGGTGTGCGGATGGGGCTCTGGTCTGGCCCGGCCCGGCGGGTCCTGTCTGTGGTCTGGCCTGGTGGGACGGTTTCAGGCTGTGGTTTTTCACGGCTGGTTCGGACTGTGGTCTGGCCCGGCGGGTCTGGGCTCTGGTCTGCCCGGCGGGTCTGGGCTGTGGTCTGCCCCGGTGGGTTCGGACTGTGGTCTGGCCCGGCGGGTTTGGGCTCCGGTCTGGCCCGGCGGGTTTGGGCTCCAGTCTGGCCCAGCGGGTGTGGGCTGTGGTCTGACCCGGCGGGTCTTGGCTCGGTCTGGCCCGGCGGGTGTGGGCTCTGGTCTGGCGCTGTGCAGGGGGCTGGCACCTCTGTCTTTGCCTCAGTGCTGCAATGATGTGGTTGGATTCTCTCTTCCTGATCGATCGTGAAGAAATTCCTTCACCAGATTCTGAGCAGCGCCGAGGCCTACTGGGCTTCAGTTCCACAGCAGTCAAGTCCGGGCCGGGTCTTACCAGAATGGGGTGTGTGCGGATGGGGCTGTGGGGGTGTGTGGTGGGTGTGTGGGCGTTGGGCGGTGTGTGGGGGTTCTGGGGAGTGTGTGGGCGTTGGGCGGTTTGTGGGGTTTCAGGGGGGTGTGTGGGCGTTTGGGCGGTGTGTGGGGGTTCTGGGGGCTGTGGGCGTTGGGCGGTGTGTGGGGGTTCGGGGGGTGTGTGGGCGTTGGGCGGTGTGTGGGGGTTCTGGGGGCTGTGGGCGTTGGGCGGTGTGTGGGGGTTCGGGGGGTGTGTGGGCGTTTGGGTGGTGTGTGGGGGTTCTGGGGCCTGTGGGCGTTGGATGGTGTGTGTGGGTTCTGGGGGCTGTGGGCGTTGGGCGGTGTGTGGGGGTTCGGGGGGTGTGTGGGCGTTGGGCGGTGTGTGGGGTTTCAGGGGGGTGTGTGGGCATTTGGGCGGTGTGTGGGGGTTCTCGGGGGTGTGTGGGCGTTGGGCGGTGTGTGGGGGTTCTGGGGGCTGTGGGGTTTGTGGGCGTTGGGCGGCGTGTGGGGGTTTTGGGGGTTGTGGGGTTTCTGGGCGTTGGGCGGTGTGTGGGGGTTCTCGGGGGTGTGTGGGCGTTGGCGGTGTGTGGGGTTTCAGGGGGGTGTGTGGGCGTTTGGGCGGTGTGCGGGGGTTCTGGGGGCTGTGGGCGTTGGGCGGTGTGTGGGGGTTCTGGGGGCTGTGGGCGTTGGGCGGTGTGTGGGGGTTCGGGGGGTGTGTGGGCGTTGGGTGGTGTGTGGGGTTTCTGGGGGGTGTGGGGGCGTTTGGGCGGTGTGCGGGGGTTCTGGTGGGTGTGTGGGCGTTGGGCGATGTGTGTGGGTTCGGGGGGGTGTGTGGGCGTTGGGCGGTGTGTGGGGGCTGTGGGGTGTGTGGGCGTTGGGCGGTGTGTGGGGGTTCTGGGGGGTGTGTGGGCGTTGAGCGATGTGTGTGGGTTCGGGGGGGTGTGTCGGCGTTGGGCGGTGTGTGGTGTTGTGTGTGTGGGAGTTGGGGTGTGCGGATGGGGCTCTGGTCTGGCCAGGGCCGGCGGGTCCTGTCTGTGGTCTGGCCTGGTGGGACGGTTTCAGGCTGTGGTTTTTCACGGCTGGTTCGGACTGTGGTCTGGCCCGGCGGGTCTGGGCTGTGGTCTGCCCGGCGGGTCTGGGCTGTGGTCTGCCCCGGTGGGTTCGGACTGTGGTCTGGCCCGGCGGGTTTGGGCTCCGGTCTGGCCCGGCGGGTGTGGGCTGTGGTCTGACCCGGCGGGTCTTGGCTCGGTCTGGCCCGGCGGGTGTGGGCTCTGGTCTGGCGCTGTGCAGGGGGCTGGCACCTCTGTCTTTGCCTCAGTGCTGCAATGATGTGGTTGGATTCTCTCTTCCTGATCGATCGTGAAGAAATTCCTTCACCAGATTCTGAGCAGCGCCGAGGCCTACTGGGCTTCAGTTCCACAGCAGTCAAGTCCGGGCCGGGTCTTACCAGAATGGGGTGTGTGCGGATGGGGCTGTGGGGGTGTGTGGTGGGTGTGTGGGCGTTGGGCGGTGTGTGGGGGTTCTTGGGGGTGTGTGGGCGTTGGGCGGTGTGTGGGGGTTCTGGGGAGTGTGTGGGCGTTGGGCGGTGTGTGGGGGCTCTGGGGACTGTGGGCGTTTGGCGGTGTGTGGGGGCTCTGGGGACTGTGGGCGTTGGGCGGTGTGTGGGGGTTCTAGGGGGTATGTGGGCGTTGGGCGGTGTGTGGGGGTTCTTGGGGGTGTGTGGGCGTTGGGCGGTGTGTGGGGGTTCTGGGGACTGTGGGCGTTGGGCGGTGTGTGGGGGTTCTAGGGGGTATGTGGGCGTTGGGCGGTGTGTCAGGGTTTTGGGGGCTGTGGGGTTTGTGGGCGTTGGGTGGTGTGTGGGGGTTCTGGGGAGTGTGTGGGGGTTTTGGGGGCTGTGGGGTGTGTGGGTGTTGGGCGGTGTGTGGGGGTTCTGCGGGGTGTGTGGGGGTTTTGGGGTCTGTGGGGTTTGTGGGCGTTGGGCGGTGTGTGGGGGTTCTCGGGGGGGTGTCGGCGTTGGGTGTTGTAAGACATTTCTTCAAACTACGCACAGAACCCTGGCAGGATGGAATTTTCTCACCAATGGTCACAGGAACGGACTAACAGACAGGTGACACTGTAAAAAACAAATGTGACTGAAGTTGAATTCCCAGGTGGATCAGCAGAATCTGTGGGATCTCTGGTTAAAGCTATTACACCTGTTCAAAAAAAGTCAAATTAAGCTCATTTATATACTTAAGATGGATAAATTCTGGAAGGTATTTAAGCCTGATGTATGGAGACACAAATCAAATACATTTGTGCTCTACGGAGTTCTATGCAGAGAGTAAGCAAATACAAGTTGTAGCTGCATACCCTCAGTGTGTCTCTCTGCTAGGACTGACAGGGACAACAGGTTGGAGCATGTCCCAAGATGAAAGACTGGGTGAGATATGTTAGTCTGTGTTTTCAGGTGTCCTTTCTAGGGGAGCTGTCCCCTCTGCTCGGTCTGCTGGGAGACGGGCCAGAGCAGAGCCACCTGTGAGCCGGTCGTTTTTTCACTTGGGTGGTGCTTTTGTGTCCCAGTAGGGGCGACAGCTGCGAGGGGACAGTGGCAGGTAACCCTCTCGCACACTCGCACCCCTCCCCAGCCTTCGTCCTGAGATCCTCAAAGGAACCTGTCTGACTCCCCCATGTGTGGCACACTAGACCACAGGCTGAGGAAGCCATATCAAAGGACGAGGTCACTGAGAGAACGCGGGAGCTGAAATTCACATCCCTCTACCAAATTCATTTGCAACTCTTCTTGTCTTAGAGCAGTGCTGGCATTGTGATTTGCTGTGACTAAATTCAATTCGATTTTAGGCTATAATTATAGGAATAAGAATGAATTGAAAGTCACAATGTTGTGGGATTTTGTGCTGTAGTCACATACATAGAGTTCCTTTGAAATGATCCAGATTTATTTCGACTTATTGTTCAGATAAGCTCTTATCCCATCAGGGGATCGGATAACACTGTATCACCAAATAACAGAAAGATTTACAGATTGGATCATGCTTCTTGCATTAAAAATTCCTCAAGAGTTACACGGTAATTGTAACAGCATTGCACACAGCACGTTCATATTTGCTATTAATAATTTAAGTTTCAAAAGACAAAGGTTACATTTCTTCACCCCCTTGTTGTTAGTATTCATCTGGCAGGAATTCTAGTGATGAGACCTCCTACAGTGAGCTCTGAGGTCCTGGCACTTCACAGGACCACCGTATGACCAGTCCTTCATGCAGACTTGCTCACACCCCTTCAGACCCTTTGGTTTCCCTCACTGAGCTGCCATCCTGAATCGGAATCACAGAGCTTCAGCTGGATTGAGCTCTGGGGATCGGGATGGGCAGGCGAGAGTGTCTGTTCTGTGTGTGATTAACCTTTCTTTTTCAATCTGGATGTGAGCTCTGGATCGCTGTCATGCTGGAATCTCCAGTTTTGGCCACACAAGAGTACTCCTGGCAGAAGAGCCAGGTGTCAGGCCAGTATGTCCAGGTCTGTGTTGGAGTCCATTTCCCCTGTCTTGTCTAGGGCTCCAGGACTCCCAGAACATAAGAGTGGTCAAGAGTGTTTTCTCTTACACCAGCTTCGTCTAGTTTTACACCAGACATAACGCAGATGAGCCAAAAAGCTCAAGTTTCATTTCATCTGACCACGAGACATTTGTTTCAATCGTCATTCAAATGGTCTTTTTGTCATTCACTTCTTTCTTCCAGCCCAGCTGTGAATACTACATTCATGCTGGCAGCTTCACACGGTAGTTTTCGACACTATGTATCCTGAAGAAGCCAGTGTGCATTGGGTATCCAGGTGTTACCTTTGTCCCAAACCTCTTCACAGCCCATGGTGGCAAGATACACTTGTGTCCTCTTCCACACAGGGTGACCACTATACCAGTAGCCTTAAATGTCTAATACTGGACACCACAGTGGAAAGGGGTTAATGCAGCTGTTTGTGGATTCTGTTATAGCCATCCCCCAACATCTGGAAGCCCATGATCATCTGTCTGCAGTGAAGAGCTCTCTGGCTTTAACCATCATGAGGCTGCAGCTGCTGAATGTTTTTGCGTCTTACCTCCTTTTGTACCCCAGGGAAGCAGGAAGCCTTCAGAGGCGTCTATACAGTCTCGTGGGCTTCCACTGCGGTTCCAAAGAACAGAGTGTTCCTGGAGATGTGTCTTTGCTGAATTTGATTTAAAGCAATACTTAGAGATGTGAATAAATGTGGCCATGCTGTTCTCTGGAATTCAGTTATTTAGGACAGACTTGACTTTGTGTTTTTTTATTACAGTACAACATCAATAAGTGAGGCACATTATCCAATCTATAACCCATTATGCTCTACATTATGCTCATCTCACTGTCTCTTTTAGTTATTCTTACAAGTTAACCGCATGCTAAACCAGCCCACCTCTCTGCTGATTCTTTAATTCATATAGGATTGGTAGGATTGGTCCAGGTACAGCTAACTTGAACCTGCAAAATGTCCATATATACATCTTGTTCCAGGGTCAACTTTCATGTTTATGGTTGATTTAAGAGCAGTATGAATTTTTTGCCCTTTTTTAAAACACAACACAGCCTAAAGTGTCACTGCTCAAAGTTAGCTTGCTTCTGTCACCACGTACTGTGGAAAAGTGACAGTAGTGTTTCATATATATCAACAGACAGAGAGATAGATAGACATAATCATAATGACATATGTGTTACATGGGATTAACAATGACACACATAAAACACCATCCGCCCATATTCTGTTCCACTTCAATTCCAATTCAGGGTCACAGGGGAGCCGGAGTCGATCCCAGCAAGCAAAGGGTGCAGGACAGGGTACACCCTGGACAGGATAACAGTCCATTGTAGGACAGACACACACACATACGCACACCAGGGACAATTTTCCCAGAAGCCAGTTAACCTACCTGCTTGTTTTTGGACTGTAGGAGGACGAAAATATCTAAGTGTCTAAGAAACAGCCATTGATAGTCACACTTTATCTGAGTAAAGGAGATCAGGAGATCTATAGATGGCAAAAAAATAGTGTTCACTTGTATTCTGTCTTGTGCAGCTCCATGTAGAGATTGCCTAAAGCTCTGAATACGTCTCCAATGCCAAAACAAAAGCCCAAAAATGTTCCTAATTCTGACTGTCACTTTCTACAGTGAGGAGAGTATTGCAATAACATTTTATGGAGCCCAAGAAGAGTTAGATAAGGAAGGAAAAGACACATTTCTACACATCTTTCACTTTTGATCCTCACTTCAAAATGCAATAAAATTCAGATTTTTTCTGAATTAAGGTTAAAGACTGCAGGTTTCAAAATCAAACACTTCCAGTCTAGATTTATTTCTGTTAATAGGAGTGATCACAATATTTCTTATTTGAAGAAAATGTTTTAAATTCTGTTTTAGCTATAAGGAACCTCAGTAAAGGATTTAAATCTTACACCTTCATGAAACAAATTTCTATTTTTAAGCCCTTAGCTTCCTACAGGAATTCATGCCAAGATTATTATTAAAATTATTAAACTATGTAATACTTGACTACAAATAATTTAATAATTTGAATATGTGGATTAAAAGAAAGAGGTGAGCCACAAAAAGTTCATCTTGAACCCCACACCCCACACATCAGTGGACTTGAGTTTATCAGCCACCTCAACACTCAGCACAAACATTGGCCTGTTTTCAGAGCTGATTGGCAACAATTGTCAAAGGATTACAAATGAGACTGTGTCCAACTGAGCTCATTAAAGGAAAACCACGGACTGAATAATAGTTCATTATTCAGTGTTGAGTTTAGTTTCTTGAGGTTTTATTGAGCGTTCCTTTTCAATAAAACCTCACGGAAGGAAAAAACAGCAGTATGGAAGTGAAACAAGTTTTCAAAAAAACTGAATCGTCACTTACTGCTGCCAGACATTATTACTGGATTATCCAGACAGAATTAGGACAAAGCCAGAAGGAAGGTTAACACCAAATTGAAGAACGGATGCTCTTCAATTACACAGCATGAACAATTACACGGTAAGATTTTTACTACCAATTGATCAGCACTTTGCAGGAAGAAATTAAATGAATAGTTCAGGTGAAAATAGGGGGAAATAATTAAGATCTTCAGACCTGCTTGTGTTTTCAGCCACATGTCGCTAATATTTCTCCAAGGCCTAAATGCTTTTAATTCAGGTTGTAATTTTACTTGATTGCCTGACTCAATAAGCTGGCTGCCAGAGGAATCGATTCACAACTTCCTGAATCAACCATTTTTAAACATCTTATAAAGCACACATTCTGATAACCAAATAATCACCTGTGCAGTTCAACTGTTAGTAAGATGTTAGTCATCTTTCATCATCTGTATTCATCTGGTAATATTCTACAGGTCTTACAACAAGTGCTCACAGTCAAATGCCATACATAATGACGGCTGAGGGAAACACATACCTTAATCCTCTAGCAAGCTCAACAGATTGTTTTAGTGGTTACTTGGGAATGCAAATGACAAATCATCAGTTTTCTTGTCTCCGAACACTCTGGTTGGCCTGCAAGTTACTTCATTCATACAGAATGAAGGGGCTTAACTCAGCACTCGTTTTGTCCTGATGTCATGTAGAACGTGTTGTGGTTTGTATGTCCTGTGAGATTTCATGTGTGGTTTACCACTGGCTGACAGTTCTTAAATGTAATACAGTGGCCTTAAAGTTCAAAAGAAATTCACTGCACACCTGCTAGGACATGAATCTTGTAACTTAAGATCTGACAGCACTTGTCAGGCTTTTTTGTGTCTGTAAAGCCAGAATTTCTGGTGACTCCAAGGCAGCATATCCCTAACAATAGAGGTCGTTTCTATCATGTTCTTCAACTTAGACATGGTCCTTACTACTGCAGGTAAAAGCCCCATGGATTCTTCTGGAATGTAGCAATTAACACACTTAATTTAAGATTCTTTCTTGTATGCACATTCTGAAGTTTGCTATCGGATTGCTGACATGAAATTATGTTTGTCTTAGGAGAACACACCTCAATACATCACTCACTCAGGGTGCATTTTCAAATGTACAAACTTTTTTTTGTGGAACGCAAGCTTAATATTGTTAAAATACACAAGTGCATATAATCCTAATAGAACTGCAAGTCTTGTTAAGTATTAATAGTAATGGTCAGGATTAAAGACACATGAATGAAAGCTTACATACAGTACGTTGTAGTGGACTGCTTCATTTTTTTAAGGGCACCAAGTTACATAAAGTCAATGGAGCAGAGAGCTTTTGTACACAATTCTACAGTAACAACATTTCATATCACCCAGCATAATTATCATCCAGGTGGGGCTGCACACTGGTGGTGGTGAGGGGGAGTCCCCATTACCTGTAAAGCGCTTTGAGTGGAGTGTCCAGAAAAAAGCGCTATATAAATGTAAGCAATTATTAATTATTATTATTATTAATTACAGAAGTCTGTTGTATAATATATGATTGTTTAATTTGTGTTAAATTGTTGCAGTGTTTATGAACTAATATACTTTGTAAGGTTGGGATGAAAACTCTTATTGCATAGAAATGCTGTGAAAAGACTTTTTTACCTCTGACTGTAGTATGAATCAATTAACTCAATAGTAAGACCAGTCTTTCTCAGCGCTTGTGTAGTACATCATTTTCTGAATTTGTGCTTCCCTGTAGCATCCTAATAAGGCACAAGAATGATGTATTCATGCTATATGTGAATGGTGGTTAGTTCCTGGGAGTTTTCTTGTTTGAGTAGATGCACATGAAGTGATGTAATATCTATTAAAGGGTCCTATAACTTTCCACTCTAACAGTAATGTGAACTCTGCCCCATTTTTCCAGTATTAAGTGAACTATTTTACCTTAAGATTCAAGCCCACCTGTCACTTTATTCATATTCTGGCAAAAAACAACACAAAAAATACATCGTGTCTGGGGAATTATTGACATCTGCTTGACCACATTGCTGCAGGCAGATGTTTAAAAGTTAGAGACCAGACTCTGCTTCTTTTTCTAATTCCTTTATAGTGCATTTTCAACATGCCTGGCGGGCTTGCTGAGACACCCTTGCTTTAACTCAGCCAAGAAAAAGAATTTCCTGGAAAAGCTCAATATCCCAAAAGAACTGCAGTCATTATTTTCCCTGTGCTTTTTTTTAAAGCAGCAGGCTGCTCGGTTCCTCTCGTCTTCAAAAACTGAAACAACTGCACAAATGAGCAAGTGTGGGAAGAGACACAGCAGCACTAAAGGCAGGGTGACATTCACACGGCCAGCAGGGA
The DNA here is from genome assembly GCF_055471065.1 of Atractosteus spatula. NCBI lineage: Eukaryota > Metazoa > Chordata > Actinopteri > Semionotiformes > Lepisosteidae > Atractosteus > Atractosteus spatula. The sequence goes on along the minus strand of NW_028296636.1, from coordinate 105,001 downwards.
TTGAAGAAAGTTAAGAGGAATATTTTAAAAACACTTTTTATTTACAAATAGGAAATGCTAAAAAGCATCCAGATACAGTAGTTAGTTATAGGCAAAAACATACAATCCATAATACAAATCCTTAATTTCTGAGACATTCACAGCAAAAGCCACTTACAGATGATAAGTCACCCCAGCTCCAAAGTCATGTAACAACAGTGCATTCAAGTCAATTCGTAGCCATCATCTCCTAGACCTCTGCTCCCCCTCCCAGAAAAACATTTGGCAACAGCCATCTGCCTGCCCGACCACCTCTGTCGTCCGACATGTTAATTCAACTGCAACACCTTCCTTCTAATCACACTCACCAGCCCCTGGCCCCTTTCCTTCATTAGCACAGATTAGCAAAAGTGGAGACTGGGCTGCACAATCTTTCTTCTTTAAAACAAGTGCTAAGGAAACAGTACGACAGCAACAGAGCACAAAAAAACCTGGAAAACACTCGGTACATTTTTCTTTCCCAGTGTGACCAGGCTGAAACTTCACTGCCAACAACTTATGACCTCCCTCTCATCTCACTCCTCCTGTCCAGAATTCAGCCCTGGTTGAATTCTTTACGGCAATTTACAGCATGTACTCTTTTTAAAAAAAAGGCAAGCCAGAAAAAAATAAGTCTTTGAAACACATTTACCTCTTTCAAAAATGTGTACAACGCAAGCGGCTGGAGGCACAGCCAGCTGGCCCCAGCGTTGTTTGTTGGGGGAACCCCTCATAGCCCAGGTATAAGCGCGTGGGCTTACCCCAATAACAGAACAAGTCCACACATTGGGTTTTCCAAGTGTTACAGCCCAGCGAACAGACCGGGTTTTCAGTTTTTCAAAGTCCCTTTCTCCCACAATGGGGGGAAGGTGATCTCAGTCCGGGAACCGCGTGCTTTTTTCTGCGCGCCGGCTCCGTGCACACAGTCTGTCGCCCCCAGGAGCGGGGCTCCCTACACCTTGGTGGCCAGCGACTGCACCTCGGACTTCTGGGTCTGCGTGCTGAGGGTGGACGACAGCGAGCTCATCTGGCCGTGCATGGCCTTCTTCAGGTTGAGCAGGCACAGGCACTGCGAGCGGAAGCGCAGGTCGAAGAAGGCGTAGAGGAAGGGGTTGAGGCAGCTGTTGACGTAGGCCAGGCAGGTGGTGTACGGGTGGGCGTGCAGCAGGACGCTCAGCAGGGCGCAGGTCTGGGGAAGCACCTTCAGGTAGATGAAGGCATCCAGGCTCTTCAGCACGTGGAAGGGGGTCCAGCAGAGGGCAAAGACCGCCACCAGGGTGGTGATGATCTTGAGCAGCCGCTGCTTCTTCTGGTCCTCCTTGCGGAGGTTGTTGAAGTGGCGGGTGACGGTGCTGCCGATGAAGCAGTAGAACGGTGACCTCTGAGTTTTTGGACAATGTGAGTCATTCAGCACATTCAGTGATGTCTGTGGTTGGCGCTTTGAGGTCTTGCTCTCCTTAATTCCTTCTAAGAGCAGCGGGTGGCTGAATTCCTGTCCTAAAGCTGTCGGGGGTTGGTGCATACACTCACACGTTTTATGCGTTTTTGGCAAAACCTGAAATTTGCTGTGGATCCAGTCAGGCTGAATGGCTTCCTGTTTGGCTGACTTGGGACTGGAACACACTGCACTTCTCGACTCTAGTGTCTCGAGTTTGATTCTGTCTTGACGTGCTCTCCGTGTAGCATTTACAGTTTTTTTCTCTTGGCCATGTGGAAGCTCCAGGTGATAGATAGATACTTTATTGATCCCGTGAGGGAAATTGCAGTGGAACAGCAGCTTCATGCAGTCAACACAGCATAGTGTAACGAATGATACAATAATAATACAATACATACAATACAGTCAGTACAGTCAGTGAGTGAGGTGCTCCAGTTACCTTCCGTAGTGGAATGTAGGAATGTTGTCTGAGGCTACCGGGTAACTCTAAATGGTCCGTCCTCTGCCTGAGTGAATGTGTATCCCATCCATTATCTACACATTATCTATACCACTACAGGACCACACTGCATCGTGGTCCTGTATTGGTATAAACGGTCCCGAAAATGACCATGTGGTTGTCTGGACTATCAAGATGTCTCCTGCACAGCCCCCAGTGTCAGTGCAGTTACAGTGGACCTTGGCTGCCCCCTGTTCGGCTAATGCAGTTTGCTGTTCCACCAAGACTTGCCGTTCTTGCCGCCAAGTCTTGGTGGAACATTCATTCTTGCCGTCTGCCATAAGACTGTACAACGCATCCACCTTGCGTCTTGGCAGAGGCAACATCGACAGTGACCTGTTTCTGGACTAAACGCATCTACACATCTACTGCTACATCTGTTCTCTTTCTTTTTCTTTTTCTTTTTCCCGTTTACAACCACTTTTTGTGCAATATATGCCAGGGACCTGTGCAATACATTTATATTTATATCTATAGTTACATCTATATTTATATTCATATGTGTGATACGATTTTCTGTGTACTGTTCTGTTCTAGTTTGTTCTTGTGCGTCCGGACTGTGAGTAACTCTTGTACTGTATTGTATGTATTGTACTATTATTATATATTTCGTTACACTGTGGCTGTGTTGTGTGTGTTAAGCTGCTGTTGCACTGCAATTTCCCTCACGGGATCAATAAAGTATCTATCTATCTAAGACAAGTTATTATTTTAAAAAACTCAGTATCGTTGTCGCATAATTTGAGTCAGTCATTTCTTTTCACTCTTTCAGGACCACTCACGAGTTCCTGTTTGGAGCCCTAGCTGAGCTTGTGAACAACGCAAGGTACAAATCCTCTTTCTAGCCTGCTTTCTTCCTTTCATCCTGGCTCGCTGTTTGTGTAGATGTTCAGCTTAGCGCAAGGTTCTCAAAGGGAAGGTTGGTATGTTAAGCTTAGTTAAGTTTAGTTCCGTTCATAAATCAGTTGAGGTAGTGCAGAAACTGTCATTTGTAACCACAGAATATCTATCTGCTGCCTCTTCCACTTCCCACAGAGCATATCTAATGTTGTTTTGTCTTTGCAGGGATGCGGATGCTAAAAGAATAGACATCTACACAGGTAGTTTTCACATACTGCGCTCAACCATCTGTTTCTGGTACTGTGTCTTCAAACAGTATGGTCTGTTTGTCTGACAGCTGAGTATGGCGGTTACTCTGACTTGTGATCTGAACCGAGAGGAAGGTGTTTTGGTGTTTTTATGTTTCCTCAGGCGCTGGCTGTGCTGTAGTTATTATGAGGACCGCCGCTGCTTGCAGAAAGAGCAGAGTAATGTGATGTGTTCATGAAAGAGCTCTCAGCAAAGGGAACAGCTGCAGAAGTACAGGAGCCCTGAGAGCGAAAACCGTATTTGCAGATTTTTTGTCGAAAATATTTCGAAAAAAAGTTTCTTCTATGCCTCTTTTAAGTTTGTGGCCACTTATCTTAGCAAGCAGTAGGAAGGGTTCTGACTAATAAATGGAAAGTATGTTGTCAGGACATAAGCCTCCATCTGTTTGTAATGTGGAATCGCCTGTTGCTGTCACCATCTTCTTCATGCCTCATTTCATCAGGTTAATTTAGAAATATAAAGCTCAGCGGCTCACAGTCTTGAACCTTAGCAATTTGGTAGGTTTATGTTTTTGCTGTGCATACCTTAGCAAATTAAAACTCTCACTCTCACTCTCAATGGATTTTAAATCCAATTTTGCTCTTGCCAATCGTTTTATTGTTCTGGCCAGATTGTGGGGTGCTTCTATGTTTTATTTTAAACTGACTTTGAAGTCACCTGTTGACTTTTGTTCTGTATATATTGCTCCAGTTAATCACGTTTGGAGAGATTCATCCCCGTTTCCAAATGAGGCAGAGGGTTCATAGCTCTAATTTTATGAAAATATTTAATTTGCAAGTCTTAATGCATCTATCTTACGAGTTTTCGAAAGTGGGTAACGTATTTTAAATTGCTAGGTGCTCACCTTCTGAGTAGCTGAACTGGCTAAAACAAGCAAGTTCACATAAAAGGCCAGAATCGTAGGTCATTTTCGGTACGTGTATGTCAAAAGTGGGTAAGCCTCATCCGTAAGCTCCTCATGCTGTCAGGAGTAAGTGTCTGTCTCTGTAGAGCAGGGCGGTGTTATCTCTCTGGCCCACTTTCTGTCCTCTCCTCTCCAGAGAAGAAGCCGGAGCTGCGTGGTGGGTTCATGCTGTGTTTCCTTGACGATGGGACTGGAATGGACCCCAGTGAGTACAAGCCTTGCTGTGGATTTAATCCTCTGTTTGTGTGTAAAACAGTTACCTGTCAGCATTCATAATGGATGTTAATTGTATGAAAATCTGCACATATACAAATATGTTCAAGTAAGTAGCTGCGTCAGCAAATAAACCTTTACTTGTTCCATATTCAAATATGTCATGGATATCCCAGTGACGCAGTTTTTAGTATTGATGCCTCATAGCACGTGGGTTTCCTCTGGGTGCTCCATTTTCCTCCCACAGTCCAAAGACATGCTGGTGGATTCATTGGATTCTGGGAGAATTGTCGCTTGGCATGAGTGTGTGTGAGTGTCCTGTGATGGACTGGCGACCTGTCCAGGGTGTGCCTTGTCTTGCACCCGCTGCTTGCTGGGATAGACTCCGGCTCCTCTCTGACCCTGTACTGGATAGATCGGTTAGAAAAGGGGAGGATAGGTGGAAACATGCCACATGCTCATTTCTCTTGTGAGGTTTGCCGCATTCGTTTTCGGTTGCAATGTTGTGTTTTGTCAGTTCATTGAAAGACTGAGTTGTCTTTATACATGTGACCCAGCGGTGAGTTACCGTTAAAAGAACCCGAAATTACTAGGGAGTTGTAACGGTATATACGGTGTTGTTGCCCTATTTACACCCTAAATACCCGCTATATAAATGCAATTATTGCTACTATCCATGCAGTCCTTCTCTCTGTTTGTAAATGTACCCAATTTCCCCAGCCTTTGTGATGCACAGGGTTTATTTTAGTTCAAAGGAATCCTGGGTCGTGGTTGTTTGCCTGTTGGCCACAGGGGGGCGCGTGTCTGCGGAGCAAGGGGGTGTGAGCAGAGTCGGGGAAGAGCGCAGTACACTCCCTCCACCACCACGCTGCCCTCCGCTGTCTGCGCCCTGAGCTCCGTCACTCTCCCACTCTTCTGCTTCACCGCAGGCGCCGAGCCGGTCACCTTCGTCTTCTTGGGCTGCGGCTCCTCCTCCTCGCTGTTCTCTGCCTGGGGGGGGGGGGCTCTCTTGCGCTGGCTCCCTGCGGGCGTTGCCTGCTTTGCTGTGCTCTGTGCGGCGGAGGGAGAAGAGGGGAGAAGGGCTCATACAAGGCTCATACCTCTTTGCTCGGGAGCCGACAGCAGCTGGCCGTCAGCGGGAACGCTCCCCCTCTGCATGAGCAGGCTCGTACTCAGCTTGTACGCCGCAGTGTGTCAGAGCCGTCACAATCACCTACAACACATACTTCTTACACACCCAAGGAGCACTCAGTAAATCTGATGTGCTTTTGCGGTTTCGATTATCCAGAGCTGTTTTTGACATATTCGGTATTTTGTGTGTGACCCAGGGTGAATAGCGGCCTGTTATGCCAAATCCACTAGATGGCGCTACCTCTTAGCTGGCGGCTCCTGTCAGGTGAGTTCAGCGTTCTGCGCATGGGCAGTAGGGACTCAGAAGCAGTGAGTTACCGTTAAAAGACCCCGAAATTACTAGGGAGTTGTAACGGTAAATACGGTGTTGTTGCCCTATTTACCCCCTAAATGAGTATAAAGGGGCACTTCATAGGATTGAGACAAGAGTAGCGAGATGGATATTAGATTTTAACGGAGTACACTGAGGCGGTAGCCAGTTTTTAGACAACTACTCGGGCTGGGGATATCTGTTTATTGATTTGTAAGTAATGGGTTTCACATGCTCCTTGTATTTTCTGTTCCTTCGTTCTTTACAGAGATTTATGTTTAGCACCGTTTGTTAAGTGTACGCAATTGTAAGTATGATACTAATTATGGTCGTAATGTAGTTCTCAGGGAGGGCTGAGAGGTGACCCGCGCAGCCTGGGAGCGGCTTATTTCTGCCCGCGCTGCGTGGTGAGTTGTTTGAACTTCAACTGTGATGTAATTTATTTATTTTTTTGTTGTTCAGTGTAGATGCGTTTCTGTAATGGTCAGATGGAATGTAAAAAACTGTAAAACTAAACATGTTTTCTTTGTTTTCCCCTCTGCGTGAAAGAACCACTGCCGTATTGTGTGTATATAAAAATATTGTTATATGTCATTTCTTTTGTTATTTTATTTTTGTTTTTTAAACTAAGAACAGATCAGACCACATACTCACCTAGAAATAAAGAACCCCAAAATTATATTGGTGTCCTGTGCTGATTATTCTTTGCCAGGCTACACAATTTTGGTACCAGGAGTGGGGTTTCTGATAGTCTGGGGGTTCTGACTCTCACAGTGAAGCGGTGGTGCATAAAATACGGTAGTGGTGAAGACAGCTGTCCAAGGAGGCTGATAACGGACGGAGAAGGCCAGGTCCAGAGGTCCAGTGGCCAGTGTGCTGGGAACCAGACGACACCAACGGCCAGTGGAGGACGTCTTCTTGTCTCTTCAGACTCATCTGCTGAACTGTGGTATTCCAAGATTGATGTTTGCACAGAGACTGTGTTTGTGAACAGTTCCCAAAATGTCAGGTGATGACAGGGATGATGGTGCAGCAGTTGATGGTCGTGTAGTTACGGAGAATGGTAATGGTGACAACCTCCATGACTTGAGGTCTCAAGTAGAAGACCTAGTTAGAAAATATGACCAAGCCATGGCCACTATTGCTGCACTGGGTCCTGAACCAAAACGTTCATATGTGTATGTACCTAGAGAACGTAATGTACAGCCTTTTAGTGGTGATATAACTAAAGATGGTTGCTCCGTTGACGAGTTTATCGAAGAAGTTGAACGAGTAATCAGAGCCAGGGAACAGACTCCTGCTGAGCAGTATGACCTTGTGTTATCATTGTTGAAGGGTCCGGCCCTAGAAGAAGTACGTTTACGTATGGGTGGTGAATCTAGACAGGTCAGTGATATATTCAGTTACCTCAGACATGCTTTCAGGGAGAAGCGCAGTGTTTCCCAACTGTTGCAAGCCTTTTATGGCTGTAAGCAAAGGGAGGGGGAAGATCTTTGCAATTACTCTCATTCTCTCTCTCGCATGCTCGGCGCTGTGTTAAAGGTATCGCCTGATGTAGTGTCGGATGAGAAGCGAGCTATCCGAGATCAGTTCATAGAGGGGGTTAGGGATTTATCTCTATCGCCCAGGACGCTGCAACACTGCTGCTGATGCCCTCTCTAGGCAGCCATTTGCAGGGGAGCCTGAACCTGACCCTGATGATGTCGAATATGATGATTGTGTGGCTATCTGTAATGTTGTCAGCAGAGGCACACCCCTGGAGCCAGATTTGGTGGCAGCCGGTATGAAATGCTGCAAAATAAGACAGATCCGTGTTTTGGAAGCGGGAGTGGATTGTGATAACTTGAACAAGTCACAGAGTAACACCCAAACTTTCCCAGGGTATACAAAGAAGGAGCTCCGTCGGTTTCAAGATGCTGATCCCTCTCTCAGTGCTTTCCGGATGTTCTGGAATAAGTAGAGAAAACCAGGGAATAAGGAGAGATCAAAGTTGCCTAAATCTACCTTGTCTTTGTTGAAACAGTGGCACCGGGTGCGAGAGCTTGATGGGCTATTGTACAGGGTGATCGAAGATCCTCATGTTGGTGAATGTTTCCAACTCCTCCTGCCTGATTGTATGAAAGATCAAATATTGGAAAGTGTACATGACCAGATGGGTCATCAAGGAATTGAACGCACTCAAAATCTGTTGAGACAGAGATGCTTTTGGGTGGGCATGTATAATGATGTGGAACAGTGGGTCAAGAAGTGTCAATGGTGTATCCTGACCAAAATGCCACAGCCAAAAATCCAGGCACCCATCAAACCATTTATAGCTACTAGGCCTTTAGAGGTTGTCGCTGTCGACTACACGGTCCTCGAGCCAGCCTCTGATGGGCGGGAGAACGTGTTGGTAGTTACTGACGTGTTTACCAAGTTTACACAGGCTTTCCCGACTCGTGATCAGAAGGCAGACACTACAGCAAAAGTCCTCCTGAAAGAATGGTTTATGAAATTTGTATGCCCTGAAAGGTTGCATCGTGACCAGGGAAAAACCTTTGAGAGTCAGGTAGTTGCAGAGCTGTGTAAACTTTACGGAGTGAAGAAAACACGCACCAGTCCTTTCCATCCTCAAGGAAACCCACACTGTGAACGGTTCAACAGGACCCTACATGACCTTTTACGCACGTTGCCTCCTGAGAAGAAGCGCCGTTGGCCAGAACATCTGCCGGAGTTAGTCTATGCCTACAATGTGACACCTCACGCTAGTACGGGATATTCGCCTTACTTCCTTCTGTACGGAGTGCATCCTCACTTACCTGTTGATGCGTTACTGGGCCAGGAGGAGGTGCTGGATAAAAGACATGATTGGCTGGTGGTCCACCAGGAACGGTTGAACGAAGCACATGCCCGAGCTAAAGAGTACGCAGAACAAAAAGCTGCGGAAAGAGTTGCACTGCAAGAAGACAAAGTGTTCTTTCCCCCAGTCAGTGTAGGTCAGCTGGTTTATCTGAGACACAGACCGTTGGGCAGAAATAAGATACAGGATGCTTGGGGACCTACTGTGTATAGGGTGGTAGAGGTGCAGGGTACGACACACGCAGTGGAACCATTGGAAGGTGGTCCTATAAAGCGGGTACACAGGGTTAATTTAAGGCCATGTGTGGGCCCTGTCCCAGCCCCCAGGTGTGTTAGAAACCAGTCCCCCACAGGAACGTCTGTTAGTACCCTTTCAGAGTCTCCGCCAGAGTTTGTAGTGTTGGAGGAGGTTTCGCTTCCAAGATTAACTCGGGAGGTGTTCCCTGAGTCATTAGATGTTGCTAGTGATGAGGATCTCTGTGGTAGTGAATCAGAAGTGTTCTCTGAGCCTCTTAGGTTTGAACCTGCTCCTGAATCTACAGGTGCTGTGCAGGTTAGGACTGAGGCTGACACCGAGCCTTCTAGGGCTGAGCCTACTACCAGCTTCTCTCCTTGTGACCGTGTAGTAAATGTACCTACTCCTGTTCCACGCAGAAGTCGTAGGGCCAATGCTGGGGTGCACACTAATCCTTTTCATGAACCCAAGTCTGTCTGTAATGCGATCTCCTTAACTCCAGAAGTCTTTTCCCAGATGATGGCAAACTTAAGTGCTGTCCTTTTTAGGGAGGCAGTCAAGGGGGTGAAGGGTTGATAGGCACCGGGACGTTGACTATGCAGCAGGGAAGCCTGGCAAAGAATAATCAGCACAGGACACCAATATAATTTTGGGGTTCTTTATTTCTAGGTGAGTATGTGGTCTGATCTGTGCTCCTTGGGTGTGTAAGAAGTATGTGTTGTAGGTGATTGTGACGGCTCTGACACACTGCGGCGTACAAGCTGAGTACGAGCCTGCTCATGCAGAGGGGGAGCGTTCCCGCTGACGGCCAGCTGCTGTCGGCTCCCGAGCAAAGAGGTATGAGCCTTGAATGAGCCCTTCTCCCCTCTTCTCCCTCCGCCGCACAGAGCACAGCAAAGCAGGCAACGCCCGCAGGGAGCCAGCGCAAGAGAGGCCCCCCCCAGGCAGAGAACAGCGAGGAGGAGGAGGAGCCGCAGCCCAAGAAGACGAAGGTGACCGGCTCGGCACCTGCGGTGAATCAGAAGAGTGGGAGAGTGACGGAGCTCAGGGCGCAGACAGCGGAGGGCAGCGTGGTGGTGGAGGGAGTGTACTGCGCTCTTCCCCGACTCTGCTCACACCCCCTTGCTCCGCAGACACGCGCCCCCCTGTGGCCAACAGGCAAACAACCACGACCCAGGATTCCTTTGAACTAAAATAAACCCTGTGCATCACAAAGGCTGGGGAAATTGGGTACATTTACAAACAGAGAGAAGGACTGCATGGATAGTAGCAATAATTGCATTTATATAGCGATTTACATGTTTCCAGGAAACCCACTTTATCACCCACTGAAGTGCTGCACCTTCTTGGGTGATGCCTCTCGCCCTTTTTCAACACTATGCGGCAGATCAGGTAGAGATATGAGAACTCCCTTCTGTGGCATTAAGGGGGTGTTTTAAGACTAAAGACTAAATTAAGAACACAAGATGACAGACTTTGGGCAAAGGAGCCCAGTCGTTGTTTGGTTTTAACTGGACTTTTGCTTAGTTTTCACCTGTGTCTTTTGAGGTGTGTTTCACTGTTCATTCTGATGGATTTATGGAAATGGTTGAAAGCCAGAGTGAAATTTAGCTAGGACATCACGGGTAGCATCCCTGCTTTTAAGCACAGTGCCTCTGCATCTTTAATGACCAGCTCGTCGGGATGTCTGCTTAATATCTCATCTGAACGATGGACTTTCCTGCAGCGCGGTGTGCTTAACCAATGGAAATGTTAAAGGCGTCGCAGTTGGACCTTGAATAATGATAATATTATATCAACGTGGGGAAGGTGAGGGCCTGAGGTTTCTGCACATCCCTAAGCTCCCCTGTCTGTTCTGGTGGCGGGTGTTGTACTGGACTGCCCCTTCTCCGGAGTCACGTGCGATGTGCTGTCCTTGAATCTGCAGAGCGCTGGGAAGCAGATGCCTGGCTCCAGACGGAGGACACTCCCTCCTGCTGAGAGCACGGAGGAGGAGGAGGAGGAGGAAGAAGAGAAAAGGCCAAGCTCTGGCAAAAACAGGCTGGCGGCTGCAATTGCGCCCCAGGTGTTCAGAGCAGCGGCCGAGCCAAGCGCTCGGAGAGCCCAGAGCAGTGTGGTGGTGGAGGTACGCTGATCCCCCGACGGGGCGCGGTTCCGAAAAGCCCTCTAGGCGGTAGCCTCCTTCCCCCAGCACAGACAGGCGGCGGTGTCTGGTCTCAGTCGCTGCAGCAGAGCCTGGCGTGTGGCTCGTCCTGCAGCCCTCTCTCTGGCAGGCAAGGCCCGCAATTCTGCAGTTCTGTGGGTCTCAAGCTGACGTCATGCGATACTGGAAACGTGGACGCGCTATCGCAGTTTTTTAGCCAAGATTGGCAATGATGTCGGTAGCTAAAACATTTCTGTTACAGCTTGGTGCACCTGACACTTTCCGTGTCTAGAGGTGATGACATTTTATAGCTTTGCTTCGCAAATTTTCCTTTGTGATGATGACTCCTTATGATGAACCACTGCCTTTTGCCAAAATGATGTACTATACAGCAGTAAAAAAAACATAAAGCCAGAAAGAAAAGATCTAGTTGGCTGTGGCAATTGTTTTGGGGAGCAAAACATCCCAAATACTACACATCCGGCACTACACATGCATCCGGCGCCCTGATAAATTATCTAGATATGATAAAGGTTCTTGGTATTCATACATCTGAGTATCCAGATTGTGGTGTATTTAGATAAAGAATTTGATGAATTCTTTGTGCTGGTGAGAGAACGCCAGCTTTCGCTTTCTCTAGCACGCGGTGTCCTATCCGAGCTCTGAGCTCTTGGTTATTTAATTGAACCTGAAGTTTAAACTAATTGAAGCTTTTGATGCATTTCTGTTCTTGAACGTCGGAAGATGGTAAGAACAAAAACAAAAGTAACTTGAAACCTGTACCCATTTGGAGTGCATTTAAAGGCATTTTTTAGCCCTCCTCTCCTCGTAGTCGACAGGATCTGATGAACCAAATTATTACCTTCACTTAGGGTTCAGTTAAGCAGCTGGAGAGCTCATCTGGAGTGGAAACCTGGAGGCTCTGGGGCTACGGTGGGGAAAGATTTGCTCTGGCGTTTGAGACATCAGCTAGTGGTTTCATTTCCAGAGCCAGACCCTGCTGTGCTTAATGCCAGGCTTGTCTCTTGTGTTGGCAGATCACGGACAGCAATGAAGAGGAAGAAGAAGCAGGAGTGGATCTCAAGGCAGCAAAGAAAGGTGAGCAGCTCTAGAGAGCTGTAGGAATCCACAGGAGGAATGTTAAGACACTGCAGCCCAGCCAGTGGGAGAGCCTGGCCAGAGTGACTCAGACCAGTAAACCTTTGCTTTAACTGAACATTAGATAGTGTAACATGTTCTTGTACAGCATACTTTTAAATAGATTTAAAAGCCATGAATGGCAATGGAGCAGGTAAAGGGTGGGCAAATTGCTCATGGTGGGTCTTGTTTGTGTTTCAGATGCTTTAACAATTTTTTTTAATACTCGTACGTTTTAAAAAGTAAATTCTAAAATAATGCTAACCATGTAAAAAAATAATCTGTAAGATGCATACATAATAAAACAAGGTAAAAATAAATACTACATAGATTTAAAATTCAGGAATACCAATGGAGCCCTAATGACAATAATAAACTTTATTTTATATCACTCCCTTACAATTGGCTTGTCAAAGCGCTTTACAGAAAAACAATGAGAGGAAAAGCAGAATTACACAAGCTACAATGAGGGATTAGAATACAGCAAAGGGGCACACAGAGCCTAGTTAAATAAAAGCCCTTCTACATCAGTTGCTTACACGGGTGTTAGTTGCGTGTTGTATATGTATTTTTTGTCATAGCATATTTTGAGAAAAAAATGAAAAAAAAACATTCATGATTAAGCAGACATTTGGCAATAACAGACACCTCTTCTCATTTATTAGCCCACTGAGCTGAGGGTGTACTGTAATATAAGAATTCTGCCTCCACTGCGGCATCCTCGTTTGGACCGTGCGTGATTGTGCTCGCAGAGGTGAAGGGCGCGAGTCATTGCAGGGTCGCTCTTTCAGGCCGCCTACAGTGTCCCCTTTGTCTGCTGATAGAGGCTTACTAGTGGAAGTGAAGGTGAACAAGGAGTGGTTCACCGGCCGCGTCTCGTCTGTGCAAGCTGGCAAGCAGGGCGTTCTCTGGAAAGTGAAGTTTGACTACGTGCCCACTGCCATCACCCCTCGTAGCAGGTGGTAAGTATCCTTTTCCCTTCGGGAAGGCTTTCCCGAGTTCCTTACAATATGGTTGGAGTAAACCAGCAGGTAGACGGATAACGGTGTCGGATTGCCATCTCCGATTTCAGGGATTTCTTCAAGGTTTTTCTGCAGAGCACTGGTTCACAGTAGGGGAAATGGTAAAAAATGACCTGTTCCGAGGTTAACCCTGAAATATTTGAACCCTGCTGCGGAACGTTTTGGAGGCCACGCACACAAAGCAATGCATTGTCACTTCACACAAATAGAAGCAGCAGGCAATGGTGTGGAGTTTATTCTCATGGCACACTTTCTTTGACCTTTTTGCACATTTGGGCAAGAGCTTCTTTGAATAATTGAATTCTTTCCATTTCTATAAAATAGTCATGCTGGTTACATTAATCAAGGTCTTTTTGACAAGGGTAATGTAAGCAACACAGTGCTTTCTGTAATATGTCCATAACAATTACTAATCCAGTTGGAAAGGTTTTAGAATAACCTGATATTCTAGTTTTCTGTGGTGTACAGATGAGCTGTACGTGAAAAGTGATTTAAACATGCTGCCATGTTGAGGCTAGATATGCAACCACGATCCTGAGGATAGGCAACGCTGATCTAGCTGATCCTGCTCGCCAGGCGTTGATCGGCAACCCTGAGCCTGCTCACTAGGAATTGTCTAAGGCAAGGTGCAATTGGTGGACAGACAATTTTCAATAAAACGGAACGTGTCTTGGCGGCAGCAACAGCACAACTGTCTTGAATGTACTTGAGCTGCCTGCCTTCCAAAGCGGGGTATGAAATAGCCAAAGAAAAGAAGTGGTTACCAGTCCTCCAGAGCCCAGGGATGTTGTCCGTGATGCTGCTGCCCTTCTCACGGTCTTGCTGGCAGGGTGCTGAAGGGCAGTGATGATGTGCGGCTGATGCGTCCTCCAACGCCCGAGTCCCAGAGTCCCAACACCTTGGAGGACATGGAGAAGGAGGAAGGAGCCCCCACCCGAATGGAGCCCGACACCACCCAGCCCACGGCCAGCCGGGAAGTCATCGAGAGCCTGGTTGTGATGATGAGGTAGGCCAGGGGCTGAGTAACGGGCTGCGGAGAGGGTATCCGACCGATCCCGGGGCTTCCGGACCTCTGTGGCATCCTCCCCTTTTCTAACCACTTTATCATCAGGGTCACAGGGCAGCTGGGGCCTATTTTGGCAGGCAGCAGGCAAAAGGTAGGGTACAGTCTGGACCCAGTCCATCGCAGGACACACACAGACACACACTCACACCAGGGCCAGTTGACCTACCAGTATGTCTCTGGACTGCGGGAGGAAAACCATGCAAACACTGGGAGAACATACAAACTCCACGCAGACAGCACTGTAGGAATTAAACCGGGGCAGCAATGCTAATGATAACCACGGAACAAGTAAAGGTTTATTCCATTCTTTACTTGTTCCATTGCAGCCTAAGCATGCTGTTGTAGCACCCTACTTGAAAGAATGATAACCATGCTGCCCCTTCAGCGGTTTTTTATTCCTTTTATCCCCATCCGATTTGGAAGTGCCAGTAGTAATTTCTGCACTGTGCAGGACCCATGAGGAAGGACACGCTTGTTCCTCTGACGCGCTCGTCCCTCGAGCGGGCCACCTTGTGGCAGGAGGCACAGGGCCTTAAGGGAGAGGGCTAGTGCACATTGCCTCCCTGACTAACATCACCGCCGGCTTGCAGCTTTCCATCGCTGGAGGCGCTGATCCGCGGAGAGATTCTTCTCCGCCTCACCACGACGCCTGAATCGTCTGCACTCGGAGCATCTCTCTGTACCGGTTCAGCTGTGCAGGAGTGTCTGGCTCCCGTATATATAGAGATGTACAGGGCGATTGCAAAGTTAGTTCGCCTCTTCAAACACAGTTACCCTGCAGACTGTTCTGTGAAGCCTTGGTATTTCATACACCTACAAATGAGACCACTGGGGACTCGTGTTCTCAGGTAATCCACATTTTTTCAATGGACAAGTGAAAAGTGCTCTGATTATTCCAAGTTCGGAGAACCAAGTGTTTATGTACTTTTCCTTCAGTCTTCTCCATAGCATATTAATATCTTTCCTGTACTTTAAAGATTCTTATGGTTGCAGACACAATTCTGTAACATATTTCCCTTTGCCTTAATCCTTCCAGGATGTTGCTACGGTACTTTTTCCCTCCGGATTTCCAGATCCCTAAGGATGATGTCAACACCATGACTGCAGAGGAGCTGGTGGCTTTCCCAATGGTAGGGAGCACTCTGGGATTGAGCAGAGAGCCTGCTGACACGAGGCTGCCGTTAGATAACCATTCATCAACAGGGCATGGGGGGACGTCCAGGGTTCACCAGGGAACACTGGAAGACAGCATTGTTGGTTATATAATTGACTAGCGGTTATTACACCTTCTTACATATTCTAAATATGAAAACTCTAGAAAGTTGAATTTAACACATAAATATTTGTGTTTGTGAGGAAATTGTAAGCATAAGTTAGATATTATATCTTAATACGCGACGGTCTCGGGTGGGGCAGCTGGGCTGACGCCTGCGCCGTGCCCTGCCTCCACAGAAGGAGTATTTCCAGCAGTACGAGCTGGGGCTGCAGACGCTGTGCAATTCCTACCAGAGCCACGCAGACGCGCGGGCCCGGGCCGTGGTGGAGAAGAGCAACAGCGCCGAAGCCAGGCTCCGCGAGACGGAGGAGAAGCTGCAGAAACTGCGCACCAACATCGTGGCTCTGCTGCAGAAAGTGCAGGAGGTGAGAGCAGCGCTGCAGCCAGGGCTGGGCTCCCACGCGCTGTTCACTCGCTGCCTGGACACGGGACAGCTCGTAAGAATTATCAGGCCACTGCTGGGAAAGTGGCACCCACTGTATCCAAGGTTTAGACCTATTCAGTTGGCGTGAAGCACCTTGGATATATCTTTCAGGCTGTCCAGCTGAATTACCTTGCTGGGGCAAATGCTACTGCTTTTAAAGTAAATAATAGTTTTATTTTCTTTGTTCATCGAATGTTGTTAGCAAGCACACGTTTCTGAAATCCCTAAAGGGTATTTTCTCCCTTTACGAGACGCACCAGACTGTACTCTTGACTGTCAGATCCGATACTTTTGTTTGGAAGTGACTCTTTTCACTTCACATTACGAATTCAAATGTAGATTTTCAGCAGTTCCGCTATAATTTTTGGCTGCATTGTGCCGAATAGCAGGCACCACAGCTTTGGCTTAATTTAATCCTCTACCTTGCGGGACATCGATATCAACACGGATGATGAGCTGGACGCCTACATTGAAGATCTGCTTACTAAGGGAGATTAAGAGACGCCTACTTCTTACGTCAGCCAAAGGGACTGATCACAGACAGCATAGCTGGCTTGGGCCCGTTCACCCTGTTCCACTTCCTGGAGTCGTCTGTTCTTCTCTTACATTGTTCTGCATTCCTAGAGACCAAGGCGTTTGTGGGCAGTGGCACTGGAGGGTCCAGGAGAAGGGGGCATCGCAGTGGTGGGTCAGTGGCTGGTTGCAGCAGCACTTTGGAAGCAAAGGAGCAGAAAGACTGCTTTTTTTTTTGCAGAAGCTCTCTCCTGCAGGGAACAGGGCTGGCACCACCCTCCCTGTGTGGGCAGTGCTCACCAACCCACCCCGAGCCTGAAAGCGAATCTGCTTTCGCTAATCTGTGGCTAAGCGGGGATGGAGGAATAACGCTAAATGGCATTAATTGTACCAAGGTAACAAAAACTACACTGCATTCAACTTTTAAGGACAGCCAATTGAAAGGGCAGAGGAGGCTGGAGGATGCTGTTTGGTTGTGGACCAAAGTAGCCTACGGAGATTGAGCTGAGCTGGGAGAACCGTCTTCTGCTTCCAAAGAAACTAAGATACCTTGCCTGGATGGCTGTGGTGTTCTCCTGGACCCAGGGAAAATGTGACTTTTACAGCTGAGCTCCAGTCTGTTAACATATTTCTGTTGGACGACTGTTTATGAAAAGCGCATCACCTTCCCCACGGTTTTTAAATTCCTAATTTTTAGTTATCACAGTTCAAAATTTCTACATTTTACCTAAAATAACGTAAGCTTTCTTTGGACTGTTTGTTGTTGTCTGTGACAACTTCACGTCAGGTCTTGCTCAGACTAAAGCTAAACCAGTAATGACCATTGTCAGAAAGTCACTATCGCACTCCCATTGTTGCATCTGCTGTTAAAAAAACAGATTTTCAAAGTAAGGTAAGACTGCTTTGTATATACCACAGGGTTTTTAAATAGCCATACAAAAACAGAGCAGGTAATAACTGCGAACTAATCATTCTGGATTTTTTCCAACTGTAGCTGATTTCAAGGATGTTAGCCATCATAGTCTACTGTGATGATGTGCATAAGATAACAGGGTTTCTTTGAGGCTGTCGTCTTGTGAAATACCATCTGTACTCTGATTTTTATTCTTGATGCAGTCACCTGTTCTCCAAATTAAATCCAAACTTTTAACTAAATGCAGGGTGCAATTTCCCGCTGGTTTTTTGACTGCTGTTTTCCGTTTGTCAGAAGCTTTTACTCCTCACTGCGGAAAGCAGCCTTCGATCTAGATGGGGAAATGTCTGTGAACAGGTGGATTGAAGTCTGGGTTTAATACAGGAAACTTCTACACAGTTTTGTGCTATAAATCCACTTGCAGATGAAAGGATCATTGTTAGTTTCCCAGCTTTAAATTATAGTTTTTCTAGCTACGTTTGAGCCCAGCAGGATCAGATTTTGCTCTTTTGGGGTCTGTTAAAGGCACAAGAAATAGTGCCACAATTGTTCCCTTAACAAGATTAGAGCATGTATATGAATAGGTCAGGAAATAATACTATCTGTAAAGTGTAAACTGTATAACTAGTGTTAACAGTCCATCTTTGTTGTTGCCTGTTCTCAGTTTTGATTACAGCCTGTTAACCGTTGTAATCCAGCCTGATTGACCCATATACGTTTCTTGGGTTCTGTGATTTGCAGCCTGAACAGTCTGCCTGCTGGGATCTGTTAACTGTCCATGTTCATGTTGAGAGGACAGTTCAACACCTTCAAAAGAAATACAGTTTATCAACCAAAAGTGTGGGCTACCTCCACAGGGATGCCCTCAAGCCAAAGTGTTTACTGGATTATCAGTATAATGTTTTTATTTCAGTCCAATCTGATTAATACACCAAATTCCAACTCATGGTTGTGTTCAACACATTGAAGGAGGATCATTTCAATTTCAGATTACCCAGAAACAGGCTAATGTGCGTACAGTTCAGTATACAATTTTTTCTGATCCTCTGCCTTCTCTGAAACAACAGGTTTTGGTTTTTTTAGAATTATTTTAACAATGTTAAAGAAGAAATAAGTGGTTTATTAAAAATGGTGGATTGATTTTTTTGAGATACTGTGATGGACAGATTATTGGAAACACTGAGCTGTAAAAGTTAAAACCCTAAACCTAAAAACTCTAAGGAGGGAGAATCAGTTTCATGTGTGATTTCTTAGTGTTTCAGTATAACAGCTCACCTGGCTTCACTTTTAAAAATTAAATATGTTCATTGTTTTATGATTTTCCTTAAAAAGACAACTCTGTACATTCTGAGAAGACATTTTATTGGATAAAAATAGGCTTTAGTTTTTATGAGAAAGGAAAGGTGACTGCCAGAGCACCAGAGGTATTTTAGACAGCTTCAGGGTTGGCAGGAACCTGTTTCTGTTTTACAAGTGATTATGCATCTTACAAATCTTAATTACAGCTCTGAAAACAAAAGCAGAGGGCATGTGTCCTGCGCAAGGTAGTCTTTACATTTTCAGTAATTCTGTTTCTGGATATGAAATGCACATGGAAAACTACTGTAGAAGGAACAGAAAGGAGCTTCTATCCATGTGCAAACATGTTCCAGACATGGAATGTACTGAAGTTGAGAACATAACTCAATTTAGAATGATTATTAAAGGGATGACAACAAAAAAACATTTAACAACATAAAATAAATATGGTGAAACAGTTCAAATGTGCATGAAAAAAAGTTCAGAGGCACAGGTATTTCTATTATTTGATGCAAGCATTTTAAAGTATAGGGTGACAATTCCAAAAGACACGGCACGAGAGAATAAGAATTTATTGTTAATACACATTCATATCGGTTCTTCATGTGCTTTATTCAAAACTTCATGTCACCAGTAAACATCACAAGCACTACGCAGACTGCTTGTACACAACACAAGGACTTGTGCTAGTGGCTTTGTTTACTGAACACAATCATTGTGAACCCACTTCACCCACCCCCCACTCCCCCAGAAAGTTCCACGAGTATCTTCCGTATACCTCCTCATTTTTTAGCCCTGCTGAAACTGCACACAGCAGCCTGCGGCAGCTGGAGATTAATTCAGAAAGCACTAGTATGCTTACACTGTAACTTGTTCCAAAATACAAGTAGTTGGTTAATAGTTATTTGTTCTTGTACCACTATGGTTACAAGGGTTGTGATGCACTGCTTTCCTTTCTAGATTTCATAGTTGCTAGAGTCCCAGCTGCCTGAAGTTATGTTTTCAGGCAGTGCTGCCAAGCACTCTATCGTCATGAATTTGGGTTGAGATAGTGGCTGTTTTCACGAGAACATTACATTTATTCCAGAGGCTCTTGAGGCCCTGGAGACTGGGACCCATAGGTGGGGTAGGCGATTGTCCTCTGATCGCTTACCAAATTGTTATAAAATAATCATTTTCCCACCCACGGTCGGGCCTGTTAAGTTACATAACTTGAGTACATACGTGGGATAAAGTTAAGGAACACCAATAACACAGAGCTTACACTCAGAGACAGACTTTAACAGGACATCACAGTCTAATACCAATACCAGCTTCATAAGAAAAGGCACCGAGGTGGAAGGTCCCGACTTCATTATTTATACGCAAAGGCGCTTGAGGAAAGACCAAAAAAATCAGAAATGTCAAACTTTCTCTAGTCCACTACAAACAAAATAATTTAGACATGTTCTTCTATTGAGCACCCTGATTCATTTTAAAAAGTACAAGAAAGAGGCTGCTGAAATGAGACTAGCAGAATTGATGACCTGTTCCTTAAATTACAGACCTGTCTCTTAGTTTTACTTGAGTGCTGTAATACTTGCATTCCACCACAAGAGGGAAGCATTGGTTATTTTTGGTTACAATCAAATAACAGTTCTTGAATACTGCACTTCAAACTCAGGTTAAAGCTCTGCGTTGTATAAATATGGCACTTCACTACACGTATCAGACTGCTGTTGAAAGAGGGTTTTTTTCTACACCCACTCCCCTTGTCTCTATAACTCCAAAAGATCTAGAATCGTCGCACCAGTACAATTACCTGGGTTTACAAAGCAAACCCTTTTTTTCCCCAGAGCATGTTTTACTTCCCCTCTGCCCTGGGAATGAAGCAATTCTGATTATTTAAAGGCCGGTTTAGGTTAAGCAGCCAAAAGACTCCTGTGCTTCACAGTCGACAAACAAAAACAATAAATATGCGGCTAAGATCACGTAGGATTCAACTGACGATAATTCAGAGAAAAAGGAAAAAAGGTGCAAAGATGTAGGTACCTGAGTAGTAACCACTCTTAAGTATTGTTTAAGACTTCCAGCGCTTAAATATTCATAACTAAGTAGGAAACAAAATACTCATCTTTATTGGTGTGTCACAGAGAAAGCAAGCAGGCAGGTACAACTGTAGAATGAACTACTGGTACCTCACAGCTGACACTTTCCTAACTAAAACATGTTCAACGTGCAGTAAATGCAGCCTCTGAGAAAACAAATTTGTCAATGAGACCTCTCTGAGTTTACTGAACAGTGCTACCCTAGTGTAGCAGGACCCCTCAGGCCTGCTTCAGAGTGCCTGCCCGATCCAAAAAGCATCCCCCTGCGCTGGCCCTTCACGAGGAAAACCTATTGAGTTACCCTGCACCCTGGTATAGCTGTGTTCTTGGCAATGGACTGAAGATAAAACACTGGTGTTTGCAAAAGTCCCAGCTGAAGGGCTGGTCGCCAAAACCTAACACTTCGAGACAGAAGCCAGAAATCAAACCGTGTTACTTGGTTTCCTGTTTTCCACAGAACTGTTACAATAAGGTCTCAAACACCAAAGCCTTGAACTTCAGCCCAGTAATTTGTAAACCCATTTTACCAAAAGTAATACCTGGGGTTGAAGTTTCAGAAGCGAACATCCAGACGCCCAGGCAGGCCACGCCCCTGAAGCTAGCTCTGACTCGGGGGCTCTGTGCATGTGAAGTTCAGGGGGACCTTGGCCTGGATTTCCTCCACCTGCGTCTGCACTGCCTGCACCCACCGCGCCAGGTCTGCCTGCAGGGCCTGCGCCCCCTCCGCCAGCTGCTCCTGCCGGCTCGCCACCTCCGCCAGGAGCTGCCGGTTCTTCCTGGCCCTCCGAAGCCCCTCGCAATCCGTCTCCGCGTCCCGCGGGGCCGCGTGCTTGCCCTGCATGTACCCCTCGAACTCCTCGGCGCTCAGGTTCAGGGCCGGGCCGTCCAGCTTCTCGATGAAGGCCACAGCGCAGCACTGCCGGGAGAGCAGAGACCTGGCTTCAGTTTTAAACAGTTTCTGGGTGAACAGACAGGACGCGACATAGACATATGATACACAAGATGATAAAAGGAACGTCAAATGGTTAATTTTTACAGGACTTGCTTACAGTACACATGTGGTTCATTAATTTTTAGTTTCTTCTTGCATATACAGTCTCGTGAAAAGCATTCACCCCTTCCTGCATTTTCTTCCTATGGAATATTGACAGTGCTTCATGTGGGTCCTAATGATGTATACAGACAGTCTGAGTGAACAAATAACACCAACATTTGGTACTTGTTTCATTAATTTCAGGAACAGTCATCCAACTTCTAGTGTCCCTGTGTGTAAAAGTCCCCCCTAGTTCAATCAATTCAACTAAAAGGCATAACTAAGGCGGTCTGTGTGAATACTTGATTAAGTAACCGGGGCTTATTTGCATCAGCCCTGCTCGGTGTAAAAGAAACTCAGCTGTTCATCATCGTCATCGTCACCAGTGAAGCCCCACCCATACAGACCCTCAGAGCCACGCCACGCCCCGTTCAAAAGAGATTCCTGAAGGTCGTCGCGGGAGTGCGCCAGTCTGGGGACGCTCTGGGGAAGCTCTGGGCCGCAGAGGCCCGCGGTCCCGCAGCTGGACTCACCAGGTTGGTGAAATAGTAGCCGGACGCCCCGGCCATGAGGCTGTGCGGCAGGCCGAAGCGGGTGATGTACTGCGTGTTGGAGTGCAGCCGGGGCGGGCTGGCCTTCAGCACCACCAGGATCATGCCGGACAGAAGTCGTCGGCGCTCGCCGGCTCCGAGCTTCTGGAGGCCAGCACCCGGAAGACACTCTGGTTGCACTTGGAGACGCAGGCCAGCTTGTCCTGCGGCGCTCGCCGGGCGTCCATCTCGATTATCGCTGCCGAGAGCAGGGGGCGAAATGCCTTCATCGTACGGCCACTGGGGTTCGGGAAGTTTCAGAATCTCTCTTCATCCACTAATGTTCTAATCGCTGCTTCCAATTCCGAGTCACAGGAGGAGCTGGAGTCTATTCCAGCAAGGAACAGGCACAGGGCAAGATACAGCCTGGACCGGACACGCACATACTCACAACTGGGCCAGCATTCCCAGAAGCCCGTTAACCTGCCAGTATGTCTTTGGACTGTGGAAGGAAACTGGAGCACCCAGAGGAAACCTAAGAGAGCATGGGCAGGCACTCCACACAGACAGCACCCCAGGCCTGTAATTGAACCCAGGGCCCCAGCATTGTGACGCAGCAATGCTGACCATTGGTAGAGTATAAGAGTGGCTAACTAGCTACAGCCCCATGTAGGACAGTGACAGCTACTCAAAGTGTTGACAAGACAGGTGATCCTGGTGTTCAGGACTATTACACATTCAAGGCATAGATACATTTGAAGGTGTTCCAGGAAGTGAGTTTAATCAGAACTCTTGAGCACAGATCGCTTATGTGCTCAATGAAAAGTCATGCTCAGTGGCCTGGCCAGACATGATGCCCTGATCCTGTCTGACACTGGTAGAGAGCCACTGGGGTCACTGGGTTCCATGAATGTGCAGGCCTTCAAGTGGTCGTCTATCAAAGACTATTATACAAAGCTGTCTGGTTTTGTGTGCACTTTACCCTGTTGTTCTGTAAAAATAAATTCAAAATAGCACAATGGAACGTACCAGCTGAACAAAATAATTAAAAAAGCCTAAGATATCGAACGGAGATGGTGAGGACAGAACAGCATAAGGCATAGCATCTACATACATTTCAGTGCACAACAACAGAGCCATATTCTGTTATTAATCAGTGAGAAATTAAAAGTTACCTTCTTAAAAAAAAACTCACCTGTGATGGCAGGCAGGAGGGCGTCACTGTTGACCTCTAACCTCTCCTCTTTAATGGGAACATGAAGCATCTGAGGGGTCACCCAGCTGAGAGATCTGTGGAAATAGCAGTGGCAAAGATCAGCTTAGTAACTAGTTAGGCAGTGTAGATGTAATAGTAAAAGGCTGCTTCAGACATTCCTAAACCTAATACAGAAGGAAAGACCTCTGTCCAATTATAGTCCACTTCATTAGAAAAACTCATGTGGTGATTTTCTGGACTCTGGGCCTAACCTTCAGTGGTTTAGCAGGTATGCAATCTGAGATACAAATTTTGTTTTAACCCACATGGCTTAAGGAATGATATCTTGCCTTCCTACACCCTGTAAGCCTGAATGAGATTTTGACTTTAAGGAATAATTTCAGCCTATTTGTGTAAATTTCCTCCAGAGGATTAGCTGTCCGCTTGGTGATGTATTCTGGGATTTTCAGCATCTGTTATGAACAACAGCCTATAAAAGGATGACTGTTACTGAGCTGTACTCAGCGGGCTTCCAGGTCTGTGGTCCGAGTCTCACCGGATCCTCCTCTGCAGAGCCAGGTCTTTCTGCTCATCGTCAGAGCTGTCGTGGCAGAACACCCACTTGTGCAGACGCGTCATGATCAGCTTTTCAATGTGCTCCATCATCTGCACCGTCTGCTCCTCGGAGAGGCCTGCAGGACAGAGGGGGGGCAGCAGCTCGAGCCCGAGGGAATCCCACACCCTTCCTCCAGCTCACTGCATGTGCACAACCAAGCCACAGCCAAGCGCTCTTTCAGGCGTGCAACAGGCATTCCTCTCACACGTATCGGTTCTGTGCTCCACAGAACCTTTGGGTTCAATCGGTCAGTCTCTCTCTATGGGTACAGGCAACACGGCAGACTAGAACAGCACGAAAAAGACTTCTATCCCTTTCTTGACCAGAACAAATCCCAGATCTCAACTGTACCGAAAACTGTGTAACAAACTGTTTCAGCAAAGGTCTGGATCCAACACATCCAGCCCAATTTGCTGCAAAATCTGGCCCTTGTGTCACTACGCTACTGACAATCAACCAAACAAGACAGTTTATACATAAGGCCATTCAGTCCCGTCAGACACACAGCACATGAGACCATTCAGTTGTTCTTTAGTTAAATAATGGGGGCCAACCATAAGATACACAAGTTCATACAAAATTGTATTATACACCTCCAACTGCTTTTTACTCACTGCTGAAGTGTCCGGCGATACTCTGATAAAAATCCTGCACCAGATCCCACTGTTTCTGTACCAGCAGATCCTACAAAGAGACAGACGGGGGATCAGCCAATGCCAAGTTCTTCCAGGTTCTAAGCTCTTCATCTCAGTGACACTAGAAAGAGGTCTGCTGCCTCACCTTCTCAGAGAAGCAGTGTGAGAGGGCACTGGACAAAGCGTTAGCAGACCTGGGGCACAGTGGGCTAGAGGAGGAAGGAGAGAGTGGGGAGGGTGAGAGGTGGCAGGAGACAGGCTGTGAGTGACAGGCAGTCTGGGAGCAGAAATACAGATGGGAGACTGGCAGAGACGTGGACAGAGACAGGTAGTCGGTGAGAGGGGCTATTACATGGTAGGCCTCCATGGTGTTGACAAAGGCCGTGCAGCGCGACTACAGGCTCTGGGAGAACGGCTTGCACAGCAGCTTGAGGAAATTAGTAAAGTCTCCAGGCTGGAGGCTCTGAAACGCCTTTAGGGCAGCAGACTGGCTCTCTGTGGACTCTGGGGACAGAGAGGAGACAGATATTAGTAAAACCAAAAACCCTGCAAGGGGATGAAGGAGCTTGACTGGTAAAGCCCAGGCTCAGAGAGCCGCCCATTGATAAAAACAGAACAGCACAACTGACACTCACTTCAGAGCCAAACTAGATTTCACAGGAAATCTGTGAAACAAACACTGTCCTTAGTTTACTAGTCAGGTGATGGGTGAATTTAAAAGCCTGTGGCTCATTTTGAGAAAATGACGCCTTTGTGTTTTGAGCTATGTAGAGGACCATCTCACCGTTGGGTTTCTTCGGAGAGGAAGAAGGGCCCCAGAAAAGCCTCTTCATGGTGTTGACTCGTCGCCCCTTTTCTGTGCTCTTCTTCTCCTCGAACTTGGAGAAGGTGATGGCTGAGCCCCCTTCCACACCGGGGCTAGGGCTGTGGACACAAAACAGCAACCCCACACACGCTTAGCCATCGCAGAGCGAAGATCTACACACCCCAGGGCACACCGGCCACGGGAAGTCAGAAAGCAACGAGCGCATCCTGTAAAGTACTGGCAAGATCTAGGCAGGAAACTAATTCAGGGCAAACCAAACCAGCAAAATAAGTATCGGAGAACAAGAAGAAAGGGTGGAAGGTATTTGGAACAGAGAACCTAGCCATATACATGAAACAGATTCCCTGGGATCTTTTAAAAAAGGGTTGAATGAGATGATGTTCAATGCTGTACTAGCAACCAAACAAATGATGAGCCCAATGGTCTCTTTTCACTTGTCACCTTGTACCAAAAGCACATGCTTTCTTCAAATGTACACAGGCTGCGCACTGAAGCTCACATGTACACACAATCAATTAGTGCACACGTGAACCCCAATCTCTCTAATGCACAAGAGATAAATACACTCCTTATAAGAACACGGCACTGGAGGGATACAGAATTATGTCATCTTTCTCCAATACAGGGTTGAGGGGGAGCCGGAGCCTATCCTGTCAAGCAACAAATGCAAGTCAGGTCGCCAGTCCACCACACAGACACAAACACGCACTCACACCAGGGCCCGTTTTCCCAGAAGCCTAGCAGCTTGTCCTAGCAGCAGGTCTTTGGACTGTGGGAGGAAACCGGAGCAGCTGGAGGAAACCCACAAGAACGCAGGCAGGGCAAACTCCACAAAGAAACTCTCCTTGAATCGAACCCAGGGCCCCAGCTCTGCGAGGCAGCAACGCTGACCACTGCACCACCCTGCCGTCCAAACGTACATTCAAGATATATACAAGCTAACAGACGTGCTTGAAAAACACTTGAAAAGGTCAACACAAAAATCTTGTTCTGGGGATAAGTAGGGTCAACACAGGTGGAAAATTAGGAGAGGACAAGTAAGAACTGCTTACACATAAATGTAGCTTATCGCAAAAAAAATATCCCTGTGTTCTCTCCTGTGCCTTAGGTGTTTCCATATCATTTAGAAATGAAAATGTAAGCCAGTGTGGCAAAGTACATGATCACATTTAAACCCAGAGCTGCTGTACTGGTTTCATGGCTCCATGAAACTGATAAAAAATTGCAAAGGTAGCTGCATGCTCTCATCTGGAGGATTTCAGCGTACAAACGCGTACATTTCTTTACTAAAAACCTAGAGGGGAGCAGGGATAATATCAAATATCCAAGACCGTCCAGCTATATATGGGAGAGGCCGTAATAAATATATCTTAACGATGACCCACGTAATAGTTCACTGGACTGAATAATTCAACTATTCTCTATTTCTTCATGCTGTACTAAGAACGGGATCAGCTGGTCTCCAACCTTGTTCCACAGGTTTTTTTGCTGCACTTGAGTGTGCAGCTGGGGATGGTGCCGAGACTGTACCATACCAGTAATACTCAACTTAGTACGCAGCTCTGTAACAAATCTACAAGTTCACTGCGATTGACCTATTTTTCTTTTTTTTTTAAGTGAATGTGAGATGCAATTCCATAGGAAACACTTAAGCTCGGTATTTAACCAACATTTGTACATTCAAAACAATCGCCAAGCCCTGAAGAATGAACAGATCCCACCAAATACCATCTGCACAATTCAGTTAGTCCACATCGTGTGCACATATTGTGCCAAGAATTTGGGAGCAGCTGCAGGTGGTCAACAGCATCACAGCTGAAGAAAAGCAGCATTTTTTTTGATCACGAGCTTTAGAATGTTTTCACAAGAACACAGAAACATGCAAGAAGGACGGTGATACACCACTGAAAGCTTCCTGAAAACGACTCTTTTTGAGTCGTGCGACGCAGTTATTAAAGGCAGGGCTCGGGGACACGGCCCCGGGACGTGTACTCAGGCAGTGCGGTCCGCCGTGGGCCCTACCTGCTGTGCTGCCTGCAGGCCTGCGCCCTGCGAGACCTCTCTCGCCAGCACTTGGAGCAGCAGCCCTGCCACGCGGGGTTGCCATAGTAACCACAGCCATCTTTGCACAGCAGCTCCGACTGGTCCACGTGAATTCCCCTGGGTTCCGCCCACATTCCTCCTGGCCTGGAAACAGGGGTCACGGCTTGTTAATGTCACAGCGAACTGTAGTTTCACAAGTGGCAAGCTTTGTCCTCAGATAAATAAACTGAATTGAATCAAAACTAAAATCCAGAACAAAAACACCAGGTTATGGGTTAAGTAACACATGGGAAGCTTAAATGTTGAGCGTACAGTGTACTATAAGTAGGGCAATACCTAGAGCATTCCTGCGTCACGGGACAGCCTGAAGTCATGCCTTGCTCGCTAGATGCCTCAGATTTACAGGAAGAGAGGACAAGAAATGTAACAATACTCATATAAGGAATCTTTGTAAACCCCATCTTATCCCTTCTGGTTTATCTTTTTGGAATGCAATATTTCAAAATATAAACTGGAAGTTAGTTTGGACAACTCCTGATAGATATTGGGATATTTATTTGATAGGTATTACAAATAAAGTTAGAGATATCGTTTAAAATTGTTCATAAGTTTTATTCAGTTAAATTAGTGCTCTCTAAATTTAAACCTGAGCAGGATGATCTGTGTGTTTTTTGTCGGGCTGAAAGGGAATCTTTTGTGCACTTATTTGTAAGGTGTGTGTTTGTGAAGTTGTTTTGGACGGACTTCCAGAGTTTTGTTTGCAGGCAGTTAAAGGTGTTTTTTAGATTTAAGGATTTTGATATTTTATTGTACTGTTTAATAGAAAATTTGGAAAAAGAGCATTTATTTATAGTCAATTTATTAGTCATTTCACATCCATAAATCAAAATGGTCTAATAATCCCCTTTTTAGTACTTTTGAGGTGGAGCTGAAACACTATTTAAATTCTATACAAAATTTGAGAAATAATAAAGCAAGGAAAACATATGATATATGTAAAAAATACAATTTGATCACACAATTTACTTCATTACCTCTGGCGGTTGAATGTTTTTTTTTCTGTTTGGGTTTTTTTCTATTGTACCTGTTTTTGATCCTCTGGTTGTACTTGTATTTGTAAATTCTTTATAAGTTTAATAAAAAAAATTATGAAAAAATATTTATTACAGGAAAAGCGATGAGTTTTAGAAAAAAAAACTAAAGCGACTCAAACTCCACCTTGGTGTAGGCCTACTTGCCAATAAATCCCGGATTCGTTTAATCACCAGATTCTAGCAGGTTAAAGATGAACGTCACTCTCTTACAAGTACTTTGAATTTCACAAATTAACCTGCTGCGTCATATTTTTCATAAATCAGTGAAGGAAAGCTGCCCGCACTGATCTCTGAACGCCTTTCCTCCGCACATCAGTGTTGATAAGGGTTTCATCTCTGGATAGTGGCAGCACTCTGGAAACGTGTCAGCAATGCAATTTTCTTAATGCAATAAAAGTCATCAACGAACAAAGACAGCAACGCGTATAATCGTTACTTCAACGAAAATTCCTAAAAGTTCGAAAATCGAAGATATAAAATACTCTTCAAAAAATATATTTTCGTTGTAAATTACCTGCACAAAGCTGAAGCTAAGATTACACCAATCGCCGCCCGTATGCGATCTCGTTGTAGGAGACGAGTTATATACTAGACTAGTTATCTTTATTTAAGTTTTCCATATTTAACTAGTTTTCAAATAGGCTTTATATCCGCCGCCCTAGGCACCGAAAGTGAGTGATGCCCTGTTGTTGTACAATCATTTTTAATAACTTAGAAAATAAAATCGATCAAACCCAGACATTTTCTCCCCCGGATCTCAAATGCAAATTAAAGAGAAAAACAGCCTGTTTTTTCTTGGAGTTTTTTTTTGCTAGATGCATGTCGTCTTTTTTTCCGGCGTTTTACTGCTATCAGCCCAGACAACTTTTGCTTGTTTCCCGGAGTTTCCGCAAATGCCGGTGCGTGATGTCTTGATGTTTACAGAGGCTGTCAGATCCGATTTCCCACCCCACTGTCCCAAACACAGCAAAAAGAGGGTTGAAGGGCAACTCATCGGGCTGGACGGCAGCAGTGCCTACACTTTACTGCAACACCGGTGTATGAACGAAGCTGACAGATAAATCAAGTTCGAGATAAAGTACGATTCACCCTCTTCTGTCTCTTGGTGCTTCGTCCGTAACCCGGAAATGCTACACTAAGCGTCACGAATGATCCGGAAGTGTATGCAAATAGCCGAATTTCAATCAAAGTAGAAGACTTTCAGCTGCCACAGTAGCATATGAGGAGTATAGCAACATTAAGCGAAGTGACAAGCAGCTGAAACACCTGCTTTGTTATTTCTTCATGGTTAACTGTAATTCCTTGAACATTCAGCTAAAATTTGAGAGGGTCCTTTTTTCATTTTAAATCGCCTCCACTAATCTCCACGTTTGACAAATCTAAGATGATTCATTTTTTATGAATTTTACAGCACCTTTCTTCCATTTATACTACTGTAAAAATTGTCATCGCTATATTTTTCCTAGAAATGTTTTTTTTTTCTGTTCAGTGAAAAGGGTTTTAAGATGCAAGCTTTTAAAGGAGCTGTATCTGAAATGTGTTATTAAATCAAATTATTATATTTAAATTCAATCGTTTTTTTAAACTATAACCAGGGACAAAAACTTTTTTTGCACCACCAAAAGTGGTGAGACATACAATGTTAAGACAGTCAGCCAATAGCAAATCACCCTTCTTCATTCCCTTTTAAGTCTTTATTAATATTTTTGGTCTGGGTGGATCACCTCTAGAAAAACTGCAGTGCAGAATTGGATGGGGAAAATTTGTGCCTCTCCACAGGTGGATGGAATCTATTGCACAGACCCTCAGCTAATAGTAAATCACCTTGTTTTTGGCAGCTAGGTGTCTCTGTCAAAACTGCTGGGGTTTATAGAGCACCTCCTATTCCCAGACTGGGACTGTGCAGCGATGGGCAGGGAGCAGTCTCACTCCCCTCCCAGCCAAACAAAAATGTGTGCCTCTTCAAAAATATTTCAGATCTACTCTACAGATCCTCAGCTAATTTAGTACATCACCATGGTTTTCTCAGATAAGTGTCTCTGCTAAAGCTGCTGGGGTTTATAAGACCACTTGCTGTTCCCAGACTGGGACCGTGCAGTGATGGGCAGGGAAAAGTGTCAACAACAACCGTGATCCCATCCAAAGTAATGCTGACACTGAAGATCATAGTATTGCGACCAAAACCATAGCTGTGACAGGGAGTAAGCGTACAATAAAAAAACAGTTCTTAGACACAGAGTGGATGACTGGCACTGTTTTGAAAAGGCAGAAACCGTTATGCATCTAAATCACCCAACAGCCAAAAAAAACAAAGGTGGAGTGCGATGCTTGCACTGAGCAGCTTAACTTTGTGTAGGTATGACACAGAATGACAGAGATACTGAATCTGTAGGGTTTCTGTGTTGCTCAGAAAATTGTGATGTTAAAGCCATGGCATTAAAAACTGGGTTCACTTTAATGAACAAATGTGAAGCACTCAGCAGTTTAATACATAATAAGTCAGATGTAACCAAAAAAAAAGTAAAATTGATGTGTCACATGTCAGCATTGGTGCTCAAACAGCGCTGGATTATCTCAGTTTTGGGGCTTATTGTGGTAAGGCAGACAAACAAATGGTAGTTCAGGTGGGTAGCTGCGTCAGCATGCGTAGGCTGCAAAGGAACAAGTAATTGTTTTCTTTCTTTTTTCCCCAGCATGGAATAAACCTACGTTTCGACCGTGGAGCCTTCTTCAGGTGTTAACAGATGGTGTCCAGCGGGGTCAGTGCTGGGGGTCACACTGCCCTGAGGTGTCCAGGGGGGTCAGTACACTGGACCACAGTCCCCTGCCGCAGGGAACACCTGGCCTGGATCGGACTGCTGCGCACTTGGAATCTACAAATCAACAACCTACATAGTGAAGTTTTAACGCAGTGAAACTAAAAAACAAGCGAGAATTACGCCACTTCCTCGGCACGTCCTACACTGCCACCCTGCGCCCTGAGGCAGCTTCGCTCTTGCAACAGTAAAGACAGAGATCCGTCTTGAACACAAACACCTGTACGCGTAACCACCTATCGCGTCCCGCCATGTGCGCCCCCCTCCCTCAGCCTTGCTCATGCATATTCATGAGCCGAGGCTGCGAGCCGGCCAATCAGGGGAGGCTGACGTAACCTCGCGAGAAGCCGGAATACAGAAAAGGAATCGGGAGAGCAAAGCTCAGGTTTGAATCAAGATGGCGACTTACTCTATGAGGTACGGTGTAGCGGCGCCGGCGGCTCGTTTACCTGCCTCCTGTGCTGGATTAGACGAGGCTGCGGCGGCTGGGGGTCTGTCCGACCACGGAGTGTGCAGGGAAGCTGGCGGTGCTGCTCTCTGTCCTCCAAGGTCTGCGGGTTCCCCGAGCCGGCGGTGCCGGGTGGAGGGGCTCCTGGGCGCCGGGTCTGGGGGGATGGAGGAGGCGGTTAGGCCGCAGATCAGGGGTTTAGTTTCGCTGGCCCGGCCAGTGTTATGCGACGCCAGCCGGCGAGGGGGAGGTCGGGTTGGGCCTGGTTGCATCACGCAGCCCGGGGTCTCGGCGGGCTTCCCGGCTCTGAAAATAATAATTGCTTACACTTCTATAGCGCTTTTCTGGACACTCCACTTAAAGCACTTTACAGGTAATAGGGACTCCCCTCCACCACCCCCAATGTGCAGCCCCACCTGGATGATACCGGACCATTCGGGCCCGGACTACCAGACTCGGAGACAGTTTTTACCCCCGCACTATCGAACTATTAAACTCCCAGCCTCTCTCACTCTCACCTATGATCTGAACCTCACAGTACCTTCTTTCTTACCAAAAACTTAAACACACATTGAAAATCTACCTCTACCATACATGTCAAAAGCTCACTCCCCATAATTTCATTCCGTTAATGCATGTTCTTGCACATAACCTGTTACCTTTGTTGTTTTGCACACTGCCTGTTGTCCCTGTCTTTCTTATGTTAAACAATTGAATTGTTTTTTTGTACTACTTATTGTCCGAGAGCTAGCTAAATAGCATTTTGTTATACCATATACAGTGGTGTGAAAAAGTGTTTGCCCCCTTCCTGATTTCTTATTTTGTTGCATGTTTGTCACACTGAAATGTTTCAGATCATCAAACAAATTGAAATATTAGACAAAGAGAACACAAGTAAACACAAAATGCAGTTTTTACATGAAGGTTTTTATTATTAAGGGAAAAAAAATCCAAACCTACATGGCCCTGTGTGAAAAAGTGATTGCCCCCCCTGTTAAAACATAAATCAACTGTGGTTTATCACCTCTTTGGAAAGCTGAGTTCAATTTCTCTAGCCACACCCAGGCCTGATTACTGCCACACCTGTTCTCAATCAAGAAATCACTTAAATAGGACCTGCCTGACAAAGTGAAGTAGACCAAAAGATCCTCAAAAGCTAGACATCATGCTGCGATCCAAACAAATTCAGGAACAAATGAGAAACAGTAATTGAGATTTATCAGTCTGGAAAAGGTTATAAAGCCATTTCTAAAGCTTTGGGACTCCAGTGAACCACAGTGAGAGCCATTATCCACAAATGGCGAAAACATGGAACAGTGGTGAACCTTCCCAGGAGTGGCCGGCCGACCAAAATTACCCCAAGAGCGCAGCGACGACTCATCCAAGAGGTCACAAAAAACCCCACAACAACATCCAAAGAACTGCAGGCTTCACTTGCCTCAGTTAAGGTCAGTGTTCACGACTCCACCATAAGAAAGAGACTGGGCAAAAATGGCCTGCATGGCAGAGTTCCAAGACGAAAACCACTGCTGAGCAAAAAGAACATAAAGGCTCGTCTCAGTTTTGCCAGAAAACATCTTGATGATCCCCAAGACTTTTGGGGAAAATACTCTGTGGACTGACGAGACAAAAGTTGAACTTTTTGGAAGGTGTGTGTCCCATTACATCTGGCGTAAAAGTAACACAGCATTTCAGAAAAGGAACATCATACCAACAGTAAAATATGGTGGTGGTAGTGTGATGGTCTGGGGCTGTTTTGCTGATTCAGGACCTGGAAGACTTGCTGTGGTAAATGGAACCATGAATTCTGCTGTCTACCAAAAAATCCTGAAGGAGAATGTCCGGCCATCTGTTCGTGACCTCAAGCTGAAGCGCACTTGGGTTCTGCAGCAGGACAATGATCCAAAACACACCAGCAAGTCCACCTCTGAATGGCTTAAGAAAAACAAAATGAAGACTTTGGAGTGCCCTAGTCAAAGTCCTGACCTGAATCCGATTGAGATGTTGTGGCATGACCTTAAAAAAGCGGTTAAGGCTCGAAAACCCTCCAATGTGGCTGAATTACAACAATTCTGCAAAGATGAGTGGGCCAAAATTCCTCCACAGCGCTGTAAAAGACTCATTGCCAGTTATCGCGAACGCTTGATTGCAGTTGTTGCTGTTAAGGGTGGCCCAACCAGTTATTAGGTTTAGGGGGCAATCACTTTTTCACACAGGGCCATGTAGGTTTGGATTTTTTTTTCCCTTAATAATAAAAACCTTCATTTAAAAACTGCATTTTGTGTTTACTTGTGTTCTCTTTGTCTAATATTTCAATTTGTTAGATGATCTGAAACATTTCAGTGTGACAAACATGCAAAAAAATAAGAAATCGGGAAGGGGGAAAACACTTTTTCACACCACTGTACCTGTATATGAGTATAATGACAAACTTGAACTTGACGATGCGACATCAGCCACCGTGCACCAGAACGCTCACCACACATCAGCTGTGGTGTCAGGACCAAGTCAGGACCTCGGTTTTACGTCTCAGCCGAAGAACGGTGCCTGTTTACAGTATAGTGTTCCCATCGCTAGTGGGGGATTAGGACCCACGTGGACCACAGGGTGAGCGCCCCCTGCTGGCCCCACTAACACCATTTCCAGCAGCAACCTTAGTTTTTCCCAGGAGGTCTCCCATCCTGGTACTGACCAGGCTCACACCTGCTGAGCTTCAGTGGGCTGCCAGCTGTGAATTGCAGGGTGATATGGCTGCTGAAAATAAGCGCACAGCACAGCACCCGTCTCCCGGGGACACGCAGGGCCGAGCCTCCAGCTGCGCTGTGCTTTAATCCCAGATGTGGTGCCTCCGGGGGAAAGGATTATATAATAGAGACAAAAGTACTCACACTACACTCTCTTCTTTAATTTTCGTGGAGTTTTTCTCCATTTCTCCAGTTCCTCCGTCTTCCAAGCCAGTCCACAATCCGTTCTCTCAATCCTTATTCAGTCCGAGTTCCAAAGTCCGTAAGGTTCCACAAATCCGCGCCATATCCAAATCACAAACCGTAAACTGTAATCCTTTATTTCTTCCATAAATCCATTATGCTTAAATCTGTACCAACACCAACCAAATTCACCTACTGGCTTCTGCACTGGTTCACTGTTTCCAGGGCATATATATTTTGTTTCCTGATGAGACACACCTGTGTCTTGTTGTTTTTCGGACTGAGCCCTTTCCATCTGCGGGTCAGCTGGTTTCTCTTAGCGGCCATCTTGGTCAGGTCTACGTCGAGTAGATACCTGTCCTGGATGACCCTTCCCCTGGTCATCTTACATAGATTAAAATATGGAGCAATCTCCTCTCTGTGTTTCTGCATTCGCCCGTCAGTTCAAGGTGCTTTATTAGCATGACCGATGGGTCCAATCAGTGTTGCCTCTGGGACTGTGGGGTCAGTCCCCTGTCTCTCTCTCTCTGTGTGGCTCTGGGACCGTGTGGTCAGTCCCCTGTCTCTCTCCCTTTATTGCAGGATACTGCGTTTCTGTCTGGCAGGACTGACTCTCTCAGCCCTCTGGCTCCAGCTGGTACAGGCTGTGCATCGCACTAACTTCAAGACCTGCAAGCAGAGCTCCTTCTGCAAGTGAGTGTGAACTCGTCCATTCTCCTGCCTCTGCTGAGATCCTCACACCAGTCTGAGCTGGTCAGCAGAAAGAGCCCCAGTGTCGTCTCTGCGACCACCCAGTGAGACTCTCTGGTGTGTGCATGTGCATGTACGTGCGCCTGTGCTCACGCTGTCCCTCTGTCCCAGGTGCCAGTGGGCTGTCCAGCCTGGCCAGTCCCTCTACAGAGCCCTACTGGACACCCAGCAGCTCAGCGATTCCAGACTCTCCCTGCAACTGCTCAACGAGAACAACAAGGTGAGGAGCAGGTCACCCCAGCCAGTGCCGGGGCTGAGCTGGTCAGTGTCAGTGCCGGGGGGGGCAGAGGTCACTGGGCGGGTGACCTGGTCAGTGTCGAGTGGGCAGAGGTCACTGAGGAGGAACTGACCGGTGAGGCAGGTGACCAGGTCAGTGTTGTGGACGGAGGTTGCTGCGGTTGACCCATGCTGTGTCTCCCAGGTGAAGCTGCTGCCGGAACTGTACAGGCTACAGGGCAACATGACCCGGATCAAGATCAACGAGCTGAAGCCACTGAGGCCCCAGATGGAGGTTCCTGATGTTCTGATCTGTGACCCACCTGCTTACCCGTGAGTAAGACCCGCGCAGGCAGGACCCCAGTTCGGATCCTCACGTCCCTTCTTGCATGTGGGACTCGCCAGCACCTCTGACCCGGGACGGCGAGAGGGTGGGGGGGTATCTGTTCTGTTTGGCTGCCCTGCTTTCCCTCCTGTGAAGCCTCTTGTCTGTTGCTGTGGAAACCACCTCCCTGTAGGAAACCACCCGCCCCGTAGGGGGCGCCCCCTTTGTACATAGCGCTCGTTCACACCACTCACCCCCCCCGAATCTCGTTGCTACAGTGACACGAAGAAGGAGGAGGAGGGAGCGGAGACCCAGGACGGCGGAGCACAGGTGGGAGAGAAGGCAAGTATCCCACAATGCACTGGAGCAGCACGTGCTCGATTGTTGTTTAACGAGGCAGTAAACAAAAGCAATATATTTTACGTTTGAGTTTAATTTCTGAGGGATACAGAAAAGCCGAATTAGAAAGCTAGAAGTGATAGAAACATGATCAGCATCCTTTAAACTCGATTGGTCCGGATCCTGCTGGATCCTGGGATTGTGCGTCCCAGGTTCCGGTGCTCTGGGGCTCCTCAGTCAGTGACGCCTCGATAACGCTTGCCCCCCTCCCCCCCCCACGAAGCAGCAGCAGGAGAAGGAGGAGGACCAGTCAGGAATGTGGGAGACCTTCAAGACCCACAGTGACAGTGCCCGCCGCACTCTCGGCCTGTTCTGGCTCAACGTGGCCCAGACCTGTGTGGACATCGTCTCCAACACCGCCGGCAGGAGCCCTGGGGTGGGGGGGTGTGCAGATGGGGCTGTGGGGCTGTGGGGGTGTGTGCGGATGGGGCTGTGGGGGTGTGTGCGGATGGGACTGTGGGGGTGTGTGCGGATGGGGCTGTGGGGGTGTGTGCGGATGGGACTGTGGGGCCCGGCGGGTTCAGGCTCTGGTCTGGATCGGCGAGTCTTAACTCTGGTCTGGCCCGGAGGACTCTGGTTGTGGTCTGGCCTAGTGGGTCTTGGCTGCGGTCCGGCCCGGTGGGTTCGGACTGCGGGCCGGCCCGGCGGGTTCGGCTCCGGTCCGGCCCGGCGGATTCGGACTGCGGACCGGCCCGGCGGGTTCAGACTGCGGTCTGGCCCGGCGGGTTCGGACTGCGGTCCGGTTCGGCGGGTTCGGACTGCGGTCCGGCCCGGCGGGTTCAGACTGCGGTCTGGCCCGGCGGGTTCGGACTGCGGTCCGGTTCGGTGGGTTCGGTGGGTTCGGACTGCGGTCCGGCCCGGCGGGTTCAGACTGCGGTCTGGCCCGGCGGGTTCGGACTGCGGTCCGGTTCGGTGGGTTCGGACTGCGGTCCGGCCCGGCGGGTTCAGACTGCGGTCTGGCCCGGCGGGTTCGGACTGCGGTCCGGCCCAGCGGGTTCAGGCTCCGGTCTGGCCCGGCGGATTCGGACTGCGGACCGGCCCGGCGGGTTCAGACTGCGGTCCGGTCCGGCGGGTTCGGACTGCGGTCCGGCCCGGCGGGTTCAGGCTCCGGTCTGGCCCGGCGGGTTCGGACTGCGGTCCGGTTCGGTGGGTTCGGACTGCGGTCCGGCCCGGCGGGTTCAGACTGCGGTCTGGCCCGGCGGGTTCGGACTGCGGTCCGGTTCGGTGGGTTCGGACTGCGGTCCGGCCCGGCGGGTTCAGACTGCGGTCTGGCCCGGCGGGTTCGGACTGCGGTCCGGTTCGGTGGGTTCGGACTGCGGTCCGGCCCGGCGGGTTCAGACTGCGGTCTGGCCCGGCGGGTTCGGACCGCGGTCCGGTTCGGTGGGTTCGGACTGCGGTCCGGCCCGGCGGGTTCAGGCTCCGGTCTGGCCCGGCGGGTTCGGACCGCGGTCCGGTTCGGTGGGTTCGGACTGCGGTCCGGCCCGGCGGGTTCAGACTGCGGTCTGGCCCGGCGGGTTCGGACCGCGGTCCGGTTCGGTGGGTTCGGACTGCGGTCCGGCCCGGTGGGTTCAGACTGCGGTCTGGCCCGGCGGGTTCGGACTGCGGTCCGGCCCAGCGGGTTCAGGCTCCGGTCTGGCCCGGCGGATTCGGATTGCGGACCGGCCCGGCGGGTTCAGACTGCGGTCTGGCCCGGCGGGTTCGGACTGCGGTCCGGTCCGGCGGGTTCGGACTGCGGTCCGGCCCGGCGGGTTCAGGCTCCGGTCTGGCCCGGCGGGTTCGGACTTCGGTCCGGCCCGGCGGGTTCAGGCTCCGGTCTGGCCCGGCGGATTCGGACTGCGGACCGGCCCGGCGGGTTCGGACTACGGTCCGGCCCGGCGGGTTTGGACTGCGGTCCGGTCCGGCGGGTTCAGGCTCCGGTCTGGCCCGGCGAATTCAGACTGCGGACCGGCCCGGCGGGTTCAGACTGCGGTCTGGTCCGGCGGGTTCAGGCTCCGGTCTGGCCCGGCGAATTCGGACTGCGGACCGGCCCGGCGGGTTCGGACTGCGGTCCGGCCCGGCGGGTTCAGGCTCCGGTCCGGCCCGGCGAATTCAGACTGCGGACCGGCCCGGCGGGTTCAGACTGCGGTCTGGTCCGGCGGGTTCAGGCTCCGGTCTGGCCCGGCGAATTCGGACTGCGGACCGGCCCGGCGGATTCGGACTACGGTCCGGTCCGGCGGGTTCAGGCTCCGGTCTGGCCCGGCGAATTCGGACTGCGGACCGGCCCGGCGGGTTTGGACTGCGGTCCGGCCCGGCGGGTTCAGGCTCCGGTCTGGCCCGGCGAATTCAGACTGCGGACCGGCCCGGCGGGTTCAGACTGCGGTCTGGTCCGGCGGGTTCAGGCTCCGGTCTGGCCCGGCGAATTCGGACTGCGGACCGGCCCGGCGGGTTCGGACTGCGGTCCGGCCCGGCGGGTTCAGGCTCCGGTCTGGCCCGGCGAATTCAGACTGCGGACCGGCCCGGCGGGTTCAGACTGCGGTCTGGTCCGGCGGGTTCAGGCTCCGGTCTGGCCCGGTGAATTCGGACTGCGGACCGGCCCGGCGGGTTCGGACTGCGGTCCGGCCCGGCGGGTTCGGACTGCGGTCTTTGCCTCAGTGCTGCAATGATGTAGTTGGATTCTCTCTTCCTGATCGATCGTGAAGAAATTCCTTCTGAGCAGCGCCGGGGCCTACTGGGCTCTAGTTCCACAGCAGTCGAGTCCAGGCCGGGTCTTACCAGAATGGGGTGTGTGCGGATGGGGCTGTGGGGGTGTGTGGTGGGTGTGTGGGTGTTGGGCGGTGTGTGGGGCTCCTGGGTGCTGTGGGCGTTGGGCAGTGTGTGGGGGTTCTGGGGAGTGTGTGGGCGATGGGCGGTGTGTGGGGGTTCTGGGGGGTGTGTTGGCGTTGGGCGGTGTGTGGGGGTTCTGGGTGCTGTGAGCGTTGGGCGGTGTGTGGGGGTTCTGGGGGCTGTGGGGTGTGGGCGTTGGGCGGTGTGTGGGGATTCTGGGTGCTGTGAGCGTTGGGCGGTGTGTGGGGGTTCTGGGGGCTGTGGGGTGTGGGCGTTGGGCGGTGTGTGGGGGTTCTGGGGGCTGTGGTATGTGTGGGCATTGGGCGGTGTGTGGGGGTCCTGGGGAGTGTGGGCGTTGGGTGGTGTGTGAGGGTTCTCGGGGCTGTGGTGTGTGTGGGCATTGGGGCGGTGTGTGGGGGTTCTGGGGGCTGTGGGCGTTGGGCGATGTGTGGGGGTTCTGGGGGCTGTGGTATGTGTGGGCATTGGGCGGTGTGTGGGGGTTCTGGGGAGTGTGGGTGTTGGGTGGTGTGTGGGGGTTCTGGGGGCTGTGGTATGTGTGGGCGTTGGGCGGTGTGTGAGGGTTCTCGGGGCTGTGGTGTGTGTGGGCATTGGGGCGGTGTGTGGGGGTTCTGGGGGCTGTGGGCGTTGGGCGGTGTGTGGGGGTTCTGGGGGCTGTGGGCGTTGGGCGGTGTGTGGTGGTTCTGGGGGCTGTGGGGGTGTTGGGCCTTGTGTGGGGGTTCTGGGGTGTGTGGGCTTTTGCGGTGTGTGGGGGTTCTATGCGATGTGTTAGCGTTGGGCAGTGTGTGGGGGTTCTGGGGGCTGTGGGGTTATGACGCAGTGGTGGCCAGGCCTGGCGAGGTGTGACGCAGTTGTGGCCGGGCACGGTGAGGTGCGCTGGCAGCTGCAGGGAGTGACACAGTTGTGACCGGGCACGGTGAGGTGCGCCGGCAGCTGTGAGGTGTGACGCAGTGGTGGCCGGGCTTGGCGAGGTGTGACGCAGTTGTGGCCGGGCATGGTGAGGTGCGCTGGCAGCTGCAGGGTGTGACGCAGTTGTGGCCGGGCACGGTGAGGTGCGCCGGCAGCTGCAGGGTGTGACGCAGTGGTGGCCGGGCCTGGCGAGGTGTGACGCAGTTGTGGCCGGGCACGGTGAGGTGCGCCGGCAGCTGCAGGGTGTGACGCAGTGGTGGCCGGGCGCGGTGAGGTGCGCCGGCAGCTGCAGGGTGTGACGCAGTTGTGGCCGGGCACGGTGAGGTGCGCTGGCAGCTGCAGGGTGTGACGCAGTTGTGGCCGGGCACGGTGAGGTGCGCCGGCAGCTGCAGGGTGTGACGCAGTGGTGGCTGGGCCTGGCGAGGTGTGACGCAGTTGTGGCCGGGCACGGTGAGGTGCGCCGGCAGCTGCAGGGTGTGACGCAGTTGTGGCCGGGCACGGTGAGGTGCGCCAGCAGCTGCGAGGTGTGACGCTGTGGTGGCCGGGCCTGGCGAGGTGTGACGCAGTGGTGGCCGGGCGCGGTGAGGTGCGCTGGCAGCTGCAGGGTGTGACGCAGTTGTGACCGGGCACGGTGAGGTGCGCCGGCAGCTGCAGGGTGTGACGCAGTGGTGGCCGGGCGCAGTGAGGTGCGCCGGCAGCTGCAGGGTGTGACGCAGTGGTGGCCGGGCCTGGCGAGGTGTGACGCAGT
The DNA here is from genome assembly GCF_055471065.1 of Atractosteus spatula. Taxonomy (NCBI): domain Eukaryota; kingdom Metazoa; phylum Chordata; class Actinopteri; order Semionotiformes; family Lepisosteidae; genus Atractosteus; species Atractosteus spatula. The sequence goes on along the minus strand of NW_028296636.1, from coordinate 64,056 downwards.
TGTGGCCGGGCACGGTGAGGTGCGCTGGCAGCTGCGGGGTGTGACGCAGTGGTGGCCGGGCCTGGCGAGGTGTGACGCAGTTGTGGCCGGGCACAGTGAGGTGCGCTGGTAGCTGCGGGGTGTGACACAGTGGTGGCCGGGCAGGGCGAGGTGTGCCGGCAGCTGTGTGACGCAGTGGTGGCTGGGCGTGGGAGGTGCGTTGGCTGTGTGGCAGTGAGGGTGTGTGCGGATGGGTTTGAGGGGGCTTGTGGGCTTTGGGGGTGTGTGATGGGTTTGTGGGGGCTGTGGGGTGTGTGGGCATTGGCGGTGTGTGGGGGCTGTGGGGTGTGTGGGGGTTCAGGGGGGTGTGTGGGCATTGGGCGGTGTGTGGGGGTTCTGGGGGGTGTGTGGGCGTTGGGCGGTACGTGGGGGTTCTGGGGGCTGTGGGCGTTGGGCGGTTTGTGGGGGTTCTGGGGGTGTGTGGGCGTTGGGCGGTGTGTGGGGTTTCTGGGGGGTGTGTGGGCGTTGGGCGGTGTGTGGGGGTTCTGGTGGGTGTGTGGGCGTTGGGCGGTGTGTGGGGGTTCTGGGGGGTGTGTGGGCGTTTGGGCGGTGTGTGGGGGTTCTGGTGGGTGTGTGGGCGTTGGGCGGTGTGTGGGGGTTCTGGGGGGTGTGTGGGCGTTGAGCGATGTGTGTGGGTTCGGGGGGGTGTGTCGGCGTTGGGCGGTGTGTGGTGTTGTGTGTGTGGGAGTTGGGGTGTGCGGATGGGGCTCTGGTCTGGCCCGGCCCGGTGGGTCCTGTCTGTGGTCTGGCCTGGTGGGACGGTTTCAGGCTGTGGTTTTTCACGGCTGGTTCGGACTGTGGTCTGGCCCGGCGGGTCTGGGCTCTTGTCTGCCCGGCGGGTCTGGGCTGTGGTCTGCCCGGCGGGTCTGGGCTGTGGTCTGCCCCGGTGGGTTCGGACTGTGGTCTGGCCCGGCGGGTTTGGGCTCCGGTCTGGCCCGGTGGGTGTGGGCTGTGGTCTGGCCCGGCGGGTGTGGGCTGTGGTCTGACCCGGCGGGTCTTGGCTTGGTCTGGCCCGACGGGTGTGGGCTCTGGTCTGGCGCTGTGCAGGGGGCTGGCACCTCTGTCTTTGCCTCAGTGCTGCAATGAAGTGGTTGGATTCTCTCTTCCTGATCGATCGTGAAGAAATTCCTTTACCAGATTCTGAGCAGCGCCGGGGCCTACTGGGCTCCAGTTCCACAGCAGTCAAGCCCGGGCCGGGTCTTACCAGAATGGGGTGTGTGCGGATGGGGCTGTGGGGGTGTGTGGTGGGTGTGTGGGCGTTGGGCGGTGTGTGGGGGCTCTGGGGGCTGTGGGCGTTGGGCAGTGTGTGGGGGTTCTGGGGGATTGTGGGCATTGGGCAGTGTGTCAGGGTTTTGGGGGCTGTGGGGTTTGTGGGTGTTGGGCGTTGTGTGGGGGTTCTCGGGGGTGTGTGGGCGTTTGGGCGGTGTGTGGGGGTTCTGGGGGATGTGGGCGTTGGGCGGTGTGTGGGGGTTCTGGGGGCTGTGGCCGTTGGGCGGTGTGTGGGGGTTCTGGGGGCTGTGGGGTGTGTGGGGGTTCTTGGGGGTGTGTGGGCGTTGGGTGGTGTGTGGGGGTTCTGGGGGGTGTGTGGGGGTTCTCGGGGTTGTGTGGGCGTTGGGCGGTGTGTGGGGGATCTCGGGGGTGTGTGGGCGTTGGGCGGGTAGGTGGGGGTTCTGGGTGTTTGTGGGCGTTGGGGGGTGTGTGGGGGTTCTCGGGGGTGTGTGGGCGCTGGGCGGTGTGTGGGGGTTCTGGGGGGTGTGTGGGCGTTGGGCGGTTTTGTTGACTGTGGGGTTTGTGGGCGTTGGGCGGTGTGTGGGGGTCTTGGGGGCTGTGGGGTTTGTGGGCGTTGGGCGGTGTGTGGGGGTTCTCAGGGGTCTGTGGGCGCTTGGCGGTGTGTGGAGGTTCTCGGGGGTGTGTGGGCGTTGGGCGGTACGTGGGGGTTCTGGGGGCTGTGAGCGTTGGGCGGTTTGTGGGGGTTCTGGGGGTGTGTGGGCGTTGGGCGGTGTGTGGGGTTTCTGGGGGGTGTGTGGGCGTTGGGCGGTGTGTGGGGGTTCTGGTGGGTGTGTGGGCGTTGGGCGGTGTGTGGGGGTTCTGGGGGGTGTGTGGGCGTTTGGGCGGTATGTGGGGGTTCTGGGGGTGTGTGGGCGTTGGGCGGTATGTGGGGGTTCTGTGGGTTTGTGGGCATTGGGGGGTGTGTGTGGGTTCGGGGGGGTGTGTCGGAGTTGGGCGGTGTGTGGTGTTGTGTGTGTGGGAGTTGGGGTGTGCGGATGGGGCTCTGGTCTGGCCCGGCCCGGCGGGTCCTGTCTGTGGTCTGGCCTGGTGGGACGGTTTCAGGCTGTGGTTTTTCACGGCTGGTTTGGACTGTGGTCTGGCCCGGCGGGTCTGGGCTCTGGTCTGCCCGGCGGGTCTGGGCTGTGGTCTGCCCCGGTGGGTTCGGACTGTGGTCTGGCCCGGCGGGTTTGGGCTCCGGTCTGGCCCGGTGGGTGTGGGCTGTGGTCTGGCCCGGCGGGTGTGGGCTGTGGTCTGACCCGGCGGGTCTTGGCTTGGTCTGGCCCGACGGGTGTGGGCTCTGGTCTGGCGCTGTGCAGGGGGCTGGCACCTCTGTCTTTGCCTCAGTGCTGCAATGATGTGGTTGGATTCTCTCTTCCTGATCGATCGTGAAGAAATTCCTTTACCAGATTCTGAGCAGCGCCGGGGCCTACTGGGCTCCAGTTCCACAGCAGTCAAGCCCGGGCCGGGTCTTACCAGAATGGGGTGTGTGCGGATGGGGCTGTGGGGGTGTGTGGTGGGTGTGTGGGCGTTGGGCGGTGTGTGGGGGCTCTGGGGGCTGTGGGCGTTGGGCAGTGTGTGGGGGTTCTGGGGGATTGTGGGCATTGGGCGGTGTGTCAGGGTTTTGGGGGCTGTGGGGTTTGTGGGTGTTGGGCGTTGTGTGGGGGTTCTCGGGGGTGTGTGGGCGTTTGGGCGGTGTGTGGGGGTTCTGGGGGCTGTGGGCGTTGGGCGGTGTGTGGGGGTTCTGGGGGCTGTGGCCGTTGGGCGGTGTGTGGGGGTTCTGGGGGCTGTGGGGTGTGTGGGGGTTCTTGGGGGTGTGTGGGCGTTGGGCGGTGTGTGGGGGTTCTGGGGGGTGTGTGGGCGTTGGGCGGTGTGTGGGGGTTCTCGGGGTTGTGTGGGCGTTGGGCGGTGTGTGGGGGATCTCGGGGGTGTGTGGGCGTTGGGCGGTATGTGGGGGTTCTGGGGGTGTGTGGGCGTTGGGCGGTATGTGGGGGTTCTGGGGGTTTGTGGGCATTGGGGGGTGTGTGGGGGTTCTGGGGGGTGTGTGGGCATTGGGCGGTTTTGGGGACTGTGGGGTTTGTGGGCGTTGGGCGGTGTGTGGGGGTCTTGGGGGCTGTGGGGTTTGTGGGCGTTGGGCGGTGTGTGGGGGTTCTCGGGGGTCTGTGGGCGCTTGGCGGTGTGTGGGGGTTCTCGGGGGTGTGTGGGCGTTGGGCGGTGTGTGGGGGTTCTGGGGGGTGTGTGGGCGTTGGGCGGTGTGTGGGGGTTTTGGGGGCTGTGGGGTTTGTGGGTGTTGGGCGGTGTGTGGGGGTTCTCGGGGATGTGTGGGATTTGGGCGGTGTGTGGGGGTTCTGGGGGCTGTGGGGTTTGTGGGCGTTGGGCGGTGTATGAGGGTTCTCGGGGGTGTGTGTGCGTTGGGCGGTGTGTGGGGGTTTTGGGGGCTGTGGGGTTTGTGGGCGTTGGGCGGTGTGTGGGGGTTCTCGGGGGTGTGTGGGCGCTGGGCGGTGTGTGGGGGTTCTGGGGGGTGTGTGGGCGTTGGGCGGTTTTGGGGACTGTGGGGTTTGTGGGCGTTGGGCGGTGTGTGGGGGTCCTGGGGGGTGTGCGGGCGTTGGGTGGTGTGTGGGGGTTCTGGGGGGTGTGTGGGCGTTGGGCGGTGTGTGGGGGTTTTGGGGGCTGTGGGGTTTGTGGGCGCTTGGCGGTGTGTGGGGGTTCTCGGGGGTGTGTGGGCGTTGGGCGGTGTGTGGGGGTTCTGGGGGGTGTGTGGGCGTTGGGCGGTGTGTGGGGGTTTTGAGGGCTGTTGGGTTTGTGGGCGTTGGGCGGTGTGTGGGGGTTCTCGGGGGTGTGTGGGCGTTGGGCGGTGTGTGGGGGTTTTGGGGGCTGTGGGGTTGTATGCGTTGGGCGGTGTGTGGGGGTTTTGGGGGCTGTGGGGTTTGTGGGCGTTGGGCGGTGTGTGGGGGTTCTCGGGGGTGTGTGGGCGTTGGGCGGTGTGTGGGGGTTCTGGGGGGTGTGTGGGCGTTGGGCGGTGTGTGGGGGTTTTGGGGGCTGTGGGGTTTGTGGGAGCTTGGCGGTGTGTGGGGGTTCTCGGGGATGTGTGGGGGTTGGGTGGTGTGTGGGGGTTTTGGGGGCTGTGGGGTTTGTGGGCGTTGGGTGGTTTGTGGGGGTTTTTGGGGCTGTGGGGTGTGTGGGCGTTGGGCGGTGTGTGGGGGTTCTTGGGGGTGTGTGGGCGTTGGGCGGTGTGTGGGGGTTTTGGGGGCAGTGGGGTGTGGGCGTTGGGCGGTGTATGGGGGTTTTGTGGGGTGTGTGGGGGTTTTGGGGGCTGTGGGGTGTGTGGGCGTTGGGCGGTGTGTTGGGGTTTTGGGGGCTGTGGGGTTGTATGCGTTGGGCGGTGTGTGGGGGTTTTGGGGGCTGTGGGGTTTGTGGGTGTTGGGCGGTGTGTGGGGTTCTCGGGGTTGTGGGGGTTTTGGGGGGTGTGTGTGGGTTTTGGTTGCTGTGGGGTTTTTGGTCGTTGGGCGGTGTGTGGGGGTTCTGGGGGGTGTGTGGGCATTGGGCGGTGTGTGGGGGTTCTCGGGGGCTGTGGTGTTTGTGGGCGTTGGGCGGTGTGTGGGGGTTTTGGGGGCTGTGGGGTGTGGGCGTTGGGCGGTGTGTGGGGGTTTTGGGGGCTGTGGGGTTTGTGGGCGTTGGGCGGTGTGTGGGGGTTCTCGGGGGTGTGTGGGCGCCGGGCGGTGTGTGGGGGTTCTGGGGGGTGTGTGGGCGTTGGGCGGTGTGTGGGGGTTCTGGGGGGTGTGTGGGCGCTGGGCGGTGTATGGGGGTTCTGGGGGTTGTGTGGGCGTTGGGCGGTGTGTGGGGGTTCTGGGGGGTGTGTGGGCGTTGGGCGATGTGTGGGGGTTTTGGGGGCTGTGGGGTTTGTGGGCGTTGGGCGGTGTGTGGGGGTTTTGGGGGCTGTGGGGTTTGTGGGCGTTGGGCGGTGTGTGGGGGTTCTCGGGGGTGTGTGGGCGTTGGGCGGTGTGTGGGGGTTCAGGGGGGTGTGTGGGCGTTGGGCGGTGTGTGGGGGTTCTTGGGGGTGTGTGGGCGTTGGGTGCTGTGTGGGGGTTCTGGGGGGTGTGTGGGCGTTGGGCGGTGTGTGTGGGTTCGGGGGGGTGTGTGGGCGTTGGGCGGTGTGTGGGGGTTTTGGGGGCTGTGGGGTTTGTGGGCGCTGGGCGGTGTGTGGGGGTTCTCGGGGGTGTGTGGGCGCCGGGCGGTGTGTGGGGGTTCTCGGGGGTGTGTGGGCGCCGGGCGGTGTGTGGGGGTTCTGGGGGGTGTGTGGGCGTTGGGCGGTGTGTGGGGGTTCTGGGGGGTGTGTGGGCGCTGGGCGGTGTATGGGGGTTCTGGGGGTTGTGTGGGCGTTTTGCGGTGTGTGGGGGTTCTGGGGGGTGTGTGGGCGTTGGGCAGTGTGTGGGGGTTTTGGGGGCTGTGGGGTTTGTGGGCGTTGGGCGGTGTGTGGGGGTTCTCGGGGGTGTGTGGGCGTTGGGCGGTGTGTGGGGGTTCAGGGGGGTGTGTGGGCGTTGGGCGGTGTGTGGGGGTTCTTGGGGGTGTGTGGGCGTTGGGTGGTGTGTGGGGGTTCTGGGGGGTGTGCGGGCGTTGGGCGGTGTGTGTGGGTTGGGGGGTTGTGTGGGCGTTGGGCGGTGTGTGGGGATTTTGGGGGCTGTGGGGTGTGGGCGTTGGGCGGTGTATTGGGGTTTTGGGGGGGGTGTGGGCGTTGGGTGGTGTGTGGGGGTTTTGGGGGTGTGGGGTTTGTATGCGTTGGGCGGTGTGTTGGGGTTTTGGGGGCTGTGGGGTTTGTGGGCGTTGGGCGGTGTGTGGGGGTTTAGGGGGCTGCGGGATGTGGGCGTTGGGCGGTGTGTGGGGGTTCGCGGGGGTGTGTGGAAGCTGGGCGGTGTGTGGGGGTTCTGGGGGGTGTGTGGGCGTTGGGCGGTGTGTGGGGGTTCTCGGGGGTGTGTGGGCGTTGGGCGGTGTGTGGGGGTTTAGGGGGCTGCGGGATGTGGGCGTTGGGCGGTGTGTGGGGGTTCGCGGGGGTGTGTGGAAGCTGGGCGGTGTGTGGGGGTTCTGGGGGGTGTGTGGGCGTTGGGCGGTGTGTGGGGGTTCTCGGGGGTTTGTGGGCGTTGGGCGGTGTGTGGGGGTTCTCGGGGGTGTGTGGGCTCTGGGCGGTGTGTGGGGGTTCTGGGGGGTGTGTGGGCGTTGGGCGGTGTGTGGGGGTTCTCGGGGGTGTGTGGGCGTTGGGCGGTGTGTGGGGGTTTTGGGGGCTGTGGGGTTTGTTGGCGCTGGGCGGTGTGTGGGGGTTCTCGGGGGTGTGTGGGCGCCGGGGGGTGTGTGGGGGTTCTCGGGGGTGTGTGGGCGCCGGGCGGTGTGTGGGGGTTCTGGGGGGTGTGTGGGCGTTGGGCGGTGTGTGGGGGTTCTCGGGGGTGTGTGGGCGTTGGGCGGTGTGTGGGGGTTTAGGGGGCTGTGGGGTGTGGGCATTGGGCGGTGTGTGGGGTTTCTCGGGGGTGTGTGGGCGCTGGGCGGTGTGTGGGGGTTCTGGGGGGTTTGTGGGCGTTGGGCGGTGTGTGGGGGTTCTCGGGGGTGTGTGGGCGTTGGGAGGTGTGTGGGGGTTCTCGGGGGCTGTGGGGTTTGTGGGCGTTGGGCGGTGTGTGGGGGTTTTGGGGGCTGTGGGGTTTGTGGGCGTTGGGCGGTGTGTGGGGGTTCTGGGGGGTGTGTGGGCATTGGGCGGTCTGTGGGGGTTCTGGGGGCTGTGGGCGTTGGGCGGTGTATGGGGGTTTTGGGGGCTGTGGGGTGTGGGCGTTGGGCGGTGTGTGGGGGTTTTGGGGGCTGTGGGGTTTGTGGGCGTTGGGCGGTGTGTGGGGGTTCTCGGGGGTGTGTGGGCGTTGGGCGGTGTGTGGGGGTTCAGGGGGGTGTGTGGGCGTTGGGCGGTGTGTGGGGGTTCTTGGGGGTGTGTGGGCGTTGGGTGGTGTGTGGGGGTTCTGGGGGGTGTGCGGGCGTTGGGCGTTGTGTGTGGGTTGGGGGGTTGTGTGGGCGTTGGGCGGTGTGTGGGGATTTTGGGGGCTGTGGGGTGTGGGCGTTGGGCGGTGTATTGGGGTTTTGGGGGGGGTGTGGGCGTTGGGTGGTGTGTGGGGGTTTTGGGGGTGTGGGGTTTGTATGCGTTGGGCGGTGTGTTGGGGTTTTTGGGGGCTGTGGGGTTTGTGGGCGTTGGGCGGTGTGTGGGGGTTTAGGGGGCTGCGGGATGTGGGCGTTGGGCGGTGTGTGGGGGTTCTCGGGGGTGTGTGGAAGCTGGGCGGTGTGTGGGGGTACTGGGGGGTGTGTGGGCGTTGGGCGGTGTGTGGGGGTTCTGGGGGGTGTGTGGGCGTTGGGCGGTGTGTGGGGGTTCTCGGGGGCTGTGGGGTTTGTGGGCGTTGGGCGGTGTGTGGGGGTTCTCGGGGGTGTGTGGGCTCTGGGCGGTGTGTGGGGGTTCTGGGGGGTGTGTGGGCGTTGGGCGGTGTGTGGGGGTTCTCGGGGGTGTGTGGGCGTTGGGCGGTGTGTGGGGGTTTTGGGGGCTGTGGGGTTTGTTGGCGCTGGGCGGTGTGTGGGGGTTCTCGGGGGTGTGTGGGCGCCGGGGGGTGTGTGGGGGTTCTCGGGGGTGTGTGGGCGCCGGGCGGTGTGTGGGGGTTCTGGGGGGTGTGTGGGCGTTGGGCGGTGTGTGGGGGTTCTCGGGGGTGTGTGGGCGTTGGGCGGTGTGTGGGGGTTTAGGGGGCTGTGGGGTGTGGGCATTGGGCGGTGTGTGGGGTTTCTCGGGGGTGTGTGGGCGCTGGGCGGTGTGTGGGGGTTCTGGGGGGTTTGTGGGCGTTGGGCGGTGTGTGGGGGTTTTCGGGGGTGTGTGGGCGTTGGGAGGTGTGTGGGGGTTCTCGGGGGCTGTGGGGTTTGTGGGCGTTGGGCGGTGTGTGGGGGTTTTGGGGGCTGTGGGGTTTGTGGGCGTTGGGCGGTGTGTGGGGGTTCTGGGGGGTGTGTGGGCATTGGGCGGTCTGTGGGGGTTCTGGGGGCTGTGGGCGTTGGGCGGTGTATGGGGGTTTTGGGGGCTGTGGGGTGTGGGCGTTGGGCGGTGTGTGGGGGTTTTGGGGGCTGTGGGGTTTGTGGGCGTTGGGCGGTGTGTGGGCGTTCTCGGGGGTGTGTGGGCGCCGGGCGGTGTGTGGGGGTTCTCGGGGGTGTGTGGGCGCCAGGCGGTGTGTGGGGGTTCTGGGGGGTGTGTGGGCGTTGGGCGGTGTGTGGGGGTTCTGGGGGGTGTGTGGGCGCTGGGCGGTGTATGGGGGTTCTGGGGGTTGTGTGGGCGTTGGGCGGTGTGTGGGGGTTCTGGGGGGTGTGTGGGCGTTGGGCGGTGTGTGGGGGTTTTGGGGGCTGTGGGGTTTGTGGGCGTTGGGCGGTGTGTGGGGGTTTTGGGGGCTGTGGGGTTTGTGGGCGTTGGGCGGTGTGTGGGGGTTCTCGGGGGTGTGTGGAAGCTGGGCGGTGTGTGGGGGTTCTGGGGGGTGTGTGGGCGTTGGGCGGTGTGTGGGGGTTCTCGGGGGTGTGTGGGCGTTGGGCGGTGTGTGGGGGTTTTGGGGGCTGTGGGGTTTGTGGGCGTTGGGCGGTGTGTGGGGGTTCTCGGGGGTGTGTGGGCTCTGGGCGGTGTGTGGGGGTTCTGGGGGGTGTGTGGGCGTTGGGCGGTGTGTGGGGGTTCTCGGGGGTGTGTGGGCGTTGGGCGGTGTGTGGGGGTTTTTGGGGCTGTGGGGTTTGTGGGCGCTGGGCGGTGTGTGGGGGTTCTCGGGGGTGTGTGGGCGCCGGGGGGTGTGTGGGGGTTCTCGGGGGTGTGTGGGCGCCGGGCGGTGTGTGGGGGTTCTCGGGGGTGTGTGGGCGTTGGGCGGTGTGTGGGGGTTTAGGGGGCTGTGGGGTGTGGGCATTGGGCGGTGTGTGGGGTTTCTCGGGGGTGTGTGGGCGCTGGGCGGTGTGTGGGGGTTCTGGGGGGTGTGTGGGCGCTGGGCGGTGTGTGGGGGTTCTCGGGGGTGTGTGGGCGCCGGGCGGTGTGTGGGGGTTCTCGGGGGTGTGTGGGCGTTGGGCGGTGTGTGGGGGTTTAGGGGGCTGTGGGGTGTGGGCATTGGGCGGTGTGTGGGGTTTCTCGGGGGTGTGTGGGCGCTGGGCGGTGTGTGGGGGTTCTGGGGGGTGTGTGGGCGCTGGGCGGTGTGTGGGGGTTCTTGGGGGTTTGTGGGCGTTGGGCGGTGTGTGGGGGTTCTCGGGGGTGTGTGGGCGTTGGGAGGTGTGTGGGGGTTCTCGGGGGTGTGTGGGCGTTGGGCGGTGTGTGGGGGTTTTGGGGGCTGTGGGGTTTGTTGGCGCTGGGCGGTGTGTGGGGGTTCTCGGGGGTGTGTGGGCGCCGGGGGGTGTGTGGGGGTTCTCGGGGGTGTGTGGGCGCCGGGCGGTGTGTGGGGGTTCTGGGGGGTGTGTGGGCGTTGGGCGGTGTGTGGGGGTTCTCGGGGGTGTGTGGGCGTTGGGCGGTGTGTGGGGGTTTAGGGGGCTGTGGGGTGTGGGCATTGGGCGGTGTGTGGGGTTTCTCGGGGGTGTGTGGGCGCTGGGCGGTGTGTGGGGGTTCTGGGGGGTTTGTGGGCGTTGGGCGGTGTGTGGGGGTTCTCGGGGGTGTGTGGGCGTTGGGAGGTGTGTGGGGGTTCTCGGGGGCTGTGGGGTTTGTGGGCGTTGGGCGGTGTGTGGGGGTTTTGGGGGCTGTGGGGTTTGTGGGCGTTGGGCGGTGTGTGGGGGTTCTGGGGGGTGTGTGGGCATTGGGCGGTCTGTGGGGGTTCTGGGGGCTGTGGGCGTTGGGCGGTGTGTGGGGGTTTTGGGGGCTGTGGGGTGTGGGTGTTGGGCGGTGCGTGGGGGTTTTGGGGGTTGTGGGGTTTGTGGGCGTTGGGCGGTGTGTGGGCGTTCTCGGGGGTGTGTGGGCGCCGGGCGGTGTGTGGGGGTTCTCGGGGGTGTGTGGGCGCCGGGCGGTGTGTGGGGGTTCTGGGGGGTGTGTGGGCGTTGGGCGGTGTGTGGGGGTTCTGGGGGGTGTGTGGGCGCTGGGCGGTGTATGGGGGTTCTGGGGGTTGTGTGGTTGTTGGGCGGTGTGTGGGGGTTCTGGGGGGTGTGTGGGCGTTGGGCGGTGTGTGGGGGTTTTGGGGGCTGTGGGGTTTGTGGGCGTTGGGCGGTGTGTGGGGGTTCTCGGGGGTGTGTGGAAGCTGGGCGGTGTGTGGGGGTTCTGGGGGGTGTGTGGGCGTTGGGCGGTGTGTGGGGGTTCTCGGGGGTGTGTGGGCGTTGGGCGGTGTGTGGGGGTTTTGGGGGCTGTGGGGTTTGTGGGCGTTGGGTGGTGTGTGGGGGTTCTCGGGGGTGTGTGGGCTCTGGGTGGTGTGTGGGGGTTCTGGGGGGTGTGTGGGCGTTGGGCGGTGTGTGGGGGTTCTCGGGGGTGTGTGGGCGTTGGGCGGTGTGTGGGGGTTTTGGGGGCTGTGGGGTTTGTGGGCGCTGGGCGGTGTGTGGGGGTTCTCGGGGGTGTGTGGGCGCCGGGCGGTGTGTGGGGGTTCTCGGGGGTGTGTGGGCGTTGGGCGGTGTGTGGGGGTTTAGGGGGCTGTGGGGTGTGGGCATTGGGCGGTGTGTGGGGTTTCTCGGGGGTGTGTGGGCGCTGGGCGGTGTGTGGGGGTTCTGGGGGGTGTGTGGGCGCTGGGCGGTGTGTGGGGGTTCTTGGGGGTTTGTGGGCGTTGGGCGGTGTGTGGGGGTTCTCGGGGGTGTGTGGGCGTTGGGAGGTGTGTGGGGGTTCTCGGGGGCTGTGGGGTTTGTGGGCGTTGGGCGGTGTGTGGGGGTTTTGGGGGCTGTGGGGTTTGTGGGCGTTGGGCGGTGTGTGGGGGTTCTGGGGGGTGTGTGGGCGCCGGGCGGTGTGTGGGGGTTCTCGGGGGTGTGTGGGCGCCGGGCGGTGTGTGGGGGTTCTGGGGGGTGTGTGGGCGTTGGGCGGTGTGTGGGGGTTCTGGGGGGTGTGTGGGCGCTGGGCGGTGTATGGGGGTTCTGGGGGTTGTGTGGGCGTTGGGCGGTGTGTGGGGGTTCTGGGGGGTTTGTGGGCGTTGGGCGGTGTGTGGGGGTTTTGGGGGCTGTGGGGTTTGTGGGCGTTGGGCGGTGTGTGGGGGTTCTCGGGGGTGTGTGGGCGTTGGGCGGTGTGTGGGGGTTCAGGGGGGTGTGTGGACGTTGGGCGGTGTGTGGGGGTTCTTGGGGGTGTGTGGGCGTTGGGTGGTGTGTGGGGGTTCTGGGGGGTGTGTGGGCGTTGGGCGGTGTGTGTGGGTTCGGGGGGGTGTGTGGGCGTTGGGCGGTGTGTGGGGATTTTGGGGGCTGTGGGGTGTGGGCGTTGGGCGGTGTATTGGGGTTTTGGGGGTGTGTGGGCGTTGGGCGGTGTGTGGGGGTTTTGGGGGTGTGGGGTTTGTATGCGTTGGGCGGTGTGTTGGGGTTTTGGGGGCTGTGTGGTTTGTGGGCGTTGGGAGGTGTGTGGGGGTTTTGGGGGCTGTGGGGTTTGTGGGCGTTGGGCGGTGTGTGGGGGTTTAGGGGGCTGCGGGGTGTGGGCGTTGGGCGGTGTGTGGGGGTTCTCGGGGGTGTGTGGGTGCTGGGCGGTGTGTGGGGATTCTGGGGGGTGTGTGGGCGTTGGGCGGTGTGTGGGGGTTCTCGGGGGTGTGTGAGCGTTGGGCGGTGTGTGGGGGTGTAGGGGGCTGTGGGGTGTGGGCATTGGGCGGTGTGTGGGGTTTCTCGGGGGTGTGTGGTCGCTGGGCGGTGTGTGGGGGTTCTTGGGGGTTTGTGGGCGTTGGGCGGTGTGTGGGGGTTCTCGGGGGTGTGTGGGCGTTGGGAGGTGTGTGGGGGTTCTCGGGGGCTGTGGGGTTTGTGGGCGTTGGGCGGTGTGTGGGGGTTTTGGGGGCTGTGGGGTTTGTGGGCATTGGGCGGTGTGTGGGGGTTCTGGGGGGTGTGTGGGCATTGGGCGGTCTGTGGGGGTTCTGGGAGCTGTGGGCGTTGGGCGGTGTGTGGGGGTTTTGGGGGCTGTGGGGTGTGGGCGTTGGGCGGTGTGTGGGGGTTTTGGGGGCTGTGGGGTTTGTGGGCGTTGGGCGGTGTGTGGGGGTTCTCGGGGGTGCGTGGGCGCCGGGCGGTGTGTGGGGGTTCTCGGGGGTGTGTGGGCGCCGGGCGGTGTGTGGGGGTTCTGGGGGGTGTGTGGGCGTTGGGCGGTGTGTGGGGGTTCTGGGGGGTGTGTGGGCGCTGGGCGGTGTATGGGGGTTCTGGGGGTTGTGTGGGCGTTGGGCGGTGTGTGGGGGTTCTGGGGGGTGTGTGGGCGTTGGGCAGTGTGTGGGGGTTTTGGGGGCTGTGGGGTTTGTGGGCGTTGGGCGGTGTGTGGGGGTTCTCGGGGGTGTGTTGGCGTTGGGCGGTGTGTGGGGGTTCTCGGGGGTGTGTGGGCGTTGGGCGGTGTGTGGGGGTTCAGGGGGGTGTGTGGGCGTTGGGCGGTGTGTGGGGGTTCTTGGGGGTGTGTGGGCGTTGGGTGGTGTGTGGGGGTTCTGGGGGGTGTGTGGGCGTTGGGCGGTGTGTGTGGGTTCGGGGGGGTGTGTGGGCGTTGGGCGGTGTGTGGGGATTTTGGGGGCTGTGGGGTGTGGGCGTTGGGCGGTGTATTGGGGTTTTGGGGGGGGTGTGGGCGTTGGGCGGTGTGTGGGGGTTTTGGGGGTGTGGGGTTTGTATGCGTTGGGCGGTGTGTTGGGGTTTTGGGGGCTGTGGGGTTTGTGGGCGTTGGGCGGTGTGTGGGGGTTTTAGGGGCTGTGGGGTTTGTGGGCGTTGGGCGGTGTGTGGGGGTTTAGGGGGCTGCGGGGTGTGGGCGTTGGGCGGTGTGTGGGGGTTCTCGGGGGTGTGTGGGCGCTGGGCGGTGTGTGGGGGTTCTCGGGGGTGTGTGGGCGTTGGGCGGTGTGTGGGGGTTTTGGGGGGTGTGTGGGCGTTGGGGGGTGTGTGGGGGTTCTCGGGGGTGTGTGGGCGTTGGGCGGTGTGTGGGGGTTTTGGGGGCTGTGGGGATTGTGGGCGCTGGGCGGTGTGTGGGGGTTTTCGGGGGTGTGTGGGCGCCGGGGGGTGTGTGGGGGTTCTCGGGGGTGTGTGGGGGTTCTGGGGGGTGTGTGGGCGTTGGGCGGTGTGTGGGGGTTCTCGGGTGTGTGTGGGCGTTGGGCGGTGTGTGGGGGTTTAGGGGTCTGTGGGGTGTGGGCGTTGGGCGGTGTGTGGGGTTTCTCGGGGGTGTGTGGGCGCTGGGCGGTGTGTGGGGTTTCTGGGGGGTGTGTGGGCGCTGGGCGGTGTGTGGGGGTTCTTGGGGGTTTGTGGGCGGTGGGCGGTGTGTGGGTGTTCTCGGGGGTGTGTGGGCGTTGGGAGGTGTGTGGGGGTTCTCGGGGGCTGTGGGGTTTGTGGGCGTTGGGCGGTGTGTGGGGGTTTTGGGGGCTGTGGGGTTTGTGGGCGTTGGGCGGTGTGTGGGGGTTTTGGGGGCTGTGGGGTTTGTGGGCGTTGGGCGGTGTGTGGGGGTTTAGGGGGCTGCGGGGTGTGGGCGTTGGGCGGTGTGTGGGGGTTCTCGGGGGTGTGTGGGCGCTGGGCGGTGTGTGGGGATTCTGGGGGGTGTGTGGGCGTTGGGCGGTGTGTGGGGGTTCTCGGGGGTGTGTGGGCGTTGGGCGGTGTGTGGGGGTTTTGGGGGGTGTGTGGGCGTTGGGGGGTGTGTGGGGGTTCTCGGGGGTGTGTGGGCGTTGGGCGGTGTGTGGGGGTTTTGGGGGCTGTGGGGATTGTGGGCGCTGGGCGGTGTGTGGGGGTTTTCGGGGGTGTGTGGGCGCCGGGGGGTGTGTGGGGGTTCTCGGGGGTGTGTGGGGGTTCTGGGGGGTGTGTGGGCGTTGGGCGGTGTGTGGGGGTTCTCGGGGGTGTGTGGGCGTTGGGCGGTGTGTGGGGGTTTAGGGGTCTGTGGGGTGTGGGCGTTGGGCGGTGTGTGGGGTTTCTCGGGGGTGTGTGGGCGCTGGGCGGTGTGTGGGGTTTCTGGGGGGTGTGTGGGCGCTGGGCGGTGTGTGGGGGTTCTTGGGGGTTTGTGGGCGGTGGGCGGTGTGTGGGGGTTCTCGGGGGTGTGTGGGCGTTGGGAGGTGTGTGGGGGTTCTCGGGGGCTGTGGGGTTTGTGGGCGTTGGGCGGTGTGTGGGGGTTTTGGGGGCTGTGGGGTTTCTGGGCGTTGGGCGGTGTGTGGGGGTTCTGGGGGGTGTGTGGGCATTGGGCGGTCTGTGGGGGTTCTGGGGGCTGTGGGCGTTGGGCGGTGTGTGGGGGTTTTGGGGGCTGTGGGGTGTGGGCGTTGGGCGGTGTGTGGGGGTTCTCGGGGGTGTGTGGGCGCTGGGCGGTGTGTGGGGGTTTTGGGGGCTGTGGGGTGTGGGCGTTGGGCGGTGTGTGGGGGTTTTGGGGGGTGTGTGGGCGCTGGGCGGTGTGTGGGGGTTCTTGGGGGTGTGTGGGTGTTGGGCGGTGTGTGGGGGTTCTCGGGGGTGTGTGGGCGTTGGGCGGTGTGTGGGGGTTCTTGGGGGTTTGTGGGCGTTGGGTGGTGTGTGGGGGTTCTGGGGGGTGTGTGGGCGTTGGGGGGTGTGTGGGGGTTTTGGGGGTGTGGGGTTTGTATGCATTGGGCGGTGTGTGGGGGTTTTGGGGGCTGTGGGGTTTGTGGGCGTTGGGCGGTGTGTAGGGGTTCTCGGGGATGTGTGGGTGTTGGGTGGTGTGTGGGGGTTCTCGGGGGTTTGTGGGCGCTGGGCGGTGTGTGGGGATTCTGGGGGGTGTGTGGGCGTTGGGCGGTGTGTGGGGGTTTTGGGGGCTGTGGGGTTTGTGGGCGTTGGGCGGTGTGTGGGGGTTCTCGGGGGTGTGTGGGCGTTGGGCGGTGTGTGGGGGTTCAGGGGGGTGTGTGGGCGTTGGGCGGTGTGTGGGGGTTCTTGGGGGTGTGTGGGCGTTGGGTGGTGTGTGGGGGTTCTGGGGGGTGTGTGGGCGTTGGGCGGTGCTTGGGGGTTTTGGGGGCTGTGGGGTTTGTGGGTGTTGGGCGGTGTGTGGGGGTTTTGGGGGCTGTGGGGTTTGTGGGCGTTGGGCGGTGTGTGGGGGTTCTCGGGGTTGTGTGGGCGTTGGGTGGTGTGTGGGGGTTCTGGGGGGTGTATAGGCGTTGGGCGGTGTGTGGGGGTTCTTGGGGGTGTGTGGGCGTTGGGCGGTGTGTGGGGGTTTTGGGGGGTGTGTGGGGGTTTTTGGGGCTGTGGAGTTTGTGGGCGTTGGGCGGTGTGTGGGGGTTCTGGGGCGTGTGTGGGCGTTGGGCGGTGTGTGGGGGTTTTGGGGGCTGTGGGGTTTGTGGGCGTTGGGCGGTGTGTGGGGGTTTTGGGGGCTGTGGGGTTTGTGGGCATTGGGCGGTGTGTGGGGGTTCTCGGGGGTGTGTTGGCGCTGGGCGGTGTGTGAGGTTTAGGGGGGGTGTATGGGCGTTGGGCGGTGTGTGGGGGTTCTGGGGGTGTGTGGGCGTTGGGCGGTGTGTGGGGGTTCTGGGTGCTGTGGGCGTTGGGCGGTGTGTGGGGGTGCTTTGGGGTGTGTGGGCGTTGGGCGGTGTGTGGTTGCTGTGGGGTGTGTGGTCGTTGGGAGGTGTTTGGGGGTTTTGGGGGGTGTGTGGGCGTTGGGCGGTGTGTGGGGGTTCTGCGGCGTTTGTGGGCGTTGGGCGGTGTGTGGGGGCTGTGGGGTTTGTGGGCGTTGGGCGGTGTGTGGGGGTTTTGGGGGCTCTGGGGTTTGTGGGCGTTGGGCGGTGTGTGGGGTTTCTCGGGGGTGTGTGGGCGCTGGGCGGTGTGTGGGGGTTCTGGGGGGTGTGTGGGCGCTGGGCGGTGTGTGGGGGTTCTTGGGGGTTTGTGGGCGTTGGGCGGTGTGTGGGGGTTCTCGGGGGTGTGTGGGCGTTGGGAGGTGTGTGGGGGTTCTCGGGGGTGTGTGGGCGTTGGGCGGTGTGTGGGGGTTTTGGGGGCTGTGGGGTTTGTTGGCGCTGGGCGGTGTGTGGGGGTTCTCGGGGGTGTGTGGGCGCCGGGGGGTGTGTGGGGGTTCTCGGGGGTGTGTGGGCGCCGGGCGGTGTGTGGGGGTTCTGGGGGGTGTGTGGGCGTTGGGCGGTGTGTGGGGGTTCTCGGGGGTGTGTGGGCGTTGGGCGGTGTGTGGGGGTTTAGGGGGCTGTGGGGTGTGGGCATTGGGCGGTGTGTGGGGTTTCTCGGGGGTGTGTGGGCGCTGGGCGGTGTGTGGGGGTTCTGGGGGGTTTGTGGGCGTTGGGCGGTGTGTGGGGGTTCTCGGGGGTGTGTGGGCGTTGGGAGGTGTGTGGGGGTTCTCGGGGGCTGTGGGGTTTGTGGGCGTTGGGCGGTGTGTGGGGGTTTTGGGGGCTGTGGGGTTTGTGGGCGTTGGGCGGTGTGTGGGGGTTCTGGGGGGTGTGTGGGCATTGGGCGGTCTGTGGGGGTTCTGGGGGCTGTGGGCGTTGGGCGGTGTGTGGGGGTTTTGTGGGCTGTGGGGTGTGGGTGTTGGGCGGTGTGTGGGGGTTTTGGGGGTTGTGGGGTTTGTGGGCGTTGGGCGGTGTGTGGGCGTTCTCGGGGGTGTGTGGGCGCCGGGCGGTGTGTGGGGGTTCTCGGGGTGTGTGGGCGCCGGGCGGTGTGTGGGGGTTCTGGGGGGTGTGTGGGCGTTGGGCGGTGTGTGGGGGTTCTGGGGGGTGTGTGGGCGCTGGGCGGTGTATGGGGGTTCTGGGGGTTGTGTGGTTGTTGGGCGGTGTGTGGGGGTTCTGGGGGGTGTGTGGGCGTTGGGCGGTGTGTGGGGGTTTTGGGGGCTGTGGGGTTTGTGGGCGTTGGGCGGTGTGTGGGGGTTTTGGGGGCTGTGGGGTTTGTGTGCGTTGGGCGGTGTGTGGGGGTTCTCGGGGGTGTGTGGAAGCTGGGCGGTGTGTGGGGGTTCTGGGGGGTGTGTGGGCGTTGGGCGGTGTGTGGGGGTTCTCGGGGGTGTGTGGGCGTTGGGCGGTGTGTGGGGGTTTTGGGGGCTGTGGGGTTTGTGGGCGTTGGGTGGTGTGTGGGGGTTCTCGGGGGTGTGTGGGCTCTGGGCGGTGTGTGGGGGTTCTGGGGGGTGTGTGGGCGTTGGGCGGTGTGTGGGGGTTCTCGGGGGTGTGTGGGCGTTGGGCGGTGTGTGGGGGTTTTGGGGGCTGTGGGGTTTGTGGGCGCTGGGCGGTGTGTGGGGGTTCTCGGGGGTGTGTGGGCGCCGGGCGGTGTGTGGGGGTTCTCGGGGGTGTGTGGGCGTTGGGCGGTGTGTGGGGGTTTAGGGGGCTGTGGGGTGTGGGCATTGGGCGGTGTGTGGGGTTTCTCGGGGGTGTGTGGGCGCTGGGCGGTGTGTGGGGGTTCTGGGGGGTGTGTGGGCGCTGGGCGGTGTGTGGGGGTTCTTGGGGGTTTGTGGGCGTTGGGCGGTGTGTGGGGGTTCTCGGGGGTGTGTGGGCGTTGGGAGGTGTGTGGGGGTTCTCGGGGGCTGTGGGGTTTGTGGGCGTTGGGCGGTGTGTGGGGGTTTTGGGGGCTGTGGGGTTTGTGGGCGTTGGGCGGTGTGTGGGGGTTCTGGGGGGTGTGTGGGCGCCGGGCGGTGTGTGGGGGTTCTCGGGGGTGTGTGGGCGCCGGGCGGTGTGTGGGGGTTCTGGGGGGTGTGTGGGCGTTGGGCGGTGTGTGGGGGTTCTGGGGGGTGTGTGGGCGCTGGGCGGTGTATGGGGGTTCTGGGGGTTGTGTGGGCGTTGGGCGGTGTGTGGGGGTTCTGGGGGGTTTGTGGGCGTTGGGCGGTGTGTGGGGGTTTTGGGGGCTGTGGGGTTTGTGGGCGTTGGGCGGTGTGTGGGGGTTCTCGGGGGTGTGTGGGCGTTGGGCGGTGTGTGGGGGTTCAGGGGGGTGTGTGGACGTTGGGCGGTGTGTGGGGGTTCTTGGGGGTGTGTGGGCGTTGGGTGGTGTGTGGGGGTTCTGGGGGGTGTGTGGGCGTTGGGCGGTGTGTGTGGGTTCGGGGGGGTGTGTGGGCGTTGGGCGGTGTGTGGGGATTTTGGGGGCTGTGGGGTGTGGGCGTTGGGCGGTGTATTGGGGTTTTGGGGGTGTGTGGGCGTTGGGCGGTGTGTGGGGGTTTTGGGGGTGTGGGGTTTGTATGCGTTGGGCGGTGTGTTGGGGTTTTGGGGGCTGTGTGGTTTGTGGGCGTTGGGAGGTGTGTGGGGGTTTTGGGGGCTGTGGGGTTTGTGGGCGTTGGGCGGTGTGTGGGGGTTTAGGGGGCTGCGGGGTGTGGGCGTTGGGCGGTGTGTGGGGGTTCTCGGGGGTGTGTGGGTGCTGGGCGGTGTGTGGGGATTCTGGGGGGTGTGTGGGCGTTGGGCGGTGTGTGGGGGTTCTCGGGGGTGTGTGAGCGTTGGGCGGTGTGTGGGGGTGTAGGGGGCTGTGGGGTGTGGGCATTGGGTGGTGTGTGGGGTTTCTCGGGGGTGTGTGGTCGCTGGGCGGTGTGTGGGGGTTCTTGGGGGTTTGTGGGCGTTGGGCGGTGTGTGGGGGTTCTCGGGGGTGTGTGGGCGTTGGGAGGTGTGTGGGGGTTCTCGGGGGCTGTGGGGTTTGTGGGCGTTGGGCGGTGTGTGGGGGTTTTGGGGGCTGTGGGGTTTGTGGGCATTGGGCGGTGTGTGGGGGTTCTGGGGGGTGTGTGGGCATTGGGCGGTCTGTGGGGGTTCTGGGAGCTGTGGGCGTTGGGCGGTGTGTGGGGGTTTTGGGGGCTGTGGGGTGTGGGCGTTGGGCGGTGTGTGGGGGTTTTGGGGGCTGTGGGGTTTGTGGGCGTTGGGCGGTGTGTGGGGGTTCTCGGGGGTGCGTGGGCGCCGGGCGGTGTGTGGGGGTTCTCGGGGGTGTGTGGGCGCCGGGCGGTGTGTGGGGGTTCTGGGGGGTGTGTGGGCGTTGGGCGGTGTGTGGGGGTTCTGGGGGGTGTGTGGGCGCTGGGCGGTGTATGGGGGTTCTGGGGGTTGTGTGGGCGTTGGGCGGTGTGTGGGGGTTCTGGGGGGTGTGTGGGCGTTGGGCAGTGTGTGGGGGTTTTGGGGGCTGTGGGGTTTGTGGGCGTTGGGCGGTGTGTGGGGGTTCTCGGGGGTGTGTTGGCGTTGGGCGGTGTGTGGGGGTTCTCGGGGGTGTGTGGGCGTTGGGCGGTGTGTGGGGGTTCAGGGGGGTGTGTGGGCGTTGGGCGGTGTGTGGGGGTTCTTGGGGGTGTGTGGGCGTTGGGTGGTGTGTGGGGGTTCTGGGGGGTGTGTGGGCGTTGGGCGGTGTGTGTGGGTTCGGGGGGGTGTGTGGGCGTTGGGCGGTGTGTGGGGATTTTGGGGGCTGTGGGGTGTGGGCGTTGGGCGGTGTATTGGGGTTTTGGGGGGGGTGTGGGCGTTGGGCGGTGTGTGGGGGTTTTGGGGGTGTGGGGTTTGTATGCGTTGGGCGGTGTGTTGGGGTTTTGGGGGCTGTGGGGTTTGTGGGCGTTGGGCGGTGTGTGGGGGTTTTAGGGGCTGTGGGGTTTGTGGGCGTTGGGCGGTGTGTGGGGGTTTAGGGGGCTGCGGGGTGTGGGCGTTGGGCGGTGTGTGGGGGTTCTCGGGGGTGTGTGGGCGCTGGGCGGTGTGTGGGGGTTCTCGGGGGTGTGTGGGCGTTGGGCGGTGTGTGGGGGTTTTGGGGGGTGTGTGGGCGTTGGGGGGTGTTTGGGGGTTCTCGGGGGTGTGTGGGCGTTGGGCGGTGTGTGGGGGTTTTGGGGGCTGTGGGGATTGTGGGCGCTGGGCGGTGTGTGGGGGTTTTCGGGGGTGTGTGGGCGCCGGGGGGTGTGTGGGGGTTCTCGGGGGTGTGTGGGGGTTCTGGGGGGTGTGTGGGCGTTGGGCGGTGTGTGGGGGTTCTCGGGTGTGTGTGGGCGTTGGGCGGTGTGTGGGGGTTTAGGGGTCTGTGGGGTGTGGGCGTTGGGCGGTGTGTGGGGTTTCTCGGGGGTGTGTGGGCGCTGGGCGGTGTGTGGGGTTTCTGGGGGGTGTGTGGGCGCTGGGCGGTGTGTGGGGGTTCTTGGGGGTTTGTGGGCGGTGGGCGGTGTGTGGGTGTTCTCGGGGGTGTGTGGGCGTTGGGAGGTGTGTGGGGGTTCTCGGGGGCTGTGGGGTTTGTGGGCGTTGGGCGGTGTGTGGGGGTTTTGGGGGCTGTGGGGTTTGTGGGCGTTGGGCGGTGTGTGGGGGTTTTGGGGGCTGTGGGGTTTGTGGGCGTTGGGCGGTGTGTGGGGGTTTAGGGGGCTGCGGGGTGTGGGCGTTGGGCGGTGTGTGGGGGTTCTCGGGGGTGTGTGGGCGCTGGGCGGTGTGTGGGGATTCTGGGGGGTGTGTGGGCGTTGGGCGGTGTGTGGGGGTTCTCGGGGGTGTGTGGGCGTTGGGCGGTGTGTGGGGGTTTTGGGGGGTGTGTGGGCGTTGGGGGGTGTGTGGGGGTTCTCGGGGGTGTGTGGGCGTTGGGCGGTGTGTGGGGGTTTTGGGGGCTGTGGGGATTGTGGGCGCTGGGCGGTGTGTGGGGGTTTTCGGGGGTGTGTGGGCGCCGGGGGGTGTGTGGGGGTTCTCGGGGGTGTGTGGGGGTTCTGGGGGGTGTGTGGGCGTTGGGCGGTGTGTGGGGGTTCTCGGGGGTGTGTGGGCGTTGGGCGGTGTGTGGGGGTTTAGGGGTCTGTGGGGTGTGGGCGTTGGGCGGTGTGTGGGGTTTTTCGGGGGTGTGTGGGCGCTGGGCGGTGTGTGGGGTTTCTGGGGGGTGTGTGGGCGCTGGGCGGTGTGTGGGGGTTCTTGGGGGTTTGTGGGCGGTGGGCGGTGTGTGGGGGTTCTCGGGGGTGTGTGGGCGTTGGGAGGTGTGTGGGGGTTCTCGGGGGCTGTGGGGTTTGTGGGCGTTGGGCGGTGTGTGGGGGTTTTGGGGGCTGTGGGGTTTCTGGGCGTTGGGCGGTGTGTGGGGGTTCTGGGGGGTGTGTGGGCATTGGGCGGTCTGTGGGGGTTCTAGGGGCTGTGGGCGTTGGGCGGTGTGTGGGGGTTTTGGGGGCTGTGGGGTGTGGGCGTTGGGCGGTGTGTGGGGGTTCTCGGGGGTGTGTGGGCGCTGGGCGGTGTGTGGGGGTTTTGGGGGCTGTGGGGTGTGGGCGTTGGGCGGTGTGTGGGGGTTTTGGGGGGTGTGTGGGCGCTGGGCGGTGTGTGGGGGTTCTTGGGGGTGTGTGGGTGTTGGGCGGTGTGTGGGGGTTCTCGGGGGTGTGTGGGCGTTTGGCGGTGTGTGGGGGTTCTTGGGGGTTTGTGGGCGTTGGGTGGTGTGTGGGGGTTCTGGGGGGTGTGTGGGCGTTGGGGGGTGTGTGGGGGTTTTGGGGGTGTGGGGTTTGTATGCATTGGGCGGTGTGTGGGGGTTTTGGGGGCTGTGGGGTTTGTGGGCGTTGGGCGGTGTGTAGGGGTTCTCGGGGATGTGTGGGTGTTGGGTGGTGTGTGGGGGTTCTCGGGGGTTTGTGGGCGCTGGGCGGTGTGTGGGGATTCTGGGGGGTGTGTGGGCGTTGGGCGGTGTGTGGGGGTTTTGGGGGCTGTGGGGTTTGTGGGCGTTGGGCGGTGTGTGGGGGTTCTCGGGGGTGTGTGGGCGTTGGGCGGTGTGTGGGGGTTCAGGGGGGTGTGTGGGCGTTGGGCGGTGTGTGGGGGTTCTTGGGGGTGTGTGGGCGTTGGGTGGTGTGTGGGGGTTCTGGGGGGTGTGTGGGCGTTGGGCGGTGCTTGGGGGTTTTGGGGGCTGTGGGGTTTGTGGGTGTTGGGCGGTGTGTGGGGGTTTTGGGGGCTGTGGGGTTTGTGGGCGTTGGGCGGTGTGTGGGGGTTCTCGGGGTTGTGTGGGCGTTGGGTGGTGTGTGGGGGTTCTGGGGGGTGTATAGGCGTTGGGCGGTGTGTGGGGGTTCTTGGGGGTGTGTGGGCGTTGGGCGGTGTGTGGGGGTTTTGGGGGGTGTGTGGGGGTTTTTGGGGCTGTGGAGTTTGTGGGCGTTGGGCGGTGTGTGGGGGTTCTGGGGCGTGTGTGGGCGTTGGGCGGTGTGTGGGGGTTTTGGGGGCTGTGGGGTTTGTGGGCGTTGGGCGGTGTGTGGGGGTTCTCGGGGGTGTGTTGGCGCTGGGCGGTGTGTGAGGTTTAGGGGGGGTGTATGGGCGTTGGGCGGTGTGTGGGGGTTCTGGGGGTGTGTGGGCGTTGGGCGGTGTGTGGGGGTTCTGGGTGCTGTGGGCGTTGGGCGGTGTGTGGGGGTGCTTTGGGGTGTGTGGGCGTTGGGCGGTGTGTGGTTGCTGTGGGGTGTGTGGTCGTTGGGAGGTGTTTGGGGGTTTTGGGGGGTGTGTGGGCGTTGGGCGGTGTGTGGGGGTTCTGCGGCGTTTGTGGGCGTTGGGCGGTGTGTGGGGGCTGTGGGGTTTGTGGGCGTTGGGCGGTGTGTGGGGGTTTTGGGGGCTCTGGGGTTTGTGGGCGTTGGGCGGTGTGTGGGGGTTCTCAGGGCGTGTGTGGGGGTTCGGGGGGGTGTGTGGGCGTTGGGCGGTGTGTGGGGGTTCTTGGGGGTGTGTGGGCGTTGGGCGGTGTGTGGGAGTTCTGGGGGGTGTGTGGGGGTTTTGGGGGCTGTGGGGTGTGGGCGTTGGGCGGTGTGTGGGGGTTCTCAGGGCGTGTGTGGGGGTTCTGGGGGGTGTGTGGGAGTTGGGCGGTGTGTGGGGGTTCTGGGGGCTGTGGGCGTTGGGCGGTGTGTGGGGGTTTTGGGGGGTGTGGAGTTTGTGGGTGTTGGGCGGTGTGTGGGGGTTCTCGGGGGTGTTTGGGCGTTGGGCGGTGTGTGGTGTGTGGGGGCTGTGGGGTGTGGGCGTTGGGCGGTGTGTGGGGGTTCTCGGGGGTGTGTGGGCGTTGGGTGGTGTGTCAGGGTTCTGGGGGGTGTGTGGGCGTTTGAGCGGTGTGTGGGGGTTTTGGGGGGTGTGTGGGCGTTGGGCGGTGTGTGGGGGTTCTGGGGGGTGTGTGGGCGTTGGGCGGTGTGTGGGGGTTCTGGGTGCTGTGGGCGTTGGGCGGTGTGTGGGGGTTCTGGGGGCTGTGGTATGTGTGTGCATTGGGCGGTGTGTGGGGGTTCTGGGGGCTGTGGTATGTGTGGGCATTGGGCGGTGTGTGGGGGTTCTGGGGAGTGTGGGCGTTGGGCGGTGTGTGGGGGTTCTGGGGGCTGTGGGCGTTGGTTGTTGTGTGGGGGTTCTGGGGGCTGTGGGCGTTGGGCGGTGTGTGGTGGTTCTGGGGGCTGTGGGGGTGTTGGGCCTTGTTTGGGGGTTCTGTGGTGTGTGGGCTTTTGCGGTGTGTGGGGTATTCTGTGGGGTGTGTTAGCGTTGGCAGTGTCTGGGGGTTCTGGGGGCTGTGGGGTTATGACGCAGTGGTGGCCGGGCCTAGCGAAATGTGACGCAGTTGTGGCCGGGCACGGTGAGGTGCACCGGCAGCTGCAGGGTGTGACGCAGTGGTGGCTGGGCCTGGCGAGATGTGACGCAGTTGTGGCCGGGCACGGTGAGGTGCGCTGGCAGCTGCAGGGTGTGACGCAGTTGTGGCCGGGCACGGTGAGGTGCGCCGGCAGCTGCAGGGTGTGACGCAGTGGTGGCCGGGCTTGGCCAGGTGTGACGCAGTTGTGGCCGGGCACGGTGAGGTGCGCTGGCAGCTGCAGGGTGTGACGCAGTGGTGGCCGGGCGCAGTGTGGTGCGCCGGCAGCTGTAGGGTGTGACGCAGTGGTGGCCGGGCGCAGTGTGGTGCGCCGGCAGCTGTAGGGTGTGACGCAGTGGTGGCCGGGCCTGGTGAGGTGTGACGCAGTTGTGGCCGGGCACGGTGAGGTGCGCCGGCAGCTGCAGGGTGTGACGCAGTGGTGGCCGGGCCTAGCGAGATGTGACGCAGTTGTGGCCGGGCACGGTGAGGTGCGCCGGCAGCTGCAGGGTGTGACGCAGTGGTGGCCGGGCGCAGTGTGGTGCGCCGGCAGCTGCAGGGTGTGACGCAGTGGTGGCCGGGCCTGGCGAGGTGTGACGCAGTTGTGGCCGGGCACAGTGAGGTGCGCTGGCAGCTGCAGGGTGTGACACAGTGGTGGCCGGGCAGGGCGAGGTGTGCCGGCAGCTGTGTGACGCAGTGGTGGCTGGGCGTGGGAGGTGCGTTGGCTGTGTGGCAGTGAGGGTGTGTGCGGATGGGTTTGAGGGGGTTTGTGGGCTTTGGGGGTGTGTGATGGGTTTGTGGGGGCTGTGGGGTGCGCGGGAGTTCTGGCTGCTGTTTGCGTTGGGTAGTGTGTGGGGGTTCTGGGGGCTGTTGGGTGTGTGGGCATTGGGCGGTGTGTTGGGGCTGTGGGGTTTGTGGGGGTTCTGGGGTGTGTGTGGGCATTGGGCGGTGTTTGGGGGTTCTGGGGGGTGTGTGGGCGTTGGGCGGTACATGGGGGTTCTGAGGGGTGTGTGGGCGTTGGTCGGTGTGTCGGGGTTCTGGGGGGTGTGTGGGCGTTGGGCGGTACGTGGGGGTTCTGGGGCCTGTGGGCGTTGGGTGGTGTGTGGGGGTTCTGGGGGCTGTGGGCGTTGGGCAGTGTGTGGGGGTTCTGGGGGCTGTGGGCGTTGGGCGGTGTGTGGGGGTTCGGGGGTGTGTAGGCGTTGGGTGGTGTGTGGGGTTTCTGGGGGGTGTGTGGGCGTTTGGGCGGTGTGCGGGGGTTCTTGGGGGTGTGTCGGCGTTGGGCGGTGTGTGGTGTTGTGTGTGTGGGAGTTGGGGTGTGCGGATGGGGCTCTGGTCTGGCCCGGCCCGGCGGGTCCTGTCTGTGGTCTGGCCTGGTGGGACGGTTTCAGGCTGTGGTTTTTCACGGCTGGTTCGGACTGTGGTCTGGCCCGGCGGGTCTGGGCTCTGGTCTGCCCGGCGGGTCTGGGCTGTGGTCTGCCCCGGTGGGTTCGGACTGTGGTCTGGCCCGGCGGGTTTGGGCTCCGGTCTGGCCCGGCGGGTTTGGGCTCCAGTCTGGCCCAGCGGGTGTGGGCTGTGGTCTGACCCGGCGGGTCTTGGCTCGGTCTGGCCCGGCGGGTGTGGGCTCTGGTCTGGCGCTGTGCAGGGGGCTGGCACCTCTGTCTTTGCCTCAGTGCTGCAATGATGTGGTTGGATTCTCTCTTCCTGATCGATCGTGAAGAAATTCCTTCACCAGATTCTGAGCAGCGCCGAGGCCTACTGGGCTTCAGTTCCACAGCAGTCAAGTCCGGGCCGGGTCTTACCAGAATGGGGTGTGTGCGGATGGGGCTGTGGGGGTGTGTGGTGGGTGTGTGGGCGTTGGGCGGTGTGTGGGGGTTCTGGGGAGTGTGTGGGCGTTGGGCGGTTTGTGGGGTTTCAGGGGGGTGTGTGGGCGTTTGGGCGGTGTGTGGGGGTTCTGGGGGCTGTGGGCGTTGGGCGGTGTGTGGGGGTTCGGGGGGTGTGTGGGCGTTGGGCGGTGTGTGGGGGTTCTGGGGGCTGTGGGCGTTGGGCGGTGTGTGGGGGTTCGGGGGGTGTGTGGGCGTTTGGGTGGTGTGTGGGGGTTCTGGGGCCTGTGGGCGTTGGATGGTGTGTGTGGGTTCTGGGGGCTGTGGGCGTTGGGCGGTGTGTGGGGGTTCGGGGGGTGTGTGGGCGTTGGGCGGTGTGTGGGGTTTCAGGGGGGTGTGTGGGCATTTGGGCGGTGTGTGGGGGTTCTCGGGGGTGTGTGGGCGTTGGGCGGTGTGTGGGGGTTCTGGGGGCTGTGGGGTTTGTGGGCGTTGGGCGGCGTGTGGGGGTTTTGGGGGTTGTGGGGTTTCTGGGCGTTGGGCGGTGTGTGGGGATTCTCGGGGGTGTGTGGGCGTTGGCGGTGTGTGGGGTTTCAGGGGGGTGTGTGGGCGTTTGGGCGGTGTGCGGGGGTTCTGGGGGCTGTGGGCGTTGGGCGGTGTGTGGGGGTTCTGGGGGCTGTGGGCGTTGGGCGGTGTGTGGGGGTTCGGGGGGTGTGTGGGCGTTGGGTGGTGTGTGGGGTTTCTGGGGGGTGTGGGGGCGTTTGGGCGGTGTGCGGGGGTTCTGGTGGGTGTGTGGGCGTTGGGCGATGTGTGTGGGTTCGGGGGGGTGTGTGGGCGTTGGGCGGTGTGTGGGGGCTGTGGGGTGTGTGGGCGTTGGGCGGTGTGTGGGGGTTCTGGGGGGTGTGTGGGCGTTGAGCGATGTGTGTGGGTTCGGGGGGGTGTGTCGGCGTTGGGCGGTGTGTGGTGTTGTGTGTGTGGGAGTTGGGGTGTGCGGATGGGGCTCTGGTCTGGCCAGGGCCGGCGGGTCCTGTCTGTGGTCTGGCCTGGTGGGACGGTTTCAGGCTGTGGTTTTTCACGGCTGGTTCGGACTGTGGTCTGGCCCGGCGGGTCTGGGCTGTGGTCTGCCCCGGTGGGTTCGGACTGTGGTCTGGCCCGGCGGGTTTGGGCTCCGGTCTGGCCCGGCGGGTGTGGGCTGTGGTCTGACCCGGCGGGTCTTGGCTCGGTCTGGCCCGGCGGGTGTGGGCTCTGGTCTGGCGCTGTGCAGGGGGCTGGCACCTCTGTCTTTGCCTCAGTGCTGCCATGATGTGGTTGGATTCTCTCTTCCTGATCGATCGTGAAGAAATTCCTTCACCAGATTCTGAGCAGCGCCGAGGCCTACTGGGCTTCAGTTCCACAGCAGTCAAGTCCGGGCCGGGTCTTACCAGAATGGGGTGTGTGCGGATGGGGCTGTGGGGGTGTGTGGTGGGTGTGTGGGGGTTCTGGGGAGTGTGTGGGCGTTGGGCGGTGTGTGGGGGCTCTGGGGACTGTGGGCGTTTGGCGGTGTGTGGGGGCTCTGGGGATTGTGGGCGTTGGGCGGTGTGTGGGGGTTCTAGGGGGTATGTGGGCGTTGGGCGGTGTGTCAGGGTTTTGGGGGCTGTGGGGTTTGTGGGCGTTGGGTGGTGTGTGGGGGTTCTGGGGAGTGTGTGGGGGTTTTGGGGGCTGTGGGGTGTGTGGGTGTTGGGCGGTGTGTGGGGGTTCTGCGGGGTGTGTGGGGGTTTTGGGGTCTGTGGGGTTTGTGGGCGTTGGGCGGTGTGTGGGGGTTCTCGGGGGGGTGTCGGCGTTGGGTGTTGTAAGACATTTCTTCAAACTACGCACAGAACCCTGGCAGGATGGAATTTTCTCACCAATGGTCACAGGAACGGACTAACAGACAGGTGACACTGTAAAAAACAAATGTGACTGAAGTTGAATTCCCAGGTGGATCAGCAGAATCTGTGGGATCTCTGGTTAAAGCTATTACACCTGTTCAAAAAAAGTCAAATTAAGCTCATTTATATTCTTAAGATGGATAAATTCTGGAAGGTATTTAAGCCTGATGTATGGAGACACAAATCAAATACATTTGTGCTCTACGGAGTTCTATGCAGAGAGTAAGCAAATACAAGTTGTAGCTGCATACCCTCAGTGTGTCTCTCTGCTAGGACTGACAGGGACAACAGGTTGGAGCATGTCCCAAGATGAAAGACTGGGTGAGATATGTTAGTCTGTGTTTTCAGGTGTCCTTTCTAGGGGAGCTGTCCCCTCTGCTCGGTCTGCTGGGAGACGGGCCAGAGCAGAGCCACCTGTGAGCCGGTCGTTTTTTCACTTGGGTGGTGCTTTTGTGTCCCAGTAGGGGCGACAGCTGCGAGGGGACAGTGGCAGGTAACCCTCTCGCACACTCGCACCCCTCCCCAGCCTTCGTCCTGAGATCCTCAAAGGAACCTGTCTGACTCCCCCATGTGTGGCACACTAGACCACAGGCTGAGGAAGCCATATCAAAGGACGAGGTCACTGAGAGAACGCGGGAGCTGAAATTCACATCCCTCTACCAAATTCATTTGCAACTCTTCTTGTCTTAGAGCAGTGCTGGCATTGTGATTTGCTGTGACTAAATTCAATTCGATTTTAGGCTATAATTATAGGAATAAGAATGAATTGAAAGTCACAATGTTGTGGGATTTTGTGCTGTAGTCACATACATAGAGTTCCTTTGAAATGATCCAGATTTATTTCGACTTATTGTTCAGATAAGCTCTTATCCCATCAGGGGATCGGATAACACTGTATCACCAAATAACAGAAAGATTTACAGATTGGATCATGCTTCTTGCATTAAAAATTCCTCAAGAGTTACACGGTAATTGTAACAGCATTGCACACAGCACGTTCATATTTGCTATTAATAATTTAAGTTTCAAAAGACAAAGGTTACATTTCTTCACCCCCTTGTTGTTAGTATTCATCTGGCAGGAATTCTAGTGATGAGACCTCCTACAGTGAGCTCTGAGGTCCTGGCACTTCACAGGACCACCGTATGACCAGTCCTTCATGCAGACTTGCTCACACCCCTTCAGACCCTTTGGTTTCCCTCACTGAGCTGCCATCCTGAATCGGAATCACAGAGCTTCAGCTGGATTGAGCTCTGGGGATCGGGATGGGCAGGCGAGAGTGTCTGTTCTGTGTGTGATTAACCTTTCTTTTTCAATCTGGATGTGAGCTCTGGATCGCTGTCATGCTGGAATCTCCAGTTTTGGCCACACAAGAGTACTCCTGGCAGAAGAGCCAGGTGTCAGGCCAGTATGTCCAGGTCTGTGTTGGAGTCCATTTCCCCTGTCTTGTCTAGGGCTCCAGGACTCCCAGAACATAAGAGTGGTCAAGAGTGTTTTCTCTTACACCAGCTTCGTCTAGTTTTACACCAGACATAACGCAGATGAGCCAAAAAGCTCAAGTTTCATTTCATCTGACCACGAGACATTTGTTTCAATCGTCATTCAAATGGTCTTTTTGTCATTCACTTCTTTCTTCCAGCCCAGCTGTGAATACTACATTCATGCTGGCAGCTTCACACGGTAGTTTTCGACACTATGTATCCTGAAGAAGCCAGTGTGCATTGGGTATCCAGGTGTTACCTTTGTCCCAAACCTCTTCACAGCCCATGGTGGCAAGATACACTTGTGTCCTCTTCCACACAGGGTGACCACTATACCAGTAGCCTTAAATGTCTAATACTGGACACCACAGTGGAAAGGGGTTAATGCAGCTGTTTGTGGATTCTGTTATAGCCATCCCCCAACATCTGGAAGCCCATGATCATCTGTCTGCAGTGAAGAGCTCTCTGGCTTTAACCATCATGAGGCTGCAGCTGCTGAATGTTTTTGCGTCTTACCTCCTTTTGTACCCCAGGGAAGCAGGAAGCCTTCAGAGGCGTCTATACAGTCTCGTGGGCTTCCACTGCGGTTCCAAAGAACAGAGTGTTCCTGGAGATGTGTCTTTGCTGAATTTGATTTAAAGCAATACTTAGAGATGTGAATAAATGTGGCCATGCTGTTCTCTGGAATTCAGTTATTTAGGACAGACTTGACTTTGTGTTTTTTTATTACAGTACAACATCAATAAGTGAGGCACATTATCCAATCTATAACCCATTATGCTCTACATTATGCTCATCTCACTGTCTCTTTTAGTTATTCTTACAAGTTAACCGCATGCTAAACCAGCCCACCTCTCTGCTGATTCTTTAATTCATATAGGATTGGTAGGATTGGTCCAGGTACAGCTAACTTGAACCTGCAAAATGTCCATATATACATCTTGTTCCAGGGTCAACTTTCATGTTTATGGTTGATTTAAGAGCAGTATGAATGTTTTGCCCTTTTTTAAAACACAACACAGCCTAAAGTGTCACTGCTCAAAGTTAGCTTGCTTCTGTCACCACGTACTGTGGAAAAGTGACAGTAGTGTTTCATATATATCAACAGACAGAGAGATAGATAGACATAATCATAATGACATATGTGTTACATGGGATTAACAATGACACACATAAAACACCATCCGCCCATTTTCTGTTCCACTTCAATTCCAATTCAGGGTCACAGGGGAGCCGGAGTCGATCCCAGCAAGCAAAGGGTGCAGGACAGGGTACACCCTGGACAGGATAACAGTCCATTGTAGGACAGACACACACACATACGCACACCAGGGACAATTTTCCCAGAAGCCAGTTAACCTACCTGCTTGTTTTTGGACTGTAGGAGGACGAAAATATCTAAGTGTCTAAGAAACAGCCATTGATAGTCACACTTTATCTGAGTAAAGGAGATCAGGAGATCTATAGATGGCAAAAAAATAGTGTTCACTTGTATTCTGTCTTGTGCAGCTCCATGTAGAGATTGCCTAAAGCTCTGAATACGTCTCCAATGCCAAAACAAAAGCCAAAAAATGTTCCTAATTCTGACTGTCACTTTCTACAGTGAGGAGAGTATTGCAATAACATTTTATGGAGCCCAAGAAGAGTTAGATAAGGAAGGAAAAGACACATTTCTACACATCTTTCACTTTTGATCCTCACTTCAAAATGCAATAAAATTCAGATTTTTTCTGAATTAAGGTTAAAGACTGCAGGTTTCAAAATCAAACACTTCCAGTCTAGATTTATTTCTGTTAATAGGAGTGATCACAATATTTCTTATTTGAAGAAAATGTTTTAAATTCTGTTTTAGCTATAAGGAACCTCAGTAAAGGATTTAAATCTTACACCTTCATGAAACAAATTTCTATTTTTAAGCCCTTAGCTTCCTACAGGAATTCATGCCAAGATTATTATTAAAATTATTAAACTATGTAATACTTGACTACAAATAATTTAATAATTTGAATATGTGGATTAAAAGAAAGAGGTGAGCCACAAAAAGTTCATCTTGAACCCCACACCCCACACATCAGTGGACTTGAGTTTATCAGCCACCTCAACACTCAGCACAAACATTGGCCTGTTTTCAGAGCTGATTGGCAACAATTGTCAAAGGATTACAAATGAGACTGTGTCCAACTGAGCTCATTAAAGGAAAACCACGGACTGAATAATAGTTCATTATTCAGTGTTGAGTTTAGTTTCTTGAGGTTTTATTGAGCGTTCCTTTTCAATAAAACCTCACGGAAGGAAAAAACAGCAGTATGGAAGTGAAACAAGTTTTCAAAAAAACTGAATCGTCACTTACTGCTGCCAGACATTATTACTGGATTATCCAGACAGAATTAGGACAAAGCCAGAAGGAAGGTTAACACCAAATTGAAGAACGGATGCTCTTCAATTACACAGCATGAACAATTACACGGTAAGATTTTTACTACCAATTGATCAGCACTTTGCAGGAAGAAATTAAATGAATAGTTCAGGTGAAAATAGGGGGAAATAATTAAGATCTTCAGACCTGCTTGTGTTTTCAGCCACATGTCTCTAATATTTCTCCAAGGCCTAAATGCTTTTAATTCAGGTTGTAATTTTACTTGATTGCCTGACTCAATAAGCTGGCTGCCAGAGGAATCGATTCACAACTTCCTGAATCAACCATTTTTAAACATCTTATAAAGCACACATTCTGATAACCAAATAATCACCTGTGCAGTTCAACTGTTAGTAAGATGTTAGTCATCTTTCATCATCTGTATTCATCTGGTAATATTCTACAGGTCTTACAACAAGTGCTCACAGTCAAATGCCATACATAATGACGGCTGAGGGAAACACATACCTTAATCCTCTAGCAAGCTCAACAGATTGTTTTAGTGGTTACTTGGGAATGCAAATGACAAATCATCAGTTTTCTTGTCTCCGAACACTCTGGTTGGCCTGCAAGTTACTTCATTCATACAGAATGAAGGGGCTTAACTCAGCACTCGTTTTGTCCTGATGTCATGTAGAACGTGTTGTGGTTTGTATGTCCTGTGAGATTTCATGTGTGGTTTACCACTGGCTGACAGTTCTTAAATGTAATACAGTGGCCTTAAAGTTCAAAAGAAATTCACTGCACACCTGCTAGGACATGAATCTTGTAACTTAAGATCTGACAGCACTTGTCAGGCTTTTTTGTGTCTGTAAAGCCAGAATTTCTGGTGACTCCAAGGCAGCATATCCCTAACAATAGAGGTCGTTTCTATCATGTTCTTCAACTTAGACATGGTCCTTACTACTGCAGGTAAAAGCCCCATGGATTCTTCTGGAATGTAGCAATTAACACACTTAATTTAAGATTCTTTCTTGTATGCACATTCTGAAGTTTGCTATCGGATTGCTGACATGAAATTATGTTTGTCTTAGGAGAACACACCTCAATACATCACTCACTCAGGGTGCATTTTCAAATGTACAAACTTTTTTTTGTGGAACGCAAGCTTAATATTGTTAAAATACACAAGTGCATATAATCCTAATAGAACTGCAAGTCTTGTTAAGTATTAATAGTAATGGTCAGGATTAAAGACACATGAATGAAAGCTTACATACAGTACGTTGTAGTGGACTGCTTCATTTTTTTAAGGGCACCAAGTTACATAAAGTCAATGGAGCAGAGAGCTTTTGTACACAATTCTACAGTAACAACATTTCATATCACCCAGCATAATTATCATCCAGGTGGGGCTGCACACTGGTGGTGGTGAGGGGGAGTCCCCATTACCTGTAAAGCGCTTTGAGTGGAGTGTCCAGAAAAAAGCGCTATATAAATGTAAGCAATTATTAATTATTATTATTATTAATTACAGAAGTCTGTTGTATAATATATGATTGTTTAATTTGTGTTAAATTGTTGCAGTGTTTATGAACTAATATACTTTGTAAGGTTGGGATGAAAACTCTTATTGCATAGAAATGCTGTGAAAAGACTTTTTTACCTCTGACTGTAGTATGAATCAATTAACTCAATAGTAAGACCAGTCTTTCTCAGCGCTTGTGTAGTACATCATTTTCTGAATTTGTGCTTCCCTGTAGCATCCTAATAAGGCACAAGAATGATGTATTCATGCTATATGTGAATGGTGGTTAGTTCCTGGGAGTTTTCTTGTTTGAGTAGATGCACATGAAGTGATGTAATATCTATTAAAGGGTCCTATAACTTTCCACTCTAACAGTAATGTGAACTCTGCCCCATTTTTCCAGTATTAAGTGAACTATTTTACCTTAAGATTCAAGCCCACCTGTCACTTTATTCATATTCTGGCAAAAAACAACACAAAAAATACATCGTGTCTGGGGAATTATTGACATCTGCTTGACCACATTGCTGCAGGCAGATGTTTAAAAGTTAGAGACCAGACTCTGCTTCTTTTTCTAATTCCTTTATAGTGCATTTTCAACATGCCTGGCGGGCTTGCTGAGACACCCTTGCTTTAACTCAGCCAAGAAAAAGAATTTCCTGGAAAAGCTCAATATCCCAAAAGAACTGCAGTCATTATTTTCCCTGT
This sequence comes from Atractosteus spatula, assembly GCF_055471065.1. Taxonomy (NCBI): domain Eukaryota; kingdom Metazoa; phylum Chordata; class Actinopteri; order Semionotiformes; family Lepisosteidae; genus Atractosteus; species Atractosteus spatula. The sequence goes on along the minus strand of NW_028296636.1, from coordinate 30,514 downwards.
GCTTTTTTTTAAAGCAGCAGGCTGCTCGGTTCCTCTCGTCTTCAAAAACTGAAACAACTGCACAAATGAGCAAGTGTGGGAAGAGACACAGCAGCACTAAAGGCAGGGTGACATTCACACGGCCAGCAGGGATTGAAGAAAGTTAAGAGGAATATTTTAAAAACACTTTTTATTTACAAATAGGAAATGCTAAAAAGCATCCAGATACAGTAGTTAGTTATAGGCAAAAACATACAATCCATAATACAAATCCTTAATTTCTGAGACATTCACAGCAAAAGCCACTTACAGATGATAAGTCACCCCAGCTCCAAAGTCATGTAACAACAGTGCATTCAAGTCAATTCGTAGCCATCATCTCCTAGACCTCTGCTCCCCCTCCCAGAAAAACATTTGGCAACAGCCATCTGCCTGCCCGACCACCTCTGTCGTCCGACATGTTAATTCAACTGCAACACCTTCCTTCTAATCACACTCACCAGCCCCTGGCCCCTTTCCTTCATTAGCACAGATTAGCAAAAGTGGAGACTGGGCTGCACAATCTTTCTTCTTTAAAACAAGTGCTAAGGAAACAATACGACAGCAACAGAGCACAAAAAAACCTGGAAAACACTCGGTACATTTTTCTTTCCCAGTGTGACCAGGCTGAAACTTCACTGCCAACAACTTATGACCTCCCTCTCATCTCACTCCTCCTGTCCAGAATTCAGCCCTGGTTGAATTCTTTACGGCAATTTACAGCATGTACTCTTTTTAAAAAAAAGGCAAGCCAGAAAAAAATAAGTCTTTGAAACACATTTACCTCTTTCAAAAATGTGTACAACGCAAGCGGCTGGAGGCACAGCCAGCTGGCCCCAGCGTTGTTTGTTGGGGGAACCCCTCATAGCCCAGGTATAAGCACGTGGGCTTACCCCAATAACAGAACAAGTCCACACATTGGGTTTTCCAAGTGTTACAGCCCAGCGAACAGACCGGGTTTTCAGTTTTTCAAAGTCCCTTTCTCCCACAATGGGGGGAAGGTGATCTCAGTCCGGGAACCGCGTGCTTTTTTCTGCGCGCCGGCTCCGTGCACACAGTCTGTCGCCCCCAGGAGCGGGGCTCCCTACACCTTGGTGGCCAGCGACTGCACCTCGGACTTCTGGGTCTGCGTGCTGAGGGTGGACGACAGCGAGCTCATCTGGCCGTGCATGGCCTTCTTCAGGTTGAGCAGGCACAGGCACTGCGAGCGGAAGCGCAGGTCGAAGAAGGCGTAGAGGAAGGGGTTGAGGCAGCTGTTGACGTAGGCCAGGCAGGTGGTGTACGGGTGGGCGTGCAGCAGGACGCTCAGCAGGGCGCAGGTCTGGGGAAGCACCTTCAGGTAGATGAAGGCATCCAGGCTCTTCAGCACGTGGAAGGGGGTCCAGCAGAGGGCAAAGACCGCCACCAGGGTGGTGATGATCTTGAGCAGCCGCTGCTTCTTCTGGTCCTCCTTGCGGAGGTTGTTGAAGTGGCGGGTGACGGTGCTGCCGATGAAGCAGTAGAACGGTGACCTCTGAGTTTTTGGACAATGTGAGTCATTCAGCACATTCAGTGATGTCTGTGGTTGGCGCTTTGAGGTCTTGCTCTCCTTAATTCCTTCTAAGAGCAGCGGGTGGCTGAATTCCTGTCCTAAAGCTGTCGGGGGTTGGTGCATACACTCACACGTTTTATGCGTTTTTGGCAAAACCTGAAATTTGCTGTGGATCCAGTCAGGCTGAATGGCTTCCTGTTTGGCTGACTTGGGACTGGAACACACTGCACTTCTCGACTCTAGTGTCTCGAGTTTGATTCTGTCTTGACGTGCTCTCCGTGTAGCATTTACAGTTTTTTTCTCTTGGCCATGTGGAAGCTCCAGGTGATAGATAGATACTTTATTGATCCCGTGAGGGAAATTGCAGTGGAACAGCAGCTTCATGCAGTCAACACAGCATAGTGTAACGAATGATACAATAATAATACAATACATACAATACAGTCAGTACAGTCAGTGAGTGAGGTGCTCCAGTTACCTTCCGTAGTGGAATGTAGGAATGTTGTCTGAGGCTACCGGGTAACTCTAAATGGTCCGTCCTCTGCCTGAGTGAATGTGTATCCCATCCATTATCTACACATTATCTATACCACTACAGGACCACACTGCATTGTGGTCCTGTATTGGTATAAACGGTCCCGAAAATGACCATGTGGTTGTCTGGACTATCAAGATGTCTCCTGCACAGCCCCCAGTGTCAGTGCAGTTACAGTGGACCTTGGCTGCCCCCTGTTCGGCTAATGCAGTTTGCTGTTCCACCAAGACTTGCCGTTCTTGCCGCCAAGTCTTGGTGGAACATTCATTCTTGCCGTCTGCCATAAGACTGTACAACGCATCCACCTTGCGTCTTGGCAGAGGCAACATCGACAGTGACCTGTTTCTGGACTAAACGCATCTACACATCTACTGCTACATCTGTTCTCTTTCTTTTTCTTTTTCTTTTTCCCGTTTACAACCACTTTTTGTGCAATATATGCCAGGGACCTGTGCAATACATTTATATTTATATCTATAGTTACATCTATATTTATATTCATATGTGTGATACGATTTTCTGTGTACTGTTCTGTTCTAGTTTGTTCTTGTGCGTCCGGACTGTGAGTAACTCTTGTACTGTATTGTATGTATTGTACTATTATTATATATTTCGTTACACTGTGGCTGTGTTGTGTGTGTTAAGCTGCTGTTGCACTGCAATTTCCCTCACGGGATCAATAAAGTATCTATCTATCTAAGACAAGTTATTATTTTAAAAAACTCAGTATCGTTGTCGCATAATTTGAGTCAGTCATTTCTTTTCACTCTTTCAGGACCACTCACGAGTTCCTGTTTGGAGCCCTAGCTGAGCTTGTGAACAACGCAAGGTACAAATCCTCTTTCTAGCCTGCTTTCTTCCTTTCATCCTGGCTCGCTGTTTGTGTAGATGTTCAGCTTAGCGCAAGGTTCTCAAAGGGAAGGTTGGTATGTTAAGCTTAGTTAAGTTTAGTTCCGTTCATAAATCAGTTGAGGTAGTGCAGAAACTGTCATTTGTAACCACAGAATATCTATCTGCTGCCTCTTCCACTTCCCACAGAGCATATCTAATGTTGTTTTGTCTTTGCAGGGATGCGGATGCTAAAAGAATAGACATCTACACAGGTAGTTTTCACATACTGCGCTCAACCATCTGTTTCTGGTACTGTGTCTTCAAACAGTATGGTCTGTTTGTCTGACAGCTGAGTATGGCGGTTACTCTGACTTGTGATCTGAACCGAGAGGAAGGTGTTTTGGTGTTTTTATGTTTCCTCAGGCGCTGGCTGTGCTGTAGTTATTATGAGGACCGCCGCTGCTTGCAGAAAGAGCAGAGTAATGTGATGTGTTCATGAAAGAGCTCTCAGCAAAGGGAACAGCTGCAGAAGTACAGGAGCCCTGAGAGCGAAAACCGTATTTGCAGATTTTTTGTCGAAAATATTTCGAAAAAAAGTTTCTTCTATGCCTCTTTTAAGTTTGTGGCCACTTATCTTAGCAAGCAGTAGGAAGGGTTCTGACTAATAAATGGAAAGTATGTTGTCAGGACATAAGCCTCCATCTGTTTGTAATGTGGAATCGCCTGTTGCTGTCACCATCTTCTTCATGCCTCATTTCATCAGGTTAATTTAGAAATATAAAGCTCAGCGGCTCACAGTCTTGAACCTTAGCAATTTGGTAGGTTTATGTTTTTGCTGTGCATACCTTAGCAAATTAAAACTCTCACTCTCACTCTCAATGGATTTTAAATCCAATTTTGCTCTTGCCAATCGTTTTATTGTTCTGGCCAGATTGTGGGGTGCTTCTATGTTTTATTTTAAACTGACTTTGAAGTCACCTGTTGACTTTTGTTCTGTATATATTGCTCCAGTTAATCACGTTTGGAGAGATTCATCCCCGTTTCCAAATGAGGCAGAGGGTTCATAGCTCTAATTTTATGAAAATATTTAATTTGCAAGTCTTAATGCATCTATCTTACGAGTTTTCGAAAGTGGGTAACGTATTTTAAATTGCTAGGTGCTCACCTTCTGAGTAGCTGAACTGGCTAAAACAAGCAAGTTCACATAAAAGGCCAGAATCGTAGGTCATTTTCGGTACGTGTATGTCAAAAGTGGGTAAGCCTCATCCGTAAGCTCCTCATGCTGTCAGGAGTAAGTGTCTGTCTCTGTAGAGCAGGGCGGTGTTATCTCTCTGGCCCACTTTCTGTCCTCTCCTCTCCAGAGAAGAAGCCGGAGCTGCGTGGTGGGTTCATGCTGTGTTTCCTTGACGATGGGACTGGAATGGACCCCAGTGAGTACAAGCCTTGCTGTGGATTTAATCCTCTGTTTGTGTGTAAAACAGTTACCTGTCAGCATTCATAATGGATGTTAATTGTATGAAAATCTGCACATATACAAATATGTTCAAGTAAGTAGCTGCGTCAGCAAATAAACCTTTACTTGTTCCATATTCAAATATGTCATGGATATCCCAGTGACGCAGTTTTTAGTATTGATGCCTCATAGCACGTGGGTTTCCTCTGGGTGCTCCATTTTCCTCCCACAGTCCAAAGACATGCTGGTGGATTCATTGGATTCTGGGAGAATTGTCGCTTGGCATGAGTGTGTGTGAGTGTCCTGTGATGGACTGGCGACCTGTCCAGGGTGTGCCTTGTCTTGCACCCGCTGCTTGCTGGGATAGACTCCGGCTCCTCTCTGACCCTGTACTGGATAGATCGGTTAGAAAAGGGGGGGATAGGTGGAAACATGCCACATGCTCATTTCTCTTGTGAGGTTTGCCGCATTCGTTTTCGGTTGCAATGTTGTGTTTTGTCAGTTCATTGAAAGACTGAGTTGTCTTTATACATGTGACCCAGCGGTGAGTTACCGTTAAAAGAACCCGAAATTACTAGGGAGTTGTAACGGTATATACGGTGTTGTTGCCCTATTTACACCCTAAATACCCGCTATATAAATGCAATTATTGCTACTATCCATGCAGTCCTTCTCTCTGTTTGTAAATGTACCCAATTTCCCCAGCCTTTGTGATGCACAGGGTTTATTTTAGTTCAAAGGAATCCTGGGTCGTGGTTGTTTGCCTGTTGGCCACAGGGGGGCGCGTGTCTGCGGAGCAAGGGGGTGTGAGCAGAGTCGGGGAAGAGCGCAGTACACTCCCTCCACCACCACGCTGCCCTCCGCTGTCTGCGCCCTGAGCTCCGTCACTCTCCCACTCTTCTGCTTCACCGCAGGTGCCGAGCCGGTCACCTTCGTCTTCTTGGGCTGCGGCTCCTCCTCCTCCTCCTCCTCGCTGTTCTCTGCCTGGGGGGGGGGGCTCTCTTGCGCTGGCTCCCTGCGGGCGTTGCCTGCTTTGCTGTGCTCTGTGCGGCGGAGGGAGAAGAGGGGAGAAGGGCTCATACAAGGCTCATACCTCTTTGCTCGGGAGCCGACAGCAGCTGGCCGTCAGCGGGAACGCTCCCCCTCTGCATGAGCAGGCTCGTACTCAGCTTGTACGCCGCAGTGTGTCAGAGCCGTCACAATCACCTACAACACATACTTCTTACACACCCAAGGAGCACTCAGTAAATCTGATGTGCTTTTGCGGTTTCGATTATCCAGAGCTGTTTTTGACATATTCGGTATTTTGTGTGTGACCCGCGGTGAATAGCGGCCTGTTATGCCAAATCCACTAGATGGCGCTACCTCTTAGCTGGCGGCTCCTGTCAGGTGAGTTCAGCGTTCTGCGCATGGGCAGTAGGGACTCAGAAGCAGTGAGTTACCGTTAAAAGACCCCGAAATTACTAGGGAGTTGTAACGGTAAATACGGTGTTGTTGCCCTATTTACCCCCTAAATGAGTATAAAGGGGCACTTCATAGGATTGAGACAAGAGTAGCGAGATGGATATTAGATTTTAACGGAGTACACTGAGGCGGTAGCCAGTTTTTAGACAACTACTCGGGCTGGGGATATCTGTTTATTGATTTGTAAGTAATGGGTTTCACATGCTCCTTGTATTTTCTGTTCCTTCGTTCTTTACAGAGATTTATGTTTAGCACCGTTTGTTAAGTGTACGCAATTGTAAGTATGATACTAATTATGGTCGTAATGTAGTTCTCAGGGAGGGCTGAGAGGTGACCCGCGCAGCCTGGGAGCGGCTTATTTCTGCCCGCGCTGCGTGGTGAGTTGTTTGAACTTCAACTGTGATGTAATTTATTTATTTTTTTGTTGTTCAGTGTAGATGCGTTTCTGTAATGGTCAGATGGAATGTAAAAAACTGTAAAACTAAACATGTTTTCTTTGTTTTCCCCTCTGCGTGAAAGAACCACTGCCGTATTGTGTGTATATAAAAATATTGTTATATGTCATTTCTTTTGTTATTTTATTTTTGTTTTTTAAACTAAGAACAGATCAGACCACATACTCACCTAGAAATAAAGAACCCCAAAATTATATTGGTGTCCTGTGCTGATTATTCTTTGCCAGGCTACACAATTTTGGTACCAGGAGTGGGGTTTCTGATAGTCTGGGGGTTCTGACTCTCACAGTAAAGCGGTGGTGCATAAAATACGGTAGTGGTGAAGACAGCTGTCCAAGGAGGCTGATAACGGACGGAGAAGGCCAGGTCCAGAGGTCCAGTGGCCAGTGTGCTGGGAACCAGACGACACCAACGGCCAGTGGAGGACGTCTTCTTGTCTCTTCAGACTCATCTGCTGAACTGTGGTATTCCAAGATTGATGTTTGCACAGAGACTGTGTTTGTGAACAGTTCCCAAAATGTCAGGTGATGACAGGGATGATGGTGCAGCAGTTGATGGTCGTGTAGTTACGGAGAATGGTAATGGTGACAACCTCCATGACTTGAGGTCTCAAGTAGAAGACCTAGTTAGAAAATATGACCAAGCCATGGCCACTATTGCTGCACTGGGTCCTGAACCAAAACGTTCATATGTGTATGTACCTAGAGAACGTAATGTACAGCCTTTTAGTGGTGATATAACTAAAGATGGTTGCTCCGTTGACGAGTTTATCGAAGAAGTTGAACGAGTAATCAGAGCCAGGGAACAGACTCCTGCTGAGCAGTATGACCTTGTGTTATCATTGTTGAAGGGTCCGGCCCTAGAAGAAGTACGTTTACGTATGGGTGGTGAATCTAGACAGGTCAGTGATATATTCAGTTACCTCAGACATGCTTTCAGGGAGAAGCGCAGTGTTTCCCAACTGTTGCAAGCCTTTTATGGCTGTAAGCAAAGGGAGGGGGAAGATCTTTGCAATTACTCTCATTCTCTCTCTCGCATGCTCGGCGCTGTGTTAAAGGTATCGCCTGATGTAGTGTCGGATGAGAAGCGAGCTATCCGAGATCAGTTCATAGAGGGGGTTAGGGATTTATCTCTATCGCCCAGGACGCTGCAACACTGCTGCTGATGCCCTCTCTAGGCAGCCATTTGCAGGGGAGCCTGAACCTGACCCTGATGATGTCGAATATGATGATTGTGTGGCTATCTGTAATGTTGTCAGCAGAGGCACACCCCTGGAGCCAGATTTGGTGGCAGCCGGTATGAAATGCTGCAAAATAAGACAGATCCGTGTTTTGGAAGCGGGAGTGGATTGTGATAACTTGAACAAGTCACAGAGTAACACCCAAACTTTCCCAGGGTATACAAAGAAGGAGCTCCGTCGGTTTCAAGATGCTGATCCCTCTCTCAGTGCTTTCCGGATGTTCTGGAATAAGTAGAGAAAACCAGGGAATAAGGAGAGATCAAAGTTGCCTAAATCTACCTTGTCTTTGTTGAAACAGTGGCACCGGGTGCGAGAGCTTGATGGGCTATTGTACAGGGTGATCGAAGATCCTCATGTTGGTGAATGTTTCCAACTCCTCCTGCCTGATTGTATGAAAGATCAAATATTGGAAAGTGTACATGACCAGATGGGTCATCAAGGAATTGAACGCACTCAGAATCTGTTGAGACAGAGATGCTTTTGGGTGGGCATGTATAATGATGTGGAACAGTGGGTCAAGAAGTGTCAATGGTGTATCCTGACCAAAATGCCACAGCCAAAAATCCAGGCACCCATCAAACCATTTATAGCTACTAGGCCTTTAGAGGTTGTCGCTGTCGACTACACGGTCCTCGAGCCAGCCTCTGATGGGCGGGAGAACGTGTTGGTAGTTACTGACGTGTTTACCAAGTTTACACAGGCTTTCCCGACTCGTGATCAGAAGGCAGACACTACAGCAAAAGTCCTCCTGAAAGAATGGTTTATGAAATTTGTATGCCCTGAAAGGTTGCATCGTGACCAGGGAAAAACCTTTGAGAGTCAGGTAGTTGCAGAGCTGTGTAAACTTTACGGAGTGAAGAAAACACGCACCAGTCCTTTCCATCCTCAAGGAAACCCACACTGTGAACGGTTCAACAGGACCCTACATGACCTTTTACGCACGTTGCCTCCTGAGAAGAAGCGCCGTTGGCCAGAACATCTGCCGGAGTTAGTCTATGCCTACAATGTGACACCTCACGCTAGTACGGGATATTCGCCTTACTTCCTTCTGTACGGAGTGCATCCTCACTTACCTGTTGATGCGTTACTGGGCCAGGAGGAGGTGCTGGATAAAAGACATGATTGGCTGGTGGTCCACCAGGAACGGTTGAACGAAGCACATGCCCGAGCTAAAGAGTACGCAGAACAAAAAGCTGCGGAAAGAGTTGCACTGCAAGAAGACAAAGTGTTCTTTCCCCCAGTCAGTGTAGGTCAGCTGGTTTATCTGAGACACAGACCGTTGGGCAGAAATAAGATACAGGATGCTTGGGGACCTACTGTGTATAGGGTGGTAGAGGTGCAGGGTACGACACACGCAGTGGAACCATTGGAAGGTGGTCCTATAAAGCGGGTACACAGGGTTAATTTAAGGCCATGTGTGGGCCCTGTCCCAGCCCCCAGGTGTGTTAGAAACCAGTCCCCCACAGGAACGTCTGTTAGTACCCTTTCAGAGTCTCCGCCAGAGTTTGTAGTGTTGGAGGAGGTTTCGCTTCCAAGATTAACTCGGGAGGTGTTCCCTGAGTCATTAGATGTTGCTAGTGATGAGGATCTCTGTGGTAGTGAATCAGAAGTGTTCTCTGAGCCTCTTAGGTTTGAACCTGCTCCTGAATCTACAGGTGCTGTGCAGGTTAGGACTGAGGCTGACACCGAGCCTTCTAGGGCTGAGCCTACTACCAGCTTCTCTCCTTGTGACCGTGTAGTAAATGTACCTACTCCTGTTCCACGCAGAAGTCGTAGGGCCAATGCTGGGGTGCACACTAATCCTTTTCATGAACCCAAGTCTGTCTGTAATGCGATCTCCTTAACTCCAGAAGTCTTTTCCCAGATGATGGCAAACTTAAGTGCTGTCCTTTTTAGGGAGGCAGTCAAGGGGGTGAAGGGTTGATAGTCACCGGGACGTTGACTATGCAGCAGGGAAGCCTGGCAAAGAATAATCAGCACAGGACACCAATATAATTTTGGGGTTCTTTATTTCTAGGTGAGTATGTGGTCTGATCTGTGCTCCTTGGGTGTGTAAGAAGTATGTGTTGTAGGTGATTGTGACGGCTCTGACACACTGCGGCGTACAAGCTGAGTACGAGCCTGCTCATGCAGAGGGGGAGCGTTCCCGCTGACGGCCAGCTGCTGTCGGCTCCCGAGCAAAGAGGTATGAGCCTTGAATGAGCCCTTCTCCCCTCTTCTCCCTCCGCCGCACAGAGCACAGCAAAGCAGGCAACGCCCGCAGGGAGCCAGCGCAAGAGAGGCCCCCCCCAGGCAGAGAACAGCGAGGAGGAGGAGGAGCCGCAGCCCAAGAAGACGAAGGTGACCGGCTCGGCACCTGCGGTGAATCAGAAGAGTGGGAGAGTGACGGAGCTCAGGGCGCAGACAGCGGAGGGCAGCGTGGTGGTGGAGGGAGTGTACTGCGCTCTTCCCCGACTCTGCTCACACCCCCTTGCTCCGCAGACACGCGCCCCCCTGTGGCCAACAGGCAAACAACCACGACCCAGGATTCCTTTGAACTAAAATAAACCCTGTGCATCACAAAGGCTGGGGAAATTGGGTACATTTACAAACAGAGAGAAGGACTGCATGGATAGTAGCAATAATTGCATTTATATAGCGATTTACATGTTTCCAGGAAACCCACTTTATCACCCACTGAAGTGCTGCACCTTCTTGGGTGATGCCTCTCGCCCTTTTTCAACACTATGCGGCAGATCAGGTAGAGATATGAGAACTCCCTTCTGTGGCATTAAGGGGGTGTTTTAAGACTAAAGACTAAATTAAGAACACAAGATGACAGACTTTGGGCAAAGGAGCCCAGTCGTTGTTTGGTTTTAACTGGACTTTTGCTTAGTTTTCACCTGTGTCTTTTGAGGTGTGTTTCACTGTTCATTCTGATGGATTTATGGAAATGGTTGAAAGCCAGAGTGAAATTTAGCTAGGACATCACGGGTAGCATCCCTGCTTTTAAGCACAGTGCCTCTGCATCTTTAATGACCAGCTCGTCGGGATGTCTGCTTAATATCTCATCTGAACGATGGACTTTCCTGCAGCGCGGTGTGCTTAACCAATGGAAATGTTAAAGGCGTCGCAGTTGGACCTTGAATAATGATAATATTATATCAACGTGGGGAAGGTGAGGGCCTGAGGTTTCTGCACATCCCTAAGCTCCCCTGTCTGTTCTGGTGGCGGGTGTTGTACTGGACTGCCCCTTCTCCGGAGTCACGTGCGATGTGCTGTCCTTGAATCTGCAGAGCGCTGGGAAGCAGATGCCTGGCTCCAGACGGAGGACACTCCCTCCTGCTGAGAGCACGGAGGAGGAGGAGGAGGAGGAAGAAGAGAAAAGGCCAAGCTCTGGCAAAAACAGGCTGGCGGCTGCAATTGCGCCCCAGGTGTTCAGAGCAGCGGCCGAGCCAAGCGCTCGGAGAGCCCAGAGCAGTGTGGTGGTGGAGGTACGCTGATCCCCCGACGGGGCGCGGTTCCGAAAAGCCCTCTAGGCGGTAGCCTCCTTCCCCCAGCACAGACAGGCGGCGGTGTCTGGTCTCAGTCGCTGCAGCAGAGCCTGGCGTGTGGCTCGTCCTGCAGCCCTCTCTCTGGCAGGCAAGGCCCGCAATTCTGCAGTTCTGTGGGTCTCAAGCTGACGTCATGCGATACTGGAAACGTGGACGCGCTATCGCAGTTTTTTAGCCAAGATTGGCAATGATGTCGGTAGCTAAAACATTTCTGTTACAGCTTGGTGCACCTGACACTTTCCGTGTCTAGAGGTGATGACATTTTATAGCTTTGCTTCGCAAATTTTCCTTTGTGATGATGACTCCTTATGATGAACCACTGCCTTTTGCCAAAATGATGTACTATACAGCAGTAAAAAAAACATAAAGCCAGAAAGAAAAGATCTAGTTGGCTGTGGCAATTGTTTTGGGGAGCAAAACATCCCAAATACTACACATCCGGCACTACACATGCATCCGGCGCCCTGATAAATTATCTAGATATGATAAAGGTTCTTGGTATTCATACATCTGAGTATCCAGATTGTGGTGTATTTAGATAAAGAATTTGATGAATTCTTTGTGCTGGTGAGAGAACGCCAGCTTTCGCTTTCTCTAGCACGCGGTGTCCTATCCGAGCTCTGAGCTCTTGGTTATTTAATTGAACCTGAAGTTTAAACTAATTGAAGCTTTTGATGCATTTCTGTTCTTGAACGTCGGAAGATGGTAAGAACAAAAACAAAAGTAACTTGAAACCTGTACCCATTTGGAGTGCATTTAAAGGCATTTTTTAGCCCTCCTCTCCTCGTAGTCGACAGGATCTGATGAACCAAATTATTACCTTCACTTAGGGTTCAGTTAAGCAGCTGGAGAGCTCATCTGGAGTGGAAACCTGGAGGCTCTGGGGCTACGGTGGGGAAAGATTTGCTCTGGCGTTTGAGACATCAGCTAGTGGTTTCATTTCCAGAGCCAGACCCTGCTGTGCTTAATGCCAGGCTTGTCTCTTGTGTTGGCAGATCACGGACAGCAATGAAGAGGAAGAAGAAGCAGGAGTGGATCTCAAGGCAGCAAAGAAAGGTGAGCAGCTCTAGAGAGCTGTAGGAATCCACAGGAGGAATGTTAAGACACTGCAGCCCAGCCAGTGGGAGAGCCTGGCCAGAGTGACTCAGACCAGTAAACCTTTGCTTTAACTGAACATTAGATAGTGTAACATGTTCTTGTACAGCATACTTTTAAATAGATTTAAAAGCCATGAATGGCAATGGAGCAGGTAAAGGGTGGGCAAATTGCTCATGGTGGGTCTTGTTTGTGTTTCAGATGCTTTAACAATTTTTTTTAATACTCGTACGTTTTAAAAAGTAAATTCTAAAATAATGCTAACCATGTAAAAAAATAATCTGTAAGATGCATACATAATAAAACAAGGTAAAAATAAATACTACATAGATTTAAAATTCAGGAATACCAATGGAGCCCTAATGACAATAATAAACTTTATTTTATATCACTCCCTTACAATTGGCTTGTCAAAGCGCTTTACAGAAAAACAATGAGAGGAAAAGCAGAATTACACAAGCTACAATGAGGGATTAGAATACAGCAAAGGGGCACACAGAGCCTAGTTAAATAAAAGCCCTTCTACATCAGTTGCTTACACGGGTGTTAGTTGCGTGTTGTATATGTATTTTTTGTCATAGCATATTTTGAGAAAAAAATGAAAAAAAAACATTCATGATTAAGCAGACATTTGGCAATAACAGACACCTCTTCTCATTTATTAGCCCACTGAGCTGAGGGTGTACTGTAATATAAGAATTCTGCCTCCACTGCGGCATCCTCGTTTGGACCGTGCGTGATTGTGCTCGCAGAGGTGAAGGGCGCGAGTCATTGCAGGGTCGCTCTTTCAGGCCGCCTACAGTGTCCCCTTTGTCTGCTGATAGAGGCTTACTAGTGGAAGTGAAGGTGAACAAGGAGTGGTTCACCGGCCGCGTCTCGTCTGTGCAAGCTGGCAAGCAGGGCGTTCTCTGGAAAGTGAAGTTTGACTACGTGCCCACTGCCATCACCCCTCGTAGCAGGTGGTAAGTATCCTTTTCCCTTCGGGAAGGCTTTCCCGAGTTCCTTACAATATGGTTGGAGTAAACCAGCAGGTAGACGGATAACGGTGTTGGATTGCCATCTCCGATTTCAGGGATTTCTTCAAGGTTTTTCTGCAGAGCACTGGTTCACAGTAGGGGAAATGGTAAAAAATGACCTGTTCCGAGGTTAACCCTGAAATATTTGAACCCTGCTGCGGAACGTTTTGGAGGCCACGCACACAAAGCAATGCATTGTCACTTCACACAAATAGAAGCAGCAGGCAATGGTGTGGAGTTTATTCTCATGGCACACTTTCTTTGACCTTTTTGCACATTTGGGCAAGAGCTTCTTTGAATAATTGAATTCTTTCCATTTCTATAAAATAGTCATGCTGGTTACATTAATCAAGGTCTTTTTGACAAGGGTAATGTAAGCAACACAGTGCTTTCTGTAATATGTCCATAACAATTACTAATCCAGTTGGAAAGGTTTTAGAATAACCTGATATTCTAGTTTTCTGTGGTGTACAGATGAGCTGTACGTGAAAAGTGATTTAAACATGCTGCCATGTTGAGGCTAGATATGCAACCACGATCCTGAGGATAGGCAACGCTGATCTAGCTGATCCTGCTCGCCAGGCGTTGATCGGCAACCCTGAGCCTGCTCACTAGGAATTGTCTAAGGCAAGGTGCAATTGGTGGACAGACAATTTTCAATAAAACGGAACGTGTCTTGGCGGCAGCAACAGCACAACTGTCTTGAATGTACTTGAGCTGCCTGCCTTCCAAAGCGGGGTATGAAATAGCCAAAGAAAAGAAGTGGTTACCAGTCCTCCAGAGCCCAGGGATGTTGTCCGTGATGCTGCTGCCCTTCTCACGGTCTTGCTGGCAGGGTGCTGAAGGGCAGTGATGATGTGCGGCTGATGCGTCCTCCAACGCCCGAGTCCCAGAGTCCCAACACCTTGGAGGACATGGAGAAGGAGGAAGGAGCCCCCACCCGAATGGAGCCCGACACCACCCAGCCCACGGCCAGCCGGGAAGTCATCGAGAGCCTGGTTGTGAGGATGAGGTAGGCCAGGGGCTGAGTAACGGGCTGCGGAGAGGGTATCCGACCGATCCCGGGGCTTCCGGACCTCTGTGGCATCCTCCCCTTTTCTAACCACTTTATCATCAGGGTCACAGGGCAGCTGGGGCCTATTTTGGCAGGCAGCAGGCAAAAGGTAGGGTACAGTCTGGACCCAGTCCATCGCAGGACACACACAGACACACACTCACACCAGGGCCAGTTGACCTACCAGTATGTCTCTGGACTGCGGGAGGAAAACCATGCAAACACTGGGAGAACATACAAACTCCACGCAGACAGCACTGTAGGAATTAAACCGGGGCAGCAATGCTAATGATAACCACGGAACAAGTAAAGGTTTATTCCATTCTTTACTTGTTCCATTGCAGCCTAAGCATGCTGTTGTAGCACCCTACTTGAAAGAATGATAACCATGCTGCCCCTTCAGCGGTTTTTTATTCCTTTTATCCCCATCCGATTTGGAAGTGCCAGTAGTAATTTCTGCACTGTGCAGGACCCATGAGGAAGGACACGCTTGTTCCTCTGACGCGCTCGTCCCTCGAGCGGGCCACCTTGTGGCACGAGGCACAGGGCCTTAAGGGAGAGGGCTAGTGCACATTGCCTCCCTGACTAACATCACCGCCGGCTTGCAGCTTCCCATCGCTGGAGGCGCTGATCCGCGGAGAGATTCTTCTCCGCCTCACCACGACGCCTGAATCGTCTGCACTCGGAGCATCTCTCTGTACCGGTTCAGCTGTGCAGGAGTGTCTGGCTCCCGTATATATAGAGATGTACAGGGCGATTGCAAAGTTAGTTCGCCTCTTCAAACACAGTTACCCTGCAGACTGTTCTGTGAAGCCTTGGTATTTCATACACCTACAAATGAGACCACTGGGGACTCGTGTTCTCAGGTAATCCACATTTTTTCAATGGACAAGTGAAAAGTGCTCTGATTATTCCAAGTTCGGAGAACCAAGTGTTTATGTACTTTTCCTTCAGTCTTCTCCATAGCATATTAATATCTTTCCTGTACTTTAAAGATTCTTATGGTTGCAGACACAATTCTGTAACATATTTCCCTTTGCCTTAATCCTTCCAGGATGTTGCTACGGTACTTTTTCCCTCCGGATTTCCAGATCCCTAAGGATGATGTCAACACCATGACTGCAGAGGAGCTGGTGGCTTTCCCAATGGTAGGGAGCACTCTGGGATTGAGCAGAGAGCCTGCTGACACGAGGCTGCCGTTAGATAACCATTCATCAACAGGGCATGGGGGGACGTCCAGGGTTCACCAGGGAACACTGGAAGACAGCATTGTTGGTTATATAATTGACTAGCGGTTATTACACCTTCTTACATATTCTAAATATGAAAACTCTAGAAAGTTGAATTTAACACATAAATATTTGTGTTTGTGAGGAAATTGTAAGCATAAGTTAGATATTATATCTTAATACGCGACGGTCTCGGGTGGGGCAGCTGGGCTGACGCCTGCGCCGTGCCCTGCCTCCACAGAAGGAGTATTTCCAGCAGTACGAGCTGGGGCTGCAGACGCTGTGCAATTCCTACCAGAGCCACGCAGACGCGCGGGCCCGGGCCGTGGTGGAGAAGAGCAACAGCGCCGAAGCCAGGCTCCGCGAGACGGAGGAGAAGCTGCAGAAACTGCGCACCAACATCGTGGCTCTGCTGCAGAAAGTGCAGGAGGTGAGAGCAGCGCTGCAGCCAGGGCTGGGCTCCCACGCGCTGTTCACTCGCTGCCTGGACACGGGACAGCTCGTAAGAATTATCAGGCCACTGCTGGGAAAGTGGCACCCACTGTATCCAAGGTTTAGACCTATTCAGTTGGCGTGAAGCACCTTGGATATATCTTTCAGGCTGTCCAGCTGAAT
This sequence comes from Atractosteus spatula, assembly GCF_055471065.1. Taxonomy (NCBI): domain Eukaryota; kingdom Metazoa; phylum Chordata; class Actinopteri; order Semionotiformes; family Lepisosteidae; genus Atractosteus; species Atractosteus spatula. The sequence continues at coordinate 14,445 of NW_028296636.1, read as the reverse complement.
TACCTTGCTGGGGCAAATGCTACTGCTTTTAAAGTAAATAATAGTTTTATTTTCTTTGTTCATCGAATGTTGTTAGCAAGCACACGTTTCTGAAATCCCTAAAGGGTATTTTCTCCCTTTACGAGACGCACCAGACTGTACTCTTGACTGTCAGATCCGATACTTTTGTTTGGAAGTGACTCTTTTCACTTCACATTACGAATTCAAATGTAGATTTTCAGCAGTTCCGCTATAATTTTTGGCTGCATTGTGCCGAATAGCAGGCACCACAGCTTTGGCTTAATTTAATCCTCTACCTTGCGGGACATCGATATCAACACGGATGATGAGCTGGACGCCTACATTGAAGATCTGCTTACTAAGGGAGATTAAGAGACGCCTACTTCTTACGTCAGCCAAAGGGACTGATCACAGACAGCATAGCTGGCTTGGGCCCGTTCACCCTGTTCCACTTCCTGGAGTCGTCTGTTCTTCTCTTACATTGTTCTGCATTCCTAGAGACCAAGGCGTTTGTGGGCAGTGGCACTGGAGGGTCCAGGAGAAGGGGGCATCGCAGTGGTGGGTCAGTGGCTGGTTGCAGCAGCACTTTGGAAGCAAAGGAGCAGAAAGACTGCTTTTTTTTTTGCAGAAGCTCTCTCCTGCAGGGAACAGGGCTGGCACCACCCTCCCTGTGTGGGCAGTGCTCACCAACCCACCCCGAGCCTGAAAGCGAATCTGCTTTCGCTAATCTGTGGCTAAGCGGGGATGGAGGAATAACGCTAAATGGCATTAATTGTACCAAGGTAACAAAAACTACACTGCATTCAACTTTTAAGGACAGCCAATTGAAAGGGCAGAGGAGGCTGGAGGATGCTGTTTGGTTGTGGACCAAAGTAGCCTACGGAGATTGAGCTGAGCTGGGAGAACCGTCTTCTGCTTCCAAAGAAACTAAGATACCTTGCCTGGATGGCTGTGGTGTTCTCCTGGACCCAGGGAAAATGTGACTTTTACAGCTGAGCTCCAGTCTGTTAACATATTTCTGTTGGACGACTGTTTATGAAAAGCGCATCACCTTCCCCACGGTTTTTAAATTCCTAATTTTTAGTTATCACAGTTCAAAATTTCTACATTTTACCTAAAATAACGTAAGCTTTCTTTGGACTGTTTGTTGTTGTCTGTGACAACTTCACGTCAGGTCTTGCTCAGACTAAAGCTAAACCAGTAATGACCATTGTCAGAAAGTCACTATCGCACTCCCATTGTTGCATCTGCTGTTAAAAAAACAGATTTTCAAAGTAAGGTAAGACTGCTTTGTATATACCACAGGGTTTTTAAATAGCCATACAAAAACAGAGCAGGTAATAACTGCGAACTAATCATTCTGGATTTTTTCCAACTGTAGCTGATTTCAAGGATGTTAGCCATCATAGTCTACTGTGATGATGTGCATAAGATAACAGGGTTTCTTTGAGGCTGTCGTCTTGTGAAATACCATCTGTACTCTGATTTTTATTCTTGATGCAGTCACCTGTTCTCCAAATTAAATCCAAACTTTTAACTAAATGCAGGGTGCAATTTCCCGCTGGTTTTTTGACTGCTGTTTTCCGTTTGTCAGAAGCTTTTACTCCTCACTGCGGAAAGCAGCCTTCGATCTAGATGGGGAAATGTCTGTGAACAGGTGGATTGAAGTCTGGGTTTAATACAGGAAACTTCTACACAGTTTTGTGCTATAAATCCACTTGCAGATGAAAGGATCATTGTTAGTTTCCCAGCTTTAAATTATAGTTTTTCTAGCTACGTTTGAGCCCAGCAGGATCAGATTTTGCTCTTTTGGGGTCTGTTAAAGGCACAAGAAATAGTGCCACAATTGTTCCCTTAACAAGATTAGAGCATGTATATGAATAGGTCAGGAAATAATACTATCTGTAAAGTGTAAACTGTATAACTAGTGTTAACAGTCCATCTTTGTTGTTGCCTGTTCTCAGTTTTGATTACAGCCTGTTAACCGTTGTAATCCAGCCTGATTGACCCATATACGTTTCTTGGGTTCTGTGATTTGCAGCCTGAACAGTCTGCCTGCTGGGATCTGTTAACTGTCCATGTTCATGTTGAGAGGACAGTTCAACACCTTCAAAAGAAATACAGTTTATCAACCAAAAGTGTGGGCTACCTCCACAGGGATGCCCTCAAGCCAAAGTGTTTACTGGATTATCAGTATAATGTTTTTATTTCAGTCCAATCTGATTAATACACCAAATTCCAACTCATGGTTGTGTTCAACACATTGAAGGAGGATCATTTCAATTTCAGATTACCCAGAAACAGGCTAATGTGCGTACAGTTCAGTATACAATTTTTTCTGATCCTCTGCCTTCTCTGAAACAACAGGTTTTGGTTTTTTTAGAATTATTTTAACAATGTTAAAGAAGAAATAAGTGGTTTATTAAAAATGGTGGATTGATTTTTTTGAGATACTGTGATGGACAGATTATTGGAAACACTGAGCTGTAAAAGTTAAAACCCTAAACCTAAAAACTCTAAGGAGGGAGAATCAGTTTCATGTGTGATTTCTTAGTGTTTCAGTATAACAGCTCACCTGGCTTCACTTTTAAAAATTAAATATGTTCATTGTTTTATGATTTTCCTTAAAAAGACAACTCTGTACATTCTGAGAAGACATTTTATTGGATAAAAATAGGCTTTAGTTTTTATGAGAAAGGAAAGGTGACTGCCAGAGCACCAGAGGTATTTTAGACAGCTTCAGGGTTGGCAGGAACCTGTTTCTGTTTTACAAGTGATTATGCATCTTACAAATCTTAATTACAGCTCTGAAAACAAAAGCAGAGGGCATGTGTCCTGCGCAAGGTAGTCTTTACATTTTCAGTAATTCTGTTTCTGGATATGAAATGCACATGGAAAACTACTGTAGAAGGAACAGAAAGGAGCTTCTATCCATGTGCAAACATGTTCCAGACATGGAATGTACTGAAGTTGAGAACATAACTCAATTTAGAATGATTATTAAAGGGATGACAACAAAAAAACATTTAACAACATAAAATAAATATGGTGAAACAGTTCAAATGTGCATGAAAAAAAGTTCAGAGGCACAGGTATTTCTATTATTTGATGCAAGCATTTTAAAGTATAGGGTGACAATTCCAAAAGACACGGCACGAGAGAATAAGAATTTATTGTTAATACACATTCATATCGGTTCTTCATGTGCTTTATTCAAAACTTCATGTCACCAGTAAACATCACAAGCACTACGCAGACTGCTTGTACACAACACAAGGACTTGTGCTAGTGGCTTTGTTTACTGAACACAATCATTGTGAACCCACTTCACCCACCCCCCACTCCCCCAGAAAGTTCCACGAGTATCTTCCGTATACCTCCTCATTTTTTAGCCCTGCTGAAACTGCACACAGCAGCCTGCGGCAGCTGGAGATTAATTCAGAAAGCACTAGTATGCTTACACTGTAACTTGTTCCAAAATACAAGTAGTTGGTTAATAGTTATTTGTTCTTGTACCACTATGGTTACAAGGGTTGTGATGCACTGCTTTCCTTTCTAGATTTCATAGTTGCTAGAGTCCCAGCTGCCTGAAGTTATGTTTTCAGGCAGTGCTGCCAAGCACTCTATCGTCATGAATTTGGGTTGAGATAGTGGCTGTTTTCACGAGAACATTACATTTATTCCAGAGGCTCTTGAGGCCCTGGAGACTGGGACCCATAGGTGGGGTAGGCGATTGTCCTCTGATCGCTTACCAAATTGTTATAAAATAATCATTTTCCCACCCACGGTCGGGCCTGTTAAGTTACATAACTTGAGTACATACGTGGGATAAAGTTAAGGAACACCAATAACACAGAGCTTACACTCAGAGACAGACTTTAACAGGACATCACAGTCTAATACCAATACCAGCTTCATAAGAAAAGGCACCGAGGTGGAAGGTCCCGACTTCATTATTTATACGCAAAGGCGCTTGAGGAAAGACAAAAAAAATCAGAAATGTCAAACTTTCTCTACTCCACTACAAACAAAATAATTTAGACATGTTCTTCTATTGAGCACCCTGATTCATTTTAAAAAGTACAAGAAAGAGGCTGCTGAAATGAGACTAGCAGAATTGATGACCTGTTCCTTAAATTACAGACCTGTCTCTTAGTTTTACTTGAGTGCTGTAATACTTGCATTCCACCACAAGAGGGAAGCATTGGTTATTTTTGGTTACAATCAAATAACAGTTCTTGAATACTGCACTTCAAACTCAGGTTAAAGCTCTGCGTTGTATAAATATGGCACTTCACTACACGTATCAGACTGCTGTTGAAAGAGGGTTTTTTTTCTACACCCACTCCCCTTGTCTCTATAACTCCAAAAGATCTAGAATCGTCGCACCAGTACAATTACCTGGGTTTACAAAGCAAACCCTTTTTTTCCCCAGAGCATGTTTTACTTCCCCTCTGCCCTGGGAATGAAGCAATTCTGATTATTTAAAGGCCGGTTTAGGTTAAGCAGCCAAAAGACTCCTGTGCTTCACAGTCGACAAACAAAAACAATAAATATGCGGCTAAGATCACGTAGGATTCAACTGACGATAATTCAGAGAAAAATGAAAAAAGGTGCAAAGATGTAGGTACCTGAGTAGTAACCACTCTTAAGTATTGTTTAAGACTTCCAGCGCTTAAATATTCATAACTAAGTAGGAAACAAAATACTCATCTTTATTGGTGTGTCACAGAGAAAGCAAGCAGGCAGGTACAACTGTAGAATGAACTACTGGTACCTCACAGCTGACACTTTCCTAACTAAAACATGTTCAACGTGCAGTAAATGCAGCCTCTGAGAAAACAAATTTGTCAATGAGACCTCTCTGAGTTTACTGAACAGTGCTACCCTAGTGTAGCAGGACCCCTCAGGCCTGCTTCAGAGTGCCTGCCCGATCCAAGAAGCATCCCCCCGCGCTGGCCCTTCACGAGGAAAACCTATTGAGTTACCCTGCACCCTGGTATAGCTGTGTTCTTGGCAATGGACTGAAGATAAAACACTGGTGTTTGCAAAAGTCCCAGCTGAAGGGCTGGTCGCCAAAACCTAACACTTCGAGACAGAAGCCAGAAATCAAACCGTGTTACTTGGTTTCCTGTTTTCCACAGAACTGTTACAATAAGGTCTCAAACACCAAAGCCTTGAACTTCAGCCCAGTAATTTGTAAACCCATTTTACCAAAAGTAATACCTGGGGTTGAAGTTTCAGAAGCGAACATCCAGACGCCCAGGCAGGCCACGCCCCTGAAGCTAGCTCTGACTCGGGGGCTCTGTGCATGTGAAGTTCAGGGGGACCTTGGCCTGGATTTCCTCCACCTGCGTCTGCACTGCCTGCACCCACCGCGCCAGGTCTGCCTGCAGGGCCTGCGCCCCCTCCGCCAGCTGCTCCTGCCGGCTCGCCACCTCCGCCAGGAGCTGCCGGTTCTTCCTGGCCCTCCGAAGCCCCTCGCAATCCGTCTCCGCGTCCCGCGGGGCCGCGCGCTTGCCCTGCATGTACCCCTCGAACTCCTCAGCGCTCAGGTTCAGGGCCGGGCCGTCCAGCTTCTCGATGAAGGCCACAGCGCAGCACTGCCGGGAGAGCAGAGACCTGGCTTCAGTTTTAAACAGTTTCTGGGTGAACAGACAGGACGCGACATAGACATATGATACACAAGATGATAAAAGGAACGTCAAATGGTTAATTTTTACAGGACTTGCTTACAGTACACATGTGGTTCATTAATTTTTAGTTTCTTCTTGCATATACAGTCTCGTGAAAAGCATTCACCCCTTCCTGCATTTTCTTCCTATGGAATATTGACAGTGCTTCATGTGGGTCCTAATGATGTATACAGACAGTCTGAGTGAACAAATAACACCAACATTTGGTACTTGTTTCATTAATTTCAGGAACAGTCATCCAACTTCTAGTGTCCCTGTGTGTAAAAGTCCCCCCTAGTTCAATCAATTCAACTAAAAGGCATAACTAAGGCGGTCTGTGTGAATACTTGATTAAGTAACCGGGGCTTATTTGCATCAGCCCTGCTCGGTGTAAAAGAAACTCAGCTGTTCATCATCGTCATCGTCACCAGTGAAGCCCCACCCATACAGACCCTCAGAGCCACGCCACGCCCCGTTCAAAAGAGATTCCTGAAGGTCGTCGCGGGAGTGCGCCAGTCTGGGGACGCTCTGGGGAAGCTCTGGGCCGCAGAGGCCCGCGGTCCCGCAGCTGGACTCACCAGGTTGGTGAAATAGTAGCCGGACGCCCCGGCCATGAGGCTGTGCGGCAGGCCGAAGCGGGTGATGTACTGCGTGTTGGAGTGCAGCCGGGGCGGGCTGGCCTTCAGCACCACCAGGATCATGCCGGACAGAAGTCGTCGGCGCTCGCCGGCTCCGAGCTTCTGGAGGCCAGCACCCGGAAGACACTCTGGTTGCACTTGGAGACGCAGGCCAGCTTGTCCTGCGGCGCTCGCCGGGCGTCCATCTCGATTATCGCTGCCGAGAGCAGGGGGCGAAATGCCTTCATCGTACGGCCACTGGGGTTCGGGAAGTTTCAGAATCTCTCTTCATCCACTAATGTTCTAATCGCTGCTTCCAATTCCGAGTCACAGGAGGAGCTGGAGTCTATTCCAGCAAGGAACAGGCACAGGGCAAGATACAGCCTGGACCGGACACGCACATACTCACAACTGGGCCAGCATTCCCAGAAGCCCGTTAACCTGCCAGTATGTCTTTGGACTGTGGAAGGAAACTGGAGCACCCAGAGGAAACCTAAGAGAGCATGGGCAGGCACTCCACACAGACAGCACCCCAGGCCTGTAATTGAACCCAGGGCCCCAGCATTGTGACGCAGCAATGCTGACCATTGGTAGAGTATAAGAGTGGCTAACTAGCTACAGCCCCATGTAGGACAGTGACAGCTACTCAAAGTGTTGACAAGACAGGTGATCCTGGTGTTCAGGACTATTACACATTCAAGGCATAGATACATTTGAAGGCGTTCCAGGAAGTGAGTTTAATCAGAACTCTTGAGCACAGATCGCTTATGTGCTCAATGAAAAGTCATGCTCAGTGGCCTGGCCAGACATGATGCCCTGATCCTGTCTGACACTGGTAGAGAGCCACTGGGGTCACTGGGTTCCATGAATGTGCAGGCCTTCAAGTGGTCGTCTATCAAAGACTATTATACAAAGCTGTCTGGTTTTGTGTGCACTTTACCCTGTTGTTCTGTAAAAATAAATTCAAAATAGCACAATGGAACGTACCAGCTGAACAAAATAATTAAAAAAGCCTAAGATATCGAACGGAGATGGTGAGGACAGAACAGCATAAGGCATAGCATCTACATACATTTCAGTGCACAACAACAGAGCCATATTCTGTTATTAATCAGTGAGAAATTAAAAGTTACCTTCTTAAAAAAAAACTCACCTGTGATGGCAGGCAGGAGGGCGTCACTGTTGACCTCTAACCTCTCCTCTTTAATGGGAACATGAAGCATCTGAGGGGTCACCCAGCTGAGAGATCTGTGGAAATAGCAGTGGCAAAGATCAGCTTAGTAACTAGTTAGGCAGTGTAGATGTAATAGTAAAAGGCTGCTTCAGACATTCCTAAACCTAATACAGAAGGAAAGACCTCTGTCCAATTATAGTCCACTTCATTAGAAAAACTCATGTGGTGATTTTCTGGACTCTGGGCCTAACCTTCAGTGGTTTAGCAGGTATGCAATCTGAGATACAAATTTTGTTTTAACCCACATGGCTTAAGGAATGATATCTTGCCTTCCTACACCCTGTAAGCCTGAATGAGATTTTGACTTTAAGGAATAATTTCAGCCTATTTGTGTAAATTTCCTCCAGAGGATTAGCTGTCCGCTTGGTGATGTATTCTGGGATTTTCAGCATCTGTTATGAACAACAGCCTATAAAAGGATGACTGTTACTGAGCTGTACTCAGCGGGCTTCCAGGTCTGTGGTCCGAGTCTCACCGGATCCTCCTCTGCAGGGCCAGGTCTTTCTGCTCATCGTCAGAGCTGTCGTGGCAGAACACCCACTTGTGCAGACGCGTCATGATCAGCTTTTCAATGTGCTCCATCATCTGCACCGTCTGCTCCTCGGAGAGGCCTGCAGGACAGAGGGGGGGCAGCAGCTCGAGCCCGAGGGAATCCCACACCCTTCCTCCAGCTCACTGCATGTGCACAACCAAGCCACAGCCAAGCGCTCTTTCAGGCGTGCAACAGGCATTCCTCTCACACGTATCGGTTCTGTGCTCCACAGAACCTTTGGGTTCAATCGGTCAGTCTCTCTCTATGGGTACAGGCAACACGGCAGACTAGAACAGCACGAAAAAGACTTCTATCCCTTTCTTGACCAGAACAAATCCCAGATCTCAACTGTACCGAAAACTGTGTAACAAACTGTTTCAGCAAAGGTCTGGATCCAACACATCCAGCCCAATTTGCTGCAAAATCTGGCCCTTGTGTCACTACGCTACTGACAATCAACCAAACAAGACAGTTTATACATAAGGCCATTCAGTCCCGTCAGACACACAGCACATGAGACCATTCAGTTGTTCTTTAGTTAAATAATGGGGGCCAACCATAAGATACACAAGTTCATACAAAATTGTATTATACACCTCCAACTGCTTTTTACTCACTGCTGAAGTGTCCGGCGATACTCTGATAAAAATCCTGCACCAGATCCCACTGTTTCTGTACCAGCAGATCCTACAAAGAGACAGACGGGGGATCAGCCAATGCCAAGTTCTTCCAGGTTCTAAGCTCTTCATCTCAGTGACACTAGAAAGAGGTCTGCTGCCTCACCTTCTCAGAGAAGCAGTGTGAGAGGGCACTGGACAAAGCGTTAGCAGACCTGGGGCACAGTGGGCTAGAGGAGGAAGGAGAGAGTGGGGAGGGTGAGAGGTGGCAGGAGACAGGCTGTGAGTGACAGGCAGTCTGGGAGCAGAAATACAGATGGGAGACTGGCAGAGACGTGGACAGAGACAGGTAGTCGGTGAGAGGGGCTATTACATGGTAGGCCTCCATGGTGTTGACAAAGGCCGTGCAGCGCGACTACAGGCTCTGGGAGAACGGCTTGCACAGCAGCTTGAGGAAATTAGTAAAGTCTCCAGGCTGGAGGCTCTGAAACGCCTTTAGGGCAGCAGACTGGCTCTCTGTGGGCTCTGGGGACAGAGAGGAGACAGATATTAGTAAAACCAAAAACCCTGCAAGGGGATGAAGGAGCTTGACTGGTAAAGCCCAGGCTCAGAGAGCCGCCCATTGATAAAAACAGAACAGCACAACTGACACTCACTTCAGAGCCAAACTAGATTTCACAGGAAATCTGTGAAACAAACACTGTCCTTAGTTTACTAGTCAGGTGATGGGTGAATTTAAAAGCCTGTGGCTCATTTTGAGAAAATGACGCCTTTGTGTTTTGAGCTATGTAGAGGACCATCTCACCGTTGGGTTTCTTTGGAGAGGAAGAAGGGCCCCAGAAAAGCCTCTTCATGGTGTTGACTCGTCGCCCCTTTTCTGTGCTCTTCTTCTCCTCGAACTTGGAGAAGGTGATGGCTGAGCCCCCTTCCACACCGGGGCTAGGGCTGTGGACACAAAACAGCAACCCCACACACGCTTAGCCATCGCAGAGCGAAGATCTACACACCCCAGGGCACACCGGCCACGGGAAGTCAGAAAGCAACGAGCGCATCCTGTAAAGTACTGGCAAGATCTAGGCAGGAAACTAATTCAGGGCAAACCAAACCAGCAAAATAAGTATCGGAGAACAAGAAGAAAGGGTGGAAGGTATTTGGAACAGAGAACCTAGCCATATACATGAAACAGATTCCCTGGGATCTTTTAAAAAAGGGTTGAATGAGATGATGTTCAATGCTGTACTAGCAACCAAACAAATGATGAGCCCAATGGTCTCTTTTCACTTGTCACCTTGTACCAAAAGCACATGCTTTCTTCAAATGTACACAGGCTGCGCACTGAAGCTCACATGTACACACAATCAATTAGTGCACACGTGAACCCCAATCTCTCTAATGCACAAGAGATAAATACACTCCTTATAAGAACACGGCACTGGAGGGATACAGAATTATGTCATCTTTCTCCAATACAGGGTTGAGGGGGAGCCGGAGCCTATCCTGTCAAGCAACAAATGCAAGTCAGGTCGCCAGTCCACCACACAGACACAAACACGCACTCACACCAGGGCCCGTTTTCCCAGAAGCCTAGCAGCTTGTCCTAGCAGCAGGTCTTTGGACTGTGGGAGGAAACCGGAGCAGCTGGAGGAAACCCACAAGAACGCAGGCAGGGCAAACTCCACAAAGAAACTCTCCTTGAATCGAACCCAGGGCCCCAGCTCTGCGAGGCAGCAACGCTGACCACTGCACCACCCTGCCGTCCAAACGTACATTCAAGATATATACAAGCTAACAGACGTGCTTGAAAAACACTTGAAAAGGTCAACACAAAAATCTTGTTCTGGGGATAAGTAGGGTCAACACAGGTGGAAAATTAGGAGAGGACAAGTAAGAACTGCTTACACATAAATGTAGCTTATCGCAAAAAAAATATCCCTGTGTTCTCTCCTGTGCCTTAGGTGTTTCCATATCATTTAGAAATGAAAATGTAAGCCAGTGTGGCAAAGTACATGATCACATTTAAACCCAGAGCTGCTGTACTGGTTTCATGGCTCCATGAAACTGATAAAAAATTGCAAAGGTAGCTGCATGCTCTCATCTGGAGGATTTCAGCGTACAAACGCGTACATTTCTTTACTAAAAACCTAGAGGGGAGCAGGGATAATATCAAATATCCAAGACCGTCCAGCTATATATGGGAGAGGCCGTAATAAATATATCTTAACGATGACCCACGTAATAGTTCACTGGACTGAATAATTCAACTATTCTCTATTTCTTCATGCTGTACTAAGAACGGGATCAGCTGGTCTCCAACCTTGTTCCACAGGTTTTTTTGCTGCACTTGAGTGTGCAGCTGGGGATGGTGCCGAGACTGTACCATACCAGTAATACTCAACTTAGTACGCAGCTCTGTAACAAATCTACAAGTTCACTGCGATTGACCTATTTTTCTTTTTTTTTTAAGTGAATGTGAGATGCAATTCCATAGGAAACACTTAAGCTCGGTATTTAACCAACATTTGTACATTCAAAACAATCGCCAAGCCCTGAAGAATGAACAGATCCCACCAAATACCATCTGCACAATTCAGTTAGTCCACATCGTGTGCACATATTGTGCCAAGAATTTGGGAGCAGCTGCAGGTGGTCAACAGCATCACAGCTGAAGAAAAGCAGCATTTTTTTTGATCACGAGCTTTAGAATGTTTTCACAAGAACACAGAAACATGCAAGAAGGACGGTGATACACCACTGAAAGCTTCCTGAAAACGACTCTTTTTGAGTCGTGCGACGCAGTTATTAAAGGCAGGGCTCGGGGACACGGCCCCGGGACGTGTACTCAGGCAGTGCGGTCCGCCGTGGGCCCTACCTGCTGTGCTGCCTGCAGGCCTGCGCCCTGCGAGACCTCTCTCGCCAGCACTTGGAGCAGCAGCCCTGCCACGCGGGGTTGCCATAGTAACCACAGCCATCTTTGCACAGCAGCTCCGACTGGTCCACGTGAATTCCCCTGGGTTCCGCCCACATTCCTCCTGGCCTGGAAACAGGGGTCACGGCTTGTTAATGTCACAGCGAACTGTAGTTTCACAAGTGGCAAGCTTTGTCCTCAGATAAATAAACTGAATTGAATCAAAACTAAAATCCAGAACAAAAACACCAGGTTATGGGTTAAGTAACACATGGGAAGCTTAAATGTTGAGCGTACAGTGTACTATAAGTAGGGCAATACCTAGAGCATTCCTGCGTCACGGGACAGCCTGAAGTCATGCCTTGCTCGCTAGATGCCTCAGATTTACAGGAAGAGAGGACAAGAAATGTAACAATACTCATATAAGGAATCTTTGTAAACCCCATCTTATCCCTTCTGGTTTATCTTTTTGGAATGCAATATTTCAAAATATAAACTGGAAGTTAGTTTGGACAACTCCTGATAGATATTGGGATATTTATTTGATAGGTATTACAAATAAAGTTAGAGATATCGTTTAAAATTGTTCATAAGTTTTATTCAGTTAAATTAGTGCTCTCTAAATTTAAACCTGAGCAGGATGATCTGTGTGTTTTTTGTCGGGCTGAAAGGGAATCTTTTGTGCACTTATTTGTAAGGTGTGTGTTTGTGAAGTTGTTTTGGACGGACTTCCAGAGTTTTGTTTGCAGGCAGTTAAAGGTGTTTTTTAGATTTAAGGATTTTGATATTTTATTGTACTGTTTAATAGAAAATTTGGAAAAAGAGCATTTATTTATAGTCAATTTATTAGTCATTTCACATCCATAAATCAAAATGGTCTAATAATCCCCTTTTTAGTACTTTTGAGGTGGAGCTGAAACACTATTTAAATTCTATACAAAATTTGAGAAATAATAAAGCAAGGAAAACATATGATATATGTAAAAAATACAATTTGATCACACAATTTACTTCATTACCTCTGGCGGTTGAATGTTTTTTTTTCTGTTTGGGTTTTTTTCTATTGTACCTGTTTTTGATCCTCTGGTTGTACTTGTATTTGTAAATTCTTTATAAGTTTAATAAAAAAAATTATGAAAAAATATTTATTACAGGAAAAGCGATGAGTTTTAGAAAAAAAAAACTAAAGCGACTCAAACTCCACCTTGGTGTAGGCCTACTTGCCAATAAATCCCGGATTCGTTTAATCACCAGATTCTAGCAGGTTAAAGATGAACGTCACTCTCTTACAAGTACTTTGAATTTCACAAATTAACCTGCTGCGTCATATTTTTCATAAATCAGTGAAGGAAAGCTGCCCGCACTGATCTCTGAACGCCTTTCCTCCGCACATCAGTGTTGATAAGGGTTTCATCTCTGGATAGTGGCAGCACTCTGGAAACGTGTCAGCAATGCAATTTTCTTAATGCAATAAAAGTCATCAACGAACAAAGACAGCAACGCGTATAATCGTTACTTCAACGAAAATTCCTAAAAGTTCGAAAATCGAAGATATAAAATACTCTTCAAAAAATATATTTTCGTTGTAAATTACCTGCACAAAGCTGAAGCTAAGATTACACCAATCGCCGCCCGTATGCGATCTCGTTGTAGGAGACGAGTTATATACTAGACTAGTTATCTTTATTTAAGTTTTCCATATTTAACTAGTTTTCAAATAGGCTTTATATCCGCCGCCCTAGGCACCGAAAGTGAGTGATGCCCTGTTGTTGTACAATCATTTTTAATAACTTAGAAAATAAAATCGATCAAACCCAGACATTTTCTCCCCCGGATCTCAAATGCAAATTAAAGAGAAAAACAGCCTGTTTTTTCTTGGAGTTTTTTTTTGCTAGATGCATGTCGTCTTTTTTTCCGGCGTTTTACTGCTATCAGCCCAGACAACTTTTGCTCGTTTCCCGGAGTTTCCGCAAATGCCGGTGCGTGATGTCTTGATGTTTACAGAGGCTGTCAGATCCGATTTCCCACCCCACTGTCCCAAACACAGCAAAAAGAGGGTTGAAGGGCAACTCATCGGGCTGGACGGCAGCAGTGCCTACACTTTACTGCAACACCGGTGTATGAACGAAGCTGACAGATAAATCAAGTTCGAGATAAAGTACGATTCACCCTCTTCTGTCTCTTGGTGCTTCGTCCGTAACCCGGAAATGCTACACTAAGCGTCACGAATGATCCGGAAGTGTATGCAAATAGCCGAATTTCAATCAAAGTAGAAGACTTTCAGCTGCCACAGTAGCATATGAGGAGTATAGCAACATTAAGCGAAGTGACAAGCAGCTGAAACACCTGCTTTGTTATTTCTTCATGGTTAACTGTAATTCCTTGAACATTCAGCTAAAATTTGAGAGGGTCCTTTTTTCATTTTAAATCGCCTCCACTAATCTCCACGTTTGACAAATCTAAGATGATTCATTTTTTATGAATTTTACAGCACCTTTCTTCCATTTATACTACTGTAAAAATTGTCATCGCTATATTTTTCCTAGAAATGTTTTTTTTTTTCTGTTCAGTGAAAAGGGTTTTAAGATGCAAGCTTTTAAAGGAGCTGTATCTGAAATGTGTTATTAAATCAAATTATTATATTTAAATTCAATCGTTTTTTTAAACTATAACCAGGGACAAAAACTTTTTTTGCACCACCAAAAGTGGTGAGACATACAATGTTAAGACAGTCAGCCAATAGCAAATCACCCTTCTTCATTCCCTTTTAAGTCTTTATTAATATTTTTGGTCTGGGTGGATCACCTCTAGAAAAACTGCAGTGCAGAATTGGATGGGGAAAATTTGTGCCTCTCCACAGGTGGA